>NC_140511.1:46974412-47386912 GCF_964339955.1 Pipistrellus hanaki | reverse complement strand
ATTTTCCAAATATTTAATTTTCTACTCTCCTTCAGTTCATCCATCGACTTATCCATCTATTCACTCATACTTTCTCTATGTCAGCCCTAAGTTAACCTATGCAGTTAAGGGCATGAGGCCTGTTACTATGATTAATTCTAAAATGGGTTCTTCTTCTATGGAGTAGAGTGACCACTGAGGACAGGAATTACTATAGAAGGTTGCCTGGAGGAAGACAGATGAATCCAAGATAGGTATGACATGTATAGGCAAAGGGGGCATGACTGAAGCTGTGCATTTCTGATAAGAATGTCTTGAAATGTTGACCTGAAATGTCTTGAAATGTTGACCTGAAAAGTTTGGACGAGATGCTTTTTGCTAGCAAATTATACAGCATTCCAGAAGACTGGGCAGAGCCAGGGACACAGGCTCCACCACCCTCAGTGCCTGGGGAACCCTTCATGATCCCAGGCCTCTCATTCCTCGCTGGAATGAATGCCTGCAATTCCCTGGGTGTGTCTGCCTAAGGTTTGAGTCCTTCATACCTTCCTCAATCAAGAGTATGTTAGTTGACTTTCTTTTGGGTTGCAAGGGATCTAAATCCAATTTAGTCTTAGAACATCCAACCCAAGGGAAGGGCAGGAATAGAGCTGAGCTTCAGGAAAAAAATAGATGTAGGAAACAGAACACTATGGGGCTTGTGCCTGTCACTTGTCTCTGCATGTTGGTTTAGTCTTTCTCTCTCCACAGAGTAGCTTTATCTATGTGGCAGAGAAGGTGAGTCTTGTCTTTCACATCATAAAGTTTCAGCAACCAGAGAGCGTCTAACTCAACTCTCTTGTCCTAAGCCCAAAGGAAAGACCCATCAGCCTAGCTCGGATGAGGTGCCCACGCCAGGGCCCATCTGGCCATTTGGGGTGGGAGTGTATAAGAACTAGATATCTTTCACAGAAGACGTGAATAAAATGGTGAATAGAGGAAAGTATTTTGGATGGAGGCATGCTAAACAGATATCCCATAGTTGTCTACTATAGTAAACATGAACCCTGGTGCCTAGCATGAGACTGACCATAGGAGGCACAAGACACTCTTGGCTGTAGACAAGGAGAACCCGAGGGAGGATATGAGGCTCAGTCCAGGCTTAATAGGCAGAAGTCTGAGCCCCACCTCTACTCCTTGGCATGGTTCTTAGGAGGTCTGGGCTTATCCTGGGCCATTTGGTTCTAGGTCAGTAGCTTCCAGATCCTGGGCTTCTGTTGGGATCACCCTTGGGCCAATTCTTAAGGTCAGCTTGGGGCTACCCACCAGGGCATAGGTTTGTGTGTTATCACATCATTCTAATAGCTGCCAAACCAATTTGTAGCGCGCCCCCCCCCCCCCCCGGGCAAGGCATGAAGTAGATAGTTGCTACCTTAACCAGGGACTCATCGGAGGTCCTATGGAGTAGACTTTGAGGAAAACAACCCTGTGGCCTTTTTGTGCCCCCAGGTCTGGACCACATCTTCACGTTCAGAGTCTGGCCTACAACTGGAAGAATGGGTGAATGAGGGGTGGGCCCTGCAAGAGGCCTTCCATTGGAGCAGTTGGGCTAAAATGGCCAAGGATAGGGTAATGGTTAATACCTCACTAGGTTCAGGTCAGGGAGGTCCTGAATCGTTAGGCAGCCTCAGACAGAGGCAGCAGCTGACCCTAATCCTCCTTCCCTTGGATTCTGTTCCAGCTGTGACCGGAACAGACTCATCTTAAGTTAAGGCCTGATGGTTCCCATCCTGGGCAGCTTCTCAGAAGCAAGGGGCCTGGCAAAGCACAGCCTAGAGTTAGACATTTGGAACTTGCAGAAACCACAAGGGCTATTGTTACTGTTGGAGAATCAGGCTCAGCATATTTGTTAGGGAAAAGGCTAAGCTGTTGTAACAACGAGACCCAAAACTACAATGGCTTGGATGAGATGGAACATTATTTCTCTCTCACACGAAGGCGATAACAAGCCCAGGTGGGCAGGGCTACTCCACAAGTCACTCAGGGATCCAACTTCTCTCCATCTTTTCCCCCTGCATCTGTTTATTCTTATCTGCCCAGTCAAATCTGGGTGCTAGAATGTCCATAGTCTAGCCTAGGGGTGTCGAACTCAATCAGAGAAGGGGCCAAAATCTAAAATCCAGCCTAAATCGCGGGCCGAATGGTTTACTGAACAGTCATAAACTGACAATGTCATAAACTGACAGCGGAGTGCAGTGATGACAGCGCGGTGCGGGCCACATTGCAAGGCCTGGCGGGCTGGATTTGGCCCGCGGGCCTTGTGTTTGACACATGTGGTCTAGCCTGTGGGAAAGGGGGAAGACAGGAAACCCTGGATAAGCAACTTTCTTTGAATTAAGACAGGCAGAAATATATATCTCTCCTGCCTACAGATGGAAATAGTAACTTGTCTAAAGCTATTTGCAAGGGAAGCTGGGAAAGAGAGTCGCCAGTTGGGCAGCTGTGTGCCCTGAAGAGAGGGGAGAACAGAGACTGGCACCACCACCAGCCGTCTGCCACCCTCAGGAAGCGGGGGTTGCTTGAGATCTGTAAGAAGTGGAGTTAGTGCCCAAGCCAGGATCCAGGCCGGAGCAGTCACCACCAAGTCTGAGAGGCCCCAGGGCAGCACTGCAGGCGCTGAGGGTTTGAATTAGCAGCCTGTTCCCAGGCTGTGGTCCCCCAGGCTGTGGGTGGCTTAATCTGTCAGGTTTAGGCACCCCTAGAGCAGGCTCTAGGTGACGATGACCTCGAGCCCTGACGGGTCTCAAGTATTTCTATGACTCACCACAAGGGGTGGCCGGGGGCTCAGCACCTGGCTTGGAGAAGCCCAGGCAGACTCTGGGAGCAGCAGCCATGGAGGACTGTGTGCTTCCGGGGGTGGAGGGGTGGGAGGGTGGAGGGGGTGGGGGGTGTGTTTCTCCAAACTTGTATTGTGTTGGAGTCGGTGAGGCCTCTCAGACAGGCTGGGCACGGGGCGAGGAGGCACCCCTTTGGTCTCTTCGATCTTGGGGAGGGAAGGGGCGGGACAGGAAGACATACTAGAGTCTAGAAAGAAGCAGAGTAGGAGTGCTCCCCCACCAGTGCCACAGACCGGGCCCCTGCCTGCAGCATCCAGGACTGCTTCTGAGATGCCTGTGCTGTTGGGACATGCGGTGCGTCGTAGCTGCAAGGGGACCACCTGCATGTGGGTGTGTTCCCTCTGAGGAGCTTGTCGGGGAAAGTCTGTTCTCTGGGAGTGAGTCACAGCCTCAGCCCCACAGGCCAGTCAGCTGGCATCAACGGAGCGCTTGAACCAGCACCCGCCTCAGAAGCACTCGGGAACACCTAGCCTCCAAGACCCAGCCCAGCCTCAAGATCGGCCCAGGTCTCCAGTCCTCGGTGGACAGGTGACGAGGAGGGTGGGAGAGGGAACAGATGACCCTAATCGTGCAGAGTGGGGGTTCAGATTGAGGTTCTGAAGCGGCAGGTCAGGCTGGAGTTTGTTGCCGGGGTGTTTGTAGCCTCCGGGAGCCGAGTGGAGACGGTCTCTGGAGGTTGGGAGGTGCAGAAGGAAGCCAGTTGGGAGAGTCCCATCCTCCAGTTGTAGCGCATTCTGACTGTCTGGAGAAGCCCGCAAGCTCACCAGCTGGTCAGAGGGCTCTGTCATAACCAAGCTCACAACAAGCTGGTTGGCTAGATCAGTAAGAGAGAGGAGGGAAATATCCAAGCCAGAACATCCTCCTAACTGGGTGGTGGGCATGCGGAGGGACAAGGGCAAGTTCAGAATCTCAGAGTTGGGTTAGATGCCTGTCTGACCCATTTCTCTCCCAAAGCAGGGAGCTGGAAGAGAAGATACAGACCCTTATAGATGAAGAGTTTTTCTTTTATCCCTGTCACACAAATAATGATACAAATAACTATGTCATTAACTAGATTGCTGTGATAAGCATTATGGGGGAAAGCAAAGGGGGCTGTGCTGGACTATAACACAGAGGTCTAACCTAGTCTTGAGAGGAGAGGCCACCCTGACAAAGGAAGTGACATGAGACCACAGGGTGAGCTAGAGGTGGTCCAAATGAAGAGGAGGAAGGGCATTCCCTGCAGAAGAAGCGTCACAGCTGCAGGCCCCGAGGCGGTCAGTGGTTCAGACAATGGCAAGGGAAACGCACTGCAGGATGGGAGCAAGCGGTGGGTGTGATGATGGTAGATGCTTCAGGGAAGCCTGTGTGTGTGCAGAGCCAGGGGTCGGGCAGTGGATGGAGGGCTTTCTGAGAGCAAAGGGAAGGCATTTCAGGCTTGAGAGTGGGTTGACAGAATTTGATTTGCATGTTAAAAGTATCTTCTGGCTGCATATGGAGGCTGGCTTAGTGGGGCTAAGGTGGATGCAGGGAGGCCAGTGGGAAGCTCTTGCAAAAGATAATGGTCACTCGGACTGGTGCCGTCCCAGGGAGTATGTGATTACAGGGAATATGAAAAAAAAATGACTCTAATTTACTTCTAAAAATTTTAAATGACAAATTACTTATTCATTTTAAGTAATGGAAAGATTATAAAAATGTCTAATGAAGAAAGGTAATATTTCCCCCTTAGCCATCACCTTCCGTTCTCACCTACCAAGTCTCACCAGGCTGACAAACAGGGGTGGCCTTAAACACCTTTCTTTCCTGTGCATCTAACCAGGGAGAGGTTGTCTGTTAAATGGGGTGATATTACTTGCTACTCTGCAACCTACTTTTCTCACTCGACAGTACATCACAGACATCCTTTACAAGTCAGTAGCTGAAGCGCTAAGTCATGTTTTAACCACTACATGATAGTCCACAGCTTGGTCATGTGAAGATTTATTTGATCATTGAGTGACATTGATATTCAAATGGTCCAGTTTTCTGCCACCATAAATGATGCTGAAATTATAGTATTCTACTTCTATAAAGGTGACTTCCCTCCATAGAACACATTCTCAGGAGGAGGATTTCCTGATCAAAGGCATGTGTATTTTTAATTTTAATAGATAGTACAAGATAAGTTGCTCATCATCAAACAAAAATACCCATTTTCTCCAATTTTTAGCAGACTGGGACATTTTACTAAAATTTTTCTGTCAATCTAATGAATTAAAGTAATGAAAACTTATTTTGCTTTCATTTGCATTTGAGGGTCAGCATTTTATTAGCGATTTAGATTTCCTCAAGTTGGAATGGTCTGTTCATACCTCTTTTCCATTTTTCTCCTGGGCATTTTTTTTTTTTGTGTGTGTGTGTGTGTGTGTGTGTGTGTGTTACAATTTATAGAAATTCTTTTCATGTACAACATAGTTTCCCTTTTTTGTTGTTGTATATTTTGCATGTTTTTCTGGTAAGTTGTCTTTTTTCTTCTTTTTTGGTAGCTTTTACCACTGAAACTTTAAAAATTGAACCTAGAATATCTATCTTTTCCTTTGTTACCTTACAGGTATCTCCCACCAAATTTATTCATGTTATCCAAATCTATTCCATTTTTCTTTTTAAATTTCTTCTAACATTTTCACTTTTATATGAAAATCTCTAGCCCATTTGGAACATAATCTTTATACTTAGGGGGGGGTAGGGATCCAATTTATTTCTTCCAGGTGGATGACCATTTATGATGGCACCATTTTTAAAACAACTTTATGGAGATATAATTCATGTGCCATACAATTCACCCATTTAGTATATTCACAGACAGGTGAATCCCCACAGTCACTTTTAGAACATTTTCAGCACCTCGAAAAGAAGCCCATACACTTCAGCTGTCATTCCCCTATGACCTCTAGCCCCTGGCAGCAACTCATCTGCTCTCTGTCTCTACAGACTCCCCTGTTGACATTTCATACAAATGGAACCACATGACGTGGGCTTTTGTGACTGCCTTCTTTCACTTAGCATGGTGCTTTCAAGACTCATCTATTTTGTGGATGTATAAGTACTTCATTCCTTTTTATGGGCAAATAATATCCATTTGTCAGTTGACAGACATTTGGTTCCCTCCTGCCCCCTTTTGGCTATTATGAACAACCGTGCTATAAACATTAATGTGGAAGTTGTTGTGTGGACATGTTTTAATTTCTCTGGGCTATATACCCAGGAATAGAATTGATGGGTGATATGGTGAGTCTATGTTTAACTTCTGAGTAACTTACCAGGCTGTTTTCCAAAGTGGCTGGACCATTTCACAATCCCACAGGCAGTGTCTGAGTTCTGACTTCTTCACATCGTCACCAACATTTGTTATTATCTGGCTTTTTTTCTTCTACCTTCCTAGTGGTTGTGAAGTGATATATTATTGTGGTGCGTTTACAATGATGTACAGCATCTTTTCATATATATTCCTTAGAGAAATCTATTCAGATGGTAGTACCAGTTATCAGTCATTTTCTCTGAAGAATTGAAATGCAAGTTTTATTATGCTAGCATATTAGATCTCTTTCTATATTTGGATTTGTTTATTGGCTCTTTGGTGCTCTAATCCCCATATTGTTCAGATGATGGTGGCTTTGTAGCATGTTTTATTATCTAACTAGAGGCCTGATGCACGAAATTTGTGCAAGGGGCTCGGCCCTCGCAGCCCCAACTGCCCTGGCTTTGTTCGGAAGGTCGTCCAGATGGTCATTCTGATGTTTGGTCTAATTAGCATATTAGCACTTTATTATATAAGATAATGCAAGTTCTCTTCAACTAGTCTTTTTATCATGTTTTCTTATCTCAGTACAGATATTTGTTTTTCAAATATACTTCAAACTAAATATTTTTACAGTTTTAACATTTTTATTTGAGATTCTAATAGAAATTCCATGAAATCTCTACATTAATTTTGAAAGGATTTACTTTTTATGAGAATAAGTCTTTTCTTTGAAACATGGCTATCTTTCCATATGTTCAAATCTTGTTTTATGTCCTTCAGTACGATTTCATAACTTTCTTCAAAGAAGACCTTTACCTTTGTGATGGTTGTTATTTTAAAATTATTCCTGAGTATTTTATTGTTTTGTCACCATTGTAAGTGATCTGATTCTTCATTTCCATTTCTAATATATCATGTTATTTAGAAAAAAAAACCTATAGATTTCTGTCTATTTACCCTGTATTTAGCTCCCTTCCCAATTATCTGATTTATTCTAATAGCTTTTAAATTTTATTGAATTTTCTTGTTATATTATCATATCATTTGCAAACAAACACATTTTTGTCCTTTTTAAAAGCTAGCTATTTGTTCTGATTATTTTCTCATCTTATTGAATTAGTTGAAATCTCCCCAAAATGTTGAATAATAGTGATGATAATGAGCATCCTATCTTGTCCTCAGCTGCTGGAAATAGCTTTTGATGTCTTTATATATTTGCTATTGGATTTTTGTAAATAGTCATTATTAACTTGAAGTAGATTTCTTCTATTTCTGTTTTGTTTAATATTTATTGGCAATACTTGCTGAATTTTATCAAATGATTTTTGGCATATATTACTATAATCATATTTTGTTCCCTTTATTTGTTATTTATAGTGATAAATTTCATGATTTGGAATTATGTTTGTGGTGTTAAAATAAACCCTGTATGGTGTATTCTTTTGATACTTTTCCCATACCCAGTTAGCTAGTGATCTAATTTCAGATTTTACACTCGTTCAAACTGGTCTGTGACTTTGTTTTTCTTTTTTAATTCAGTCTTTATAAGGTTTGGGAATTAAGAAAATGCTTGCTCATAAAACTAATCAGAAACTTTAAACTTTTTTCTTATCCGGAATAATTTAAATCACATTAAAATTCATCTCTTTTAAAAGTTATATAAAGCTTATTTTAATATAATCTGTGGCTTATATTTTTACTTTATTCTTAATTAATGATAAAATACACATAACAAAATTTGCCATCTTAACTATTTTAAAAGACATAATTCAGTAGTGTTAAGTCCATTCACATCATTTCGTATAATAAATTTCCAGAACTCTTTTCATCTTGTAAAATAGAAGCTCTATACAGAAACTCCCATTTCTCTCTCTCCTAGCCTCTGGAAAACACCAGTATACTTTCTGCCTCTATAAATTTGGCTGTTCTAGGTACCACATAAGTGAAGTCCTACTGTATTTGTCTTTTTGAGACTGGCTTGTTTCACTTAGCATAATGTCCTTAAGCTTCATCAGTGTTGTAGCATGTGTCAGAATTTCCTTTCTTTTTAAGGCTAAAAAACTTTCCATCGTATGTACTACTATATACGACATTTTGTTTATCCTCTCATTCATTCATGGACATGAGTTGCTTCCACCTTTGGCTGTTGTGAATGATGATGCTATTAACAGAGATATGTAAATATCTCTTCAAGACCTTGTTTTCAGCTCTTTTGGGTATATGCCCAGAAATGGAATTGCTGTATCATATGGTATCTTGTAATGTTTTAATGGCAAAATTTTCATTTATTTAAAAATCTCCTTTGTTTATTGGCCTACTCAGGATTTTAACTTCTATACTCAGTTTTTTGTCATTTCCCACTTTGCTTGGAACTCATCCATTTCCTCTAGGTTTTCACATTTTATTTTCATAGGCTTACACACATAATTGTTATGTCTTTAACCTTTCTGTACCTGTGATATGTCTCTTTTTTTTTTTTTTCTTATCCAGGTTTATGGAAAGATTTATCTATTCTTTTGGTTGTTTTGTTTTGTTTCAAAGAACCAGGCTTAGGTTTTAACTTTTTAAAAATTATTTTCTCTATGGTATTTTTATTTTCTGTTTAATTAATTTCTGATTTTAGCTTTACTAATTTCCTCCTACTTTCTTTGGGCTTAGTTTGTTCTCTTTCTAGTTTCTTAGATCAACTACCTAGTTAATTTGCTTTTTAAAATATTAAAAGTATTTAAGATACAACTATTTATGAAGACAGCCATGTTCCTTAAGTTCTGTACGGTATGCTGTATCCTCTTTTTCTTTACTAGTTGATTTACAATTCCAGTTTTGATCTGATTTTGGATCCACTAGTAATTCACTAGTAATTTAAGAAAATGTTTCTTAATTTCCAAGCAGTTTATGCTTGAGTTTTGCTTCCCTCCCCCCCGCCCCCCACACCCAATCAATATTGCCCTTCCTACTCCCTCTGAGCTTGCATTTGCTTGGTATACCATTGCCCATTGTTTCATTTTTAGTTTTTGTCACCTTGTTTTAGGAGTATTTCTTGTAAACAGCATTTGGCTGTACTTTGTTTTTTGGTGTTTTTTTTGTGTTTTTTTACTTATTCAGACAATCTGTTTTTTGATAGGGAAATCAGTCTCTTCATGTTTAGTGTAATATACTATCTTATTTTATATATTTGTAGCTCTGCCCCCACCTCCTTTTTTTTTTTTTTTTTTTTTTTTTTTTACTTTTGTTGGCTTGGTTGAAATTCTGCTTTACATCCAGATTTCTGGTGACTGTTTTACTGAAATAAGACAAAAGAAAGATTTGGGAAGAAAATCAAGGACTCCATTTAGATTTCAAAATGTGAGATGGTTTTGAGATGCCAGGTGGGCATACTTGAGCAGAACTCAAAGGAGTGATCCTGAGTGAAGGTCACACACACTGACAGCTGTGGATGGCACCAGGGGAAAGGGGTTCCTGGGCCGAGGACCCAGGCTGGGAAATGCCAACAGCTGAAGGTTGGATGAAAGAGGAGAAGCTGGCGATAAACAAAGACTGAGAGGAACGCCCCTGAGGTTAAAAGGAAAACCCAGAGAATATGTAGACTAGGGAAGAAACATGTTTAAGACGGAAGGCATTGAGTGTATTAAACCGGGGAGTTCCCTTTTTAATGACGCAACCTGTAATGACGCGTATTCTTTCACTAGGACGTGTCAGTACATCACGCCCAGAGGACGTAATTTCATGTTAATTTTTATTTATTTATACTTAATGAAAATAAATGAAATATATATTTTTTTCATTTATTTATATATATAAAGCACAAAGGAAAGTACAAAATTACAACAAAAAAAATAGAAAAGAATACCGACAAAAAAATGGACATGTCGAATTAAAAAATTATAAATTTTACAAACAATGATAAAGATTACAAAAAATAGCCGAAACCGGTTTAGCTCAGTGGATAGAGTGTCGGCCTTCGGACCTAAAGGTCCCGGGTTCGATTCCGGTCAAGGGCATGTACCTTATGGTGTACCAGTGGGGGGTGTGCAAGAGGCAGCTGATCAATGTTTCTCTCTCATCTCATCGATATTTCTAACTCTCTATCCCTCCCCTTTCCTTCCTCTCTGTAAAAAATCAATAAAATAAAATAAAAAGATTACAAAAAATACATACCGTCCCTCTTGGGGCGCAACATATATTTCAAGGACGTATTCATACATCCTACCCGTTCCCAATATTGTTTACGTTTGACATATTTATAGGTCCCTCTTGGTTAACAGGTTAAAAGCTGACTGGTCAGAAAAGGTGAGACCCCAAACTAGTCCTATAGTGATAGAAAAGTCGCTGGTGACTTTGGCAAACTTGGAGGCTGGAGCCAGTTAGGAGCAGGGGAGGAGACAGGGAGATGAGAAAGCATGATAACCAAGGAGAATAGGTAGCAAATTATCTCAAGTTGTGCAGTCCAGGGAGTTCCTTCATTTGCTTGTTTTGGGTGAGACACCAGAGTTTGTTTGCTGCTGTGGTGAAAGGCCCAGCAGAATGAGAAGACAGAGGGGAAGGAAGAGCCAATGGAACACCTTGCAGGAGGTAGCAGGTGGGCCAGAGCACACCCTGAAAGATAGGCCCTGGGTGAGAGGAAGACCACATTCTCTAACGCTGAAGGAGGGAAGGTGCGTGTGACCAGGTGCCTGTTGCAGAAGCAGAAGATGAAGATGGGAGGCAGGAGGAGGAGGGCTTTCCTGTCTGATGGATTCTCTCACCTCAGTAAGGTAGGAAGTGATGGCATCTGCTGAGACTGGCATGGAACAGCGGGACCAGATGATTGGGGAGAAGAGAAGAGAAATGAGATGGAAATTCATAGGAGAGCAAGCATGGCTACAAGAGGCCCTCTTGGAGGAGAGGGGCAGTGAGAGCAAAGCCTTTGGTCTTCCTGGCATTGAGGCAGAGCTGCCCTATGAGTCTCCTGTGGAGCTCCACTGCCGCCATGCAAAGCTGGTGGTGGGGCTGATCCCCTATTGCTCTGTTCCGGCCCATTCTTGCTCACACAGCCTTGCCCTGCATGGCTGTCATCTAGCTAAGACAGGTTGGAACTTAAAGACCATACATGCCGAGCGCCAAAGCTCACACATTCACAATAATTAGCCCCAAATTCTGATGCTCTGATTCTCCTCTTCAGGATCCTCCTCTCAAAAAAGTTGTGGGATCCTCTAAACGTGCTTACACTCGTAACCCAAGTCCCCCCTGGACACCTACTAGATTCTGAGTTCTGGATAAAGTCATTTTCTCTCTAACAACCCCAGCGTTGGGAGGTGGGGTTGATAGGCTAGAACAGTGGTTGGCAAACTCATTAGTCAACAGATACCAAATATCAACACCACAACGATTGAAATTCCTTTTGAGAGCCACATTTTTTAAAACTTAAACTTCTTCTAACGTCACTTCTTCAAAATAGACTCGCCGAGGTATTTTGTGGAAGAGCCACACTCCAGGGGGCAAAGAGCCGCATGTGGCTCACGAGCCTCAGTTTGCCGACCAGTGGGCTAGAAGATAGGTGCCTCCTATATAATCAGAGCTGCTGCCCAATGCTCTTGCCATTGTATTGTGTGTATTCCATTCATGCGCTACTGCCAAGGCCACAAAACTGCTGACCCTGGCTGCTTTTGCCCTTCACGGCCCAACAGAGAGATAACGTTTGCTCTGGTGACCACCTCTTTCAGGTGCGGATCCCACAGCAAAGCGGTAGGGCCCTGAGTGATCCAGCTTCTCATTCGCACCACTGCCCTCTTCTTCCCAAAGTGCTGATCAGGAGCAGGTCAGGCCCAACTCTGTCTTTCCAAGGCTGGTGGCTCAAGTCTAGTTCCCCCAGGAGGGTCTCCTCTCAGGAACCTCACTGTCCCTCCTCCAGCCTGGCCCCGTTGGGAGCCTCAGTCCTTGTAGTAGGCCTGTCCCTCTCTGAATCTCAGCTGTGGATGGAGTTCAGTGTCTTTCACCAGGGCTTGGGGCCCCATAGACATTCAGAGATGGAGCTGGGCATCTGTTTCAGTGTCCTGACCGCTCCCTAATGGCAAAGCTCTCTGGATTTTCTCTTTCTCTATGAAAACCAGCAGGCTGGTCTTCTAAGAGTTCACACAGGCCCTTGGTGCAAGTGAGGGTGGGGGGAGGGGAGGCTGGCGCTCACCCCTCAGGCTGGCTTCTCTAAGAGAACTCTGGCTAAGCACAAGTACCCAATGGCAGGGCCACACTAGTCCATGTGGTGCCTTTGTGCCCTCTCGGGTGGATGCAGTCCATGCCAAGCATATGGCTTGGAGAGCAAAGAGAGGGCAGAATTTCAGCTCCCTCTTGCCCTGTTGGCCAGGTGCCCTAGTGCAGGGAACAGCTGGCACCAATCTAGGCAGTGTCCATATGTAGCTACACAAAGAACTAAACAGTGTGGAGATCCAACTAGTGGGCTTCCAGAGGAAGCATGTGCCTGGGTCCTGGTCCCATGCCATGCAAAATCCTGGAGAAAAAGATAGTGTCCAAAGCTCTCTCCTTCTGAGCCTGCATTCTTGTATCTAAAGCCCTCCCCTGCCTTTGCAGCTCCCGTTTTCTCCAGGGATCCCGTGTAGGTTCCTGATAGCACACCTGTCCCCCCACTCCAAAGGAGAGCTAAAACCAGGCTCTCAGAGGCTGATCTTATGCCCCAGGACTCGATGGAATAATCTACAGTCCACTCATCCACTCAGCAACCAAGCCTTCCCAAACAGACACCGTCTTAGCAGCTGAAGGACGTAGGGGAGCCGTGTTTCCTTGGGACTGGAGAGGTGGGCAAGGGCTTTCTGAGAAAAGGCTGCTAAAGGAAGAGTCACTGGGACAGGAGCCTGCAAGGTGTATTGAATTTCAGCAAACCAGTCCAGAGGGGCAGGAACGTAAGCTTTCATTTCATTTTATTAAACCTTACTGGAGTGTGTTTTCCCCATTGGTTTTAGAGAGAGTGGAAGGGATGTGGGGAGAGGGAGAGGAGAGGGAAACATAGATGTGAGTGAGCCACATCAATCGGTTGCCTCCAGCACGCACCCCAAACAGGGTGGGGATCCTGCAACCCAGGTATGTACCCTTGACTGAAATTGAACCCGTAACCCTTTGGTTTGCAGGCCAATGCTCTAGTCACTGGGAAACACTGGCCAGGGCAGAATGTAAGATTTTTATTGCTCAATAGATATTGAATTAAAGTGAAGGGTCGTGGTGCTCACAAAGGCTTCTCCAGATCTCATGAAGGGCCTGAAATCCTATATAATAAAAGCCTAATGTGCACATTGAGCAAACGACAGAACGATTAATTGCTATGATGGGTACTGACCATCAGGAGGCAGACAATCAATAAAGGAGCTGCCCCCAGCCTGCAGTCCCCAGGCCAGCCAAGATGGGTCCTCCCCTCAAAATTGCCCTACCGGTCACCCCACAGAGGGAGGCGACTGGTGGCAGTGGCAAGGGGCAGGGCTGATGAGCAAGGGTGTGCCAGTGGGACCTCACGATTGCTCTGCCAGTCACCCCCCAGGTCAGCCCTGATCACCATCCAGGCCTGGGGACCCTACCCGTGCATGAATTTTGTGCACCGGGCCTCTAGTGATAGAATACATAGTTAGGGCTTTGTCCGTGGACAATGGGGAGCCATGGAAGATTTTTTGAGCCGGAGAGTAGCAGGGTCAGATCTGGGCACCAGGAAGATGACTCTGGAGACGTGTGCAGGATGGTGAGGAGGAGGACTTCCCAAACCTGGGCACGGCATGGCTATGTCCAGTGCTAATGGGAGACTGCAAACAGCAGATTTGGGAGATCATTCTGAGGAACACCTCTGAACACTCCCCTTTCCATCACTGCACTGGATGTGATCCATTCGGTCATGTCACACCCTTTCCCGGATACTGCGTGGGTCCTTGTGCAAGGATGGAGGGGGCAGGAGGAGTCAGGAGGAGCTCTCCCTCCCACTCCCACTCCTCTGGACCCCTCAATCAGATGTGCTTTTGTAAGTAGGGGCTTGGGGACAGCACCAGGGTGACAAACTGTGCCTCCCCCAGCAATTAAATTTTTAAAAAAGCTGCTATGGAAGGAGCGAATATTAGTTTCCTGATTTATAAAGCCAAATGGATTAAGCTCATTCATTGCCCGAGGAAACAAAAAGGAAATCTTCAATACCTCTGTGCACATTGAGAGCAGGAACAATGCCGGTCTTTAGAAAGCAGAAACCTAATTTGGGGGAATCAATTACCCTCTGTGTCCCTGCTTCTGCGGGCTCTCTCCCTCCTCTCTCTCAATAGAGATTTCCTGGGAGGCAGAGTGTGGAGAAGTTGGCCAACCATAGGACACCCTTGCCTCAGCCTTGCAGACAGGAGGCTAAGAACTAGGCACAGGGTGAATGGAGTTGGGCCCGATGTGCCTGGGTGTCAGGCACTTGTGGGGATGTGGGGGTCAGGTGCAGGGGCGCGGGAGGGCTTTGGGATAAAAGTGGAGAGTGTGGAAATATTAGATGGAAACCTTGGGTTTATAACTGGGGGACCAGTATACAGATGGGTGATGTGTGTGGGGAGGGGTGGTGAGGAGGGGTCACTGCTCCAGCCTGGCTCCAGCGTTACCCACCCACCCACTGTCTCCTGATCTTCCCCGGTTTCTCCTCTGCGGTCTGTCTGCACTTTCCTCCGTGGGTCCGAGCGTGCAGTGGGCAATGGTGGATCAATTATTAATAAATAAATAAATAAATAAATAAATAAATAAATAAATAAATAAATAAATGGGGCAGAGGCGCCTGGGACAGTCGCCCCGGAGTCACATTCCCAAAGTCACACACAGAAGCCAGCACTCACACAATCTCACACAGCCCTATGCTGGCTCCCACACCCTGGCCCGCAGTGCCCAGACCCATAGACACATCCACCCCGATGCACGCCTACAGCCCCCGACCCCCATCACCACACACCCACAGAGCCCCACGCTCACATCCGCGGGGTCCCCGTCTCAGAACTGGCATCCCCAAACTCCCACCCGCAATCGCACCCACTCTGCCACCCCAGGAGCATCCATCCCCAGCTCACACACCCCCAGCCCTCACTCTGTGGCATGCGGACACACACACACTCATACACACACACACACACACACACACAGCCGCTCACACACACACACACACACACACACACACACACACACACACACACACACTCTCTGGCTGTGCTTTTGTGTTTTGTCAGAATTAATGAGAAAAGTTCCCGTGCCCTGCGGGTAATTAGTGTCCTTGGAGTTAAATAAGCTAATGGCGGGCACCTCTGGCCCAGGCAATTATGTTTGTGTATTGAATAATTGATTCAAAGCGGGGGGAAGGGCCGCTAATCAGATCCGAGCATAATGAATTGATTTAATTAACAGGGGGATCGCAGGGGCCCTGGGAAACGCAGGCTGCACTCCGCTGCGGCTGCGGCGAGCGCGGCGGGCGCGCAGGGAGGACGGGAGCGCGGCGCGGCCGGGCCCCGGAGAGGCAGCGCGCCCCGCTCCGGCGATCCCGGCCCGACGGACCGACGGACCGACGCCCCCCCGCCCCCCCCCGCCCCCGCCCTCCCCCGCCCCCGTCAGCGGGGCCGAGCTCCCGGCGCCCGCCCCCGTCCGTCCGCCGCTGCAGCTCGCCAGGCGCGCAGCCCGCGGGGCCCGCGGAGCAGAGCCGGCGGCGGAGGCGGACTCGGAGCCGCGCGCCCTCCCTCCGCGTCCTGGGCCCGCGCGGGCTGGAGCCGCCGGGGGACCATGGTGTTGGACCCGGGGGACGGTAGGTGCCCGGGATCGCGCGGGGCGCGGGGTGCAGGGTGGGGGGGAGCGGGGGGCCTGCCGAGGCCACCCCGCGTTCGGCCGCAGCGCCCCCGTGCCAGCCCCAGCGGCTCCGGGCGCTGGGCGGCTGCCCGGAAGCGCGGCAACGGGACTGGGGGGCGGGGGGGAAGGGGGGGAGAACGAGGGTGCCAGGCCCGGCCCCCCGAGGCTCCGCAGCGGCGTTAGGAAGTCCCAGGGGCCACCCCAAGCCAGCCAGCCAACCCCACACGCTCCGGCCGAGAACTTTCTCCCTGGCTCTTGCCGCCTCCCGGCACCGGGAGCGCCCGTCCTCTCCGCGCCTCCCCGCAGTGCCCGCCGACCCCCAGCCCCCCAGTCTCCCTCCTGGGGTGTCTGCATGCCCCCGGTTTTGCATCGGACTGTGAAATGGTTCTCCCGGGGAGATGCCCTGAGAACCTGGGCTTGAGGCTGGAGTCAAACCAGTATGGTTCTGAGGTTCCCGGGGTCTGGAACTTCTAGCTGTGCGGGATAGGTGACATTGCTTCACCTCTGGGGGGACTGGAGAGGGCGCTCACCATCAGTCTTGCCCCCCCTTCTCCCCCCCAACCCCACCCCTCTGCCTAGCATGATAGGAGGTGCCCTGCCGGCTGTGGACCATATATCCAAAATATCAGGGGGCGGATTTATCTGGAAGCTAATGAAGTTTAAGCTTCATTTTGGTGATCTTGCGTTCCTTTTGTTGAAGAATCCTCTTCCCCCCAGTTGCATAAGTAAGTTTGGCTCTCACAAAATCTGGATCCAGCCCCGGGTCCATTCTAACGGCCAGTCTCTCAGGCCCGCTCACAGCCCCACTGGCCCATCCACCCTCCCCAGGTGCTAGGAGCTCCTGGGTGCCTGGGAGAGGAAGCCTTACGTTGGAAGGCTGAGAAATGCTGGGCTGGGAGGCAGCTGCTGGCCTGCAGGAAGGGTCTGGCTGACTGGCCTTTCTCTCTGGCTCGCCTAGTCCTCTGCCCTACCTACCACCTCCCTCTATGGTGAGCAACTGGCATGGTTTGCCAGGACCACCCGGTTTGAGCATGGGAAGTCCTACCTCCTGGGCCATTTGATCAATCCCGGGCGGCCTGGGACAGTTGGACAGCTTACATCCCCAAGCTCTCAGAGCTGTGGTGCAGGGATGGATTAGCCTTCCGCAAGGGGGTGGGAAAGAGAGACTTGTTTTCTGGGGTGCAGATTGGGTCTGAGCCTCCGCAAGGCCTGATGGATTATAGCTTCAGCTCCTAGAAGGCCTGTCCAGGGCTTCCAGAAACCAAAGGATTTGGAAAAGCGTGCACTTGGCCACTCTAGCTGGTTGCAGTTTCTGGGCACGGGCTGCTTTTGTGTGGCTAGGGGGCAGGGCAGGGCATCTGAATGTGGCCAGTGGGCGTCCTGGTGGCCCTGCAAAGTCTATAGGTTCACTGTCTTGTCAACTGTGGTAGCCGCAGGGAAGGGGCCCTTGTCACTTTGAAGACCTCTCTGAGCATCACTTGCAAAACCAGTTTGTAAGCCCCTATTGAAGACAGTCGCAGTGTGTTGGGAGCGGGCCTCAGGTGCAGGCATATCTGAGCCTCCACTCAGGAGTTCTGGAATATCTGGTCTGCCGGGGCCCTCGGGCGCCGGGCGCCACGTTTCCCGCCCCCTCCCACTCCCAATGCAGGAACCCTTCCTCAGGACCTCCCTCCCAGGTGCAGTGACAAACTGTTGGGACCTGCCCAGAATGTTGTAAGGTGGCCAGTAATAACCCCTTTCTCCTCGCGGTAATCTTGGGGGCTGATCACGTGGCTCCCCAGAGGCATGTCAAGGGCATTCTGGAGCACTCTAGGTGGTAGTGTCCGAGGGAGTGCATTCTCATCACCTGTGGAATGTGTCCGATGCAAGCTACCCCCCAGCCCCAGGGGACCTGCGGATTCCACCCTGGTGCTGTGGGTGGGGGTGAGCATGGTCACAGGAATTACCTGCCTGGCCAACAGTTACCCATGAGCTGAGAGGAAGGGCCCTGGACGAGTGAGGGGCGTGTCTGCCTCTGCCAACCCAGCAGGCCCCTTCCTGGCCATCCAAACCGTCAAGGCTTGCTGGGTAGCTCTGTGCACCAACCTCTATGGAGGCC
Organism: Pipistrellus hanaki; assembly: GCF_964339955.1. Taxonomy (NCBI): domain Eukaryota; kingdom Metazoa; phylum Chordata; class Mammalia; order Chiroptera; family Vespertilionidae; genus Pipistrellus; species Pipistrellus hanaki. Next base: position 47,368,881 of record NC_140511.1, on the reverse strand, counting down.
CCTTTCCAGATCAGGGTGGCAGCTCAGTGCTCACCACTGGGGGTGCAGAGAGAGCCACCTCTGGGCACAAGCAGTCCTTCACACTCAGCACCAGTCCCCTACTGACACACCCAGCCCGTTTCCGTAGTCCATCCCTTAGCACCCAGGCCAGCTTCAGTCCCTGAGTGGGCACAGAGGGCTCCTGCCTCCACAAAGGGATGTTGGCCATGTGGCTGCTAGCTGGTTACCTTGGAGGCTGGGAGAGCTGGTGTTGGGACCACGTCCCAAGCACAGCACATGGAAAAGACAGGGGGGAAGTGGCCCCAGCTGGTCGAGTCCTGGTTTGTGGGTCAGGGCCAGCCCCTGGAGGTGAGAAGAAGCCATCCTGGAGGTCACAAGTAAAGCAAGATTGCCCAGAGGTGTCTACAAGCAAGAAGCTGCCCCTTGCCAGCCTGCCAGGCCCATTGCTTGTTGCACCGTCTGGCCCCCAGCTCAAATGGGGGTGTGTGTGAGGGGCTGGCACTACATGAACCAGTGGCAGCAGAGCCAAAGGCTCCCTCAGGCTCTCAGGGTACAGCTCTGGCTGCTGTGGCAGAGGAGAGATCAAGCCCACAGTCCTGAGGGATGGCCAGACGGAGCAAGATGATATATTTAATACCAACTATACTCAAGGACTATTAGGATTAAAGTATTCAAGATGAAGAGGAAAGCAAAACCCTCTGAGCTGCAGATGAGGCATCTCATTAGGAGCCGCCTCGCTCCTGTTTTCCCAAAGCCCGGCTTCCCGCTGCAGCACGGCTCCCGCTCCTCCATTCCTCAGCCCTGTCAGGCACCGCCATCGGGCCTCCAGGGCTTACGGGGCACAGCCCGGCCTCCAGGTCTCCTTTGGACTCAGGAAACCCCCTCATGGTCTGGGGTGCCGCAGTTTGCAAAGCACATGCACATACAGTATGCCATCTGATCCCCACCGAAACCTTGGAGATAGAAGAGCAGGTCTCCGTGAGACCCAGAGAGAGAACGTGGTTTGCTAAGCCACTGGTGATAATAGGTAGAGAGGGTGTGACGTCCCAACTGGTGGTTCTTGGCCATTCCAGGGATTTCAGCTCCCTTCCCCTTGCCTGGGGTTAGTCCTCAGAAGGACTACCAGGATTGAGCCTTGGACACATTTGTCTGGAGCCCTCCTTGGGCTGGAAAAAAAAAGCGATTAAGATTTCCATCCCACCCTGGAACTCTGTCCTGTCAAGAGAAAGAGCGCTTGGTTATTGAGTGGCCTTCCTGGAATTGGCAGCCTGGGCACCACCCCCAGGGCTCTGGGGAGACAGGGTTCCGGGGGAAAGGAGCTGGACACTGTCCCCCTCTTGCCTCTTGAGGTACAGAGCAAGAACTGCGAGGTCTGTAATAGCAGGAATCTTGGCTTTGCCCACTGCCATGTGTCCCCAGTGCCTTAGAACATAATACATGCTCAACCAGCAGTGGTAGAATGAGAAAAGCTTTCAGTGCCATGCTGTGCTTGCTCGGGGAGAAGTTAAGACAGGATCCTGGTTTCTGTGGAATCGGGATGCCCTGTGGGGGAAGGGGCTGCTGGGGTAAAAGGTGTTCCTGTGACATTCACAGTGGAAGAGTTTGTGCAAGGCATGGGGTTTAACTTTGCCAAAAGGTCCAGGGAATAACCAGAAACCTCAGGGGCAGAGCAAGTAGGAAGAGAGGGTAGGAGGTCAGAGAAAGATTTTCCTGGTGAGAGGGGAGCAGAAATCAAGGCTGGGAAGCTGGGAGTGACAGACAAGGGGTCCTTCAGACTAATCTCCAGAATGAGGACCATGGGTGCTGCCTGAGCGGAGCCACGCGCTGAGCTGGGGCCGAGCGGCCTCCAGGTGGCGCTGCGGAGCCGGCAGCCGCGCGTTTCCACTCCCCATTAACCTGGAGGAAGGGGGGGGGGGGGGGAATGCTCGGGAAAATGTGTGCATTTATTCAGTAGCAGGAGTGCAAACCTCATACATTGAGAGAGAAAGGCAGCGGGAGACAGCCGCCGAGATTCCCCCCATCTCTTTGAATATAATTTTAGATTGAGATTCAGATTAAATCCGAGGGGAAAACACTTTATGAAGCTGAAAGCCAGTGTCGTTGCCAGAGCCCGGGTTATGAGCTATCAAATGCAATTACATTAAGACAGATTATACTGGGCAAATTGAGCCATTTAGAAGGTGAGAATCAAAGAAACGGCTCTGATCCTCTCTTCCCCTTCTCTCTCTCTCTCTCTCACCCTCCTCTCTCTCTCTCTCTCTCTCTCTCTCTCTCTCTCTCTCTCTCTAAATTGCAGTTCGTAGTTCCTTCAATTCTGAGGCACAAAAGTAGGTGAGACGGCTTTTGTATCTGCGAAGTGCTTCGCTCCTGAATGTAATTCTAGCTGAGTGCAATCTAGGTTAAGAGCCGGACAAGCGGGTCATTAGAGCCCGCTCGCCGCTCGCTGCCTGAGGACCGGCCGCCCCGCCGAAGCGCTCCGGGAGTCGGCGCCCTTCTCCCCGCCGAGCCGAGCCGCGGCGGCTGGACACGGAGCGCCCGAGATGATGGTGCTGGACAAGGAGGACGGTAGGTGGCGGGCGGAGGTCCGACGCCGGGTACCTCCCCCCTTACACCACGGTGCGCGGGAACACACGGCGGGGGCACGGGCGGCTTGCACCTGCCAGGCTGGGCTGGGATCGAGGTGGGAGCTCCATGGGAGTGGGGGGCCGGGGCCGGGCGGGGGTGGGGGCGGGGTGGGAGCCGGGCGGGGGTGGGGGCAGGACCTAGGGGGACTGGGGAGGAGAGGGGGGAGTGAGTCAGTCCCTGGGTGCGGGGCCCCCCGGGGCCAGGGCCCGCGGGCGGGCGGGCAGGGGAGCTGTGCGCGGGCCAGAGGCTCCGGCTCCCGTTAGATCTCCGTGCAGCCCTGGCGGCAGCGGCTCATGCAGAGCGTTTCGTCTTGCGGCTGCTCCTCTCACCGCAGCCATCACCCTGGCGCCGCCGCCGCCGCGTAACTCTAGAGGGTGCTGAGCGCTGGGCAAATCGGTGGCTTCTGGAAAATCGGGCTCCAGGGCTTGCGGCGAGCCGCGCGCTCGGGAGGAGGACACCCGCCCTGGGGTGCCAGGCGGACGAGGGGAAGGCGGGCTGGACCCTGGGGGAGGTAGCTCCCCACAAGGATGAGGTGCCTCCTGCCGCCTCCCGGTCTCCTGGGCGCGGAGACGGGAGTTTGGCCCAGAGGAGGAAAGTGTCGCGCTACCGGCTGGTGGCACTCCCGCAGGAGTGGCCCGCGCAGGAGGATCCTGACCATGGACCTGCCGTGGCCAGGATCCTCGGGGCTCCTCAGAGGTCAGAGCGGAGGGGGTCCGTGGTTGCTGGAGGCCACTAGCAGGTGGCCCCTCCGACTCCAAAGCCTTCCTGATTGGGGATGCCCTGCACTGAGCGTCTGAGGTTGGAGAACCCAGTCCCCCTCGAGGGTAAAACCAAGTGGGTGTCCTGTGACCCAAGGACAGCCCCCAGGGTCCGAAGAGAGGCCGCCCCCCGGCTGTCCCAGGCCCTCCTGCCCTGGAGGTGAGGGTTGCTCCATGTGTTAGCTGTAGGGAGAGGTATGTCTGTGTAACAGTTGGCACACAGGCTGCTGCTGGGAAGGAGCTGGGAGGTGGGTTTTCTGCGAGTTGGAGCGACTGTGCTGGCATCCTCTGACTTCCTAGTGAGTCTCCACTGGGCCTGTGCCCTCTGCTCCCCCGGCCAACGGTGCTACTGACAGGGTCACTTGGCAAATTCTTGACGTTAAGTCTCTTGCTCAAGGTCACACAGGAGGTTCGCTTTGACGTGCTGATGCCCCTGGATTCCCCTTGACCTTCTGAGATCCCCAGCCGGGAGGGGCAATTGAAGTGTCTGGCCTGAGGGTGGCAAGTGCGGGAGCCCCGTGGCCAGTAAGCCCAGGAAGGCTGATTCTCGGTGTGTGTGTGTGTGTGTGTGTGTGTGTGTAGTAAGAGATGAGGAGGGAATGCAATGCTTCTGTCCACAAGAATCCATTGGCCCGCGCCTAGCTGGGGTGTGACATCCGCCTCCTGTATGCTCTTCTCTCTCCGGGGACCCCTTCCCCAGAGCCCTGTGTGGGCCATCCGGGGACTGGGCTGCTCTCGTTGTGTATGGGACGAAAAGAAGGGCTCGTGCCGGGCCACGTGGGGGAAGAAGGAGGCCTTGCGTTAGCCCCTCTTGTTCCTAACTCCCTGCGTTAGCTCAGACCGGTCATGCTTACCTCTAGACTTCATTCTCCCTCTCGGTGAAATGCGGGGACCTTGCCCCGAGGAGCCAGCGCCAGGGTCTCACGTGGAAGTCTGGATGTGTCTCTAGGTCCCAGCCAGAAATCCAGAAGGCCGGGCCCTCTCTTTGGGAGGCCCCAGGCAGGGAGATGGACCTCTCGGGGGTGGCTCTCTGTCCAGGCACCCAGAGTGCTGTGGGCTCTGTGATCCTAAAGGCGTTCCGATGAGCCCTGCAGTGGGAATGGCTCTCTGGAGGTCATTTGAGCCAGTGTCCTGCCTCCAGCCTGCAGTGCACGCCAACCGCCCCAGACGTGTGTGTTTCCTCCAGGCCTGGGGCAGAGAGCGTGTGGTGCCCCTCGGTGCCCCACCGTGTCCAGTCTGAACAGTACGGCGCCCGCTTTCGTTGATGCCAGTGAGCTCTGGGGCCCATGACAGCACAAGGCATGCGGGCAGCCAGAGCCCCAGGGAGCACTGGATTCTTGTCCTGCCCGGAACTGTCCCCGCAAAGTAACCTTTCTGCTCATCAATCCACCCTCCGCTCCCTGCTAGAGTCTGGCCTCTCCAGGTTCCACAAAACCTTGAAGCTGGCACCTGTGACTGGGGGAGGGAGAAAGGCTCTGGATGCGCTCACCTGCCCTTCTAAGCCTGCTGCCTCCTTTCTCCCCAGCACGCATGCCCTCTCCGAAGGTGGCCGTGTGGGCTGGGGGGCAGCATTGGCCCCCGGAGGTGGGTGTTCCTCGGGGCGAGGTCCCTGCACCCTTTGTCTGGCTGCAGCAGGGACTCGGGGCTCTTGTTAACCACCCCCAATGCCTTGTCTCCACCTGACAGCATCTTGTCGGCAGAGGCCGGGGCTCCTCTGGTTGAAGTTGGGTCTGCCAGCTGCCACGGACCAAAGCTCTTGCTCCGCTGGGCTGCTGGGCTTTCATGTTGCACTTCTGAAAGATAATAAAATATCAATCGCTTTGCCGTGGCAACGGGTTTAAGAGACTTTCTGAAGTATTGAATCGTCAGGAAAAAAAAATTTTTTTTTTTTTGCTTTTAAGCACAGTGCATTATTAATAAAGTAATCCATTAGGTCGAGCAGCGAAGGGCCACCACAGAGAGGAGAGATCTGTTTTGCAAACGGTTAAACTTCGGGTTTTATGATTAATTGCTTTCATTTGGACGCTTGCTCTTGGCCTCGCCATTTCCACTTTACTGGAACTCAGGGTCCGGGCTCTCTCAACGCCGTCGGGTCTGCCTGTCAGCAGAGGAAGCCCAGCTCCCCCTTTCCCGGAGAAGCAGCCCTCCGTTCCCTGGCACCTGCGCTGGGACGGGCACCAGGCAGTGGGCTTTCTGGTGAGGCTTCAAGCCCTGGGGGGAAGAGGGGGGCAGAGAGCTACTATCCTGAGCCCCAGAGTCAAATTGGCCCTTAGGCTTGTGGAGGAGAGGCCCGGGGGTAGGGGCAGAGAGCAGAGGGTCCAGGCCACCCCAAGAACAATGAGAGCCTTGGATTGTGGGGGGAATGGGCAGGAGAAGATGCTGAGAATACCCCTTTTGGGGGTGCTGGTGTGTCCATGCCGTAGGGTGGGTCTGGGTGTCCGCCGCCTCCTCAAAGGCTGGGGTGACCACGGGAAGCAGCGAGCAGGCTGTAGAACCAAAAGCCAGACATGATTCCTAGAGCATTTTTAATAAGTAAAAAATGCCCAGGGAGCGTGGAGCTGGCCTGGGAAGGACCAGACAGCGAATCTTCAATTGTTAATGACCGCCGTGAGCACAGCCTCTGCAGCTGATCCGTGAGGGCAGGCTCTTGGCTCTGCTTGGGTGCTGAGCTGCAGGACCTCCTGGGATATCCCATCATGCTCTGGACCACAGAGGGTCCTGGGGGCCTTTCCCGGCACAGTGTGGCCAGCACTTCCCTGGCCTGGAGCGGAGGCAGGGAATGGGCCCTGGCGCTGTTCCACGCCAGAGATCCCAGCAGGTCAGCAGGAAGGTGGATCCCGGCGGGCACTGCTGCCTCCTGAGGCCTGGGAAAGGCCTTGGAAGGCTGGCAGCATGGGGATGGGCCTGGCACTCGGAGGGTCTCCATCTGCACCTACCATGCCCGCCTGAGCAGCAGCCGCCGCCTCACGGCTGGGGAGGGAGCATCGCAAGTCTTGAGCGGCACTCACAGCCGCTTCCCCTTCCTGCCCAAGGGTGGGAGTCTGTAAAGACGGGCCTCCTCCACCCCCTCTCTGAGCGCGGGTTAAGAAGCAGGTGCTCCTCTCTGTTCCCCGCTCTTTCCGTTCACTTGCCCACATGGAGCTCTGAGGGGGGCGGGACAGGGAAACAACATAAATTGGTCTGTCGTCCAGAATCCATGTCTCGCTAATGTACCCAGATTAACTCAACTGTAAATTGTCTCCTTGGATGGCGGTGTCTCGCTAAAAGTTTCCCATATGATTCATGATTTGGATTGCTTTTAACGGCTATTGGCCAAGCAAGCCGGTGACTGTACAAGGTGATGCAATTGGCATTAGCGAGGGGAGGCACGGGAGCGTGTAATGCAGTCAATACTGCATTAACTACTGATGCCCAATTACAGGGAGCGGGAGAGAGCCTTTCAGGAGCATTAGGACGGGGAGAAGCTGAGATCACCGGCCGCCGCTCGCCTAAAAGCTTCACCCTTTGCGTGCCGGGGTGGCCACGGTGCTGGCGTGGCCCGTCGCTTGGCCTTTGTGGCTACAAGAGCTGCTTTTCTCTCCCGCCACCTCTCTCTCTTTTTCTGAACGTGTCCCACGAAGATGCTTTTAGCACATTAGACATGTGTGTGTTCCTAGACCCAGGGCCTGCCTCTCGATACTCCGGAGAATGGATTCCCCACCCCACACGGTGTCCCGGAGTCAAACCCAGCCGCTGCCCCACCGGCTTCTATGTAAGGACCCCCTCGGCAGGCCCAGGAGTTCTATTCTGGCCTTTCTGCCTTGGAACCAATGAATGATGTCCAACATCGGTGGCCGACCCTCGGAGGTCATGGGCGGAGACACGAGGTTCCGGCTCGGTGCAGTCGGGCTGCTGGCAAAGGCTGCTGAGGTTGGGAAGTGGCCGTGGTTGGACAGGCTGGCGTCTTTGAGCAGAAGGCAGAGCTGGGGTGGTACAGCTAGGGGAGGCTGATGGGGGATCGACCCAAGCCATGCTGGGGTTCTCAGCAAGTGTGGGCCCCTCCAAGCTGCATCCCATCCAAGGCAGAGCTGTCCCCAAGTAGTCAGGAAGTCAAGGCTGTTGTTTAGTTCTAACTCTAGGGGCTGAAGGGCCTCCTAAGGACTCTTGATCAGCAGTGTTAGGAAGATAGGAAGGAGTTAGGGAAAAGCGGTAAAGAAAAAGGCATGGGTACCACAGTGGGCCAGGTACTATTGGGCTGGCTGCCACCTTTACCATCCTGCTAAACTCTGCAGGTCCAATATGTCCATGGATCCCAAAGCCGTGCCCACCCAATGTTGGGGCTTTATACCTTCTCATCTTTACGATGAGAATAACCAAGGCTGACTGGCTGGACTGTTATCAAGATTAAATGAGACAATGTCCACGTACACACTTGATAAACCAGGGAGGCTCGTGTCTGTGGGAGGCCTGGATTCTAGTCCCAGCTGACTGCCATGAGTCTTCAGACAACTTATTCGGCCTCAGTTTTTCCATCTCTACAGTGGGAACCACACCTCACGGGCACCCAGTGTCCATGTACACATTTGATAAGCCAGCAAGCTTCATGCCTGTGTGAAGTGACATTGCTTTCCACAGAGTTACAGTATGAGCTCTTTCCCTCTTGGACCTTAGGGATCATAAAAACATAATATTATAGCTACCATTTTATGGAACCCTTACTTAAAAGTAAGATGTCGTGCTATGGATGTGTATCAATTCGTTATTGCTGCCTAAGTAACCACCCCAAAACTCAGAGGCTCAACATAAGCGTCTATTTAGCTCTTGAGTTGCAGTTTTGGGGTCCCACTCATGCCTGGCTGATAGCTGATCAACTGGATGCTTGGGGTGACAAGATTGCATGTCCCTCCTCCAGCAGACTCTTCCGGCTTGCTCCCGTGGTGGAGACAGGTCCAGGAGAGAGAGTGGACACTCACAAAACTTTCTATGGACTAGGTTTGGCTCTTGGAATGTTGTCATTTGGCCAAAATACATCGCAAGGCCAACCTCAGCTCAAGGGGTGGGGAAATAGATGATACCCTTGGAGAGACCAGGTGAAGGTCACATGGCACAGGATGTTGGTACCCAGTGGGGTGGAGCGTTGGGACTATTTCTGTACTCAACCCACCAAAACGTCTTCCATGTATAATTTCATTCAATATCCTTAACCACCGTTAGGGACAGCCACTGTTGTGATCTTGACCTGACAGATGAGAAATCTGTATGAAGAGGCTGTGTCATGGGGTCACAGGTTCCACACAGCTCGCAAGTCCAGAGTTGGGCTGTGAACCCAGGCTGCCTGACTGTAGAGTATGTAGGGGCGGAGCCAGTCAGTGGGTGCCTTGGGAAGGTGGTGAGGGAGGCTTGCTAATGGGGGTGGGGGGAGTGTCTGTGCTGCCATCTGAGCCCTGGCCTCTTCCTTCTTGGACCAGGGGAGGAGGACCATAAGGCTCTTCTTCTCTGTCCTGCAGTAGGGGTAGGTGTGGTTACAGGAGCTAGCTTCCACCTGGGCATACGTGCAGAAGTGGCCAGGTGGGACTCCATTCATTGGTTAGCCCCTCGCCTCAAAAATGAGGCTGTAAGTGGGCTGGCGAGAGGCCTGTGTGTACATTCATAAACCAGCTGATTGAAAAGCAATATTTCAGATAAATACAAGCCGGCGATCTATCAGTGGTTGTAATAAAACCCAGGCTTCAGGCTGTGATTTTATTTTGAAATAATAAGAATTGCTTGATTCTTTTTACTTGAGTTACCATGGTAATTCTGGCGTGGAGCAGTGTTATATTGATTTAGAAAGTGGACAGTAATATTTCTTTTGTGTTATTCTGTTTCTAGGCCCTGATTTCTAATTTCCACTTTGAGATTACTTTTATAAATTTCTTAAGTCCTTCCACTTTTTTTTCCCCTTCTCACAGTATAATTTTCCTCTCATGCGCGGCTATGTTCTGAGCTTATTGGTTTGCTCTTATTTTAAATTAAACTTGCTGGTTTCAAATATTGAAATGACATCTTTGTCTGTGTCTGTACTTTGGTTTAGCAAAATATTACAGTCTGACGCTTTCTGCTTAATAATTTAAGGGAGGCATTCTGTCGGCCCTCACTGGGTGCTGATAACTTATGACTCAACCAGCGCAGGCCTTAAACTCCTGACATTTTAATATTGTGTGGCGGGAGCAGCCGCCCCTACGCTCAGAGTCTCAGTGGAGAAAAATCTGTGTGGTACCCCAGAAGGGAGTTTTAATAATTCAATTTTGCCGGTTGGCGCAATGACTTGATAGAGACGGGGAGGGAGCCCCGCTTTTCCCAGATAAGCTCTGGCTTGAACATCTAAGGCCCACAGCCAGCACCTGCTCCAGCCTGTCTCTCCTCTCCCCTGAATTTTTAAAAACCCCAGTTCACGACCCCTGGTGATAGACTGTTTTAGAAGGGTTGCGTCATCGGGGCTGCCTGTGGGTGCCATCAGAATGCTTGAACTCTCTCTCAGTTTCCAATTTATAAAACCAGTGGAACCTGCATGGGCTTTGCATCAGACAGACTCGGTTCAAATCCAGCCTCCGTCACATAGTAATTCTTAACAGTCAATTGTAATGGCTGTTCCAACTACTAGTCAAATGGATAGGACCATGACCACTGTTTAGGTCTGTTGAGCCTTCAATAGGCAGAGCTCTTGAAGGTTCTGTAGGTGACTGGTAGGTTTCCCTAACCTGCCTAGGTTTGGGTGAGGAGGGGAGAAGAGGGAGTGGGTGTGCTTTGAAACGCTTATCCTGATCCAGAGGTGTCTGGGGTGCAGAGCCCTGGGAGGGCTGCTCTTTTTTTTCTTTCTTTTTTTTTTCTTTTTTTTAATATATTTTATTAATTTTTTTACAGAGAGGAAAAGAGAGGGATAGAGAGAAACATCGATGAGAATCATCGATCAGCTGCCTTTTGCATATCCCCTACTGGGGATGTGCTCACAACCCAGGAAGAGCTGATCAGCTCTGCCCACATTCCTGATCTGCCCAGCAGAGAGAGTCTGGTTAGGGCAGGCCGGGGAGTGGGTGCTGTCTCCTGAGCACCTCTCCTGGACACACTCCATGGCAGGAAAGCACCTCAAGGTCCATGTGCCCAACAATTCAGCAAGGACGGGGCTCCCAAGGGAAGCTCACAAGGACCTGGGTGGTGGGGCAGACGTCTGCCCTCAGGCCCGCCTCTCTCCGGCCCGAGGCAAGGCCCTCCTTCCTGGCCTGTGTGTGTACGCCGTGAGGCCGTGTACTAGTCGCCTACTGCTCTGCAACAAATCACAACGTGGCAGCTTAACACAGCACCCATTTATTGTCTCACAGTTTCCTTGGGTCAGGAGTCCGGGAATGGCTTAGCTGGGTCCTCTGCTCAGGGTCTCTCAGACCATAATAGAGGTGTCGGCCGGGGCTGAGGTCTCAAATCAAGATTAATCTGGGAATTGAGTTTTCAAGCTCGCTCTTCGGATTGCTGGCAGGAGTCAGTTCCTTGTGGGCCGGTGGGCTGAGGCTTCCACTGCTCACTGACTGTGGGTCGGAAGCTGCCCCCGGTTCCGTGCCAGGCGGGCCTCTGCCGTGTGGCAGCTTGCTTCCTTAAAGCCATTACGAGAGTGTCTGCTGGCAGGCAGGAAGTCACAGTCTTTTATAAGATGTGACACATCTAATCACAGATGTGACATTTCATCACTTTGCAGTATTTCCTTTCTTGAGAACAAGTCACTAGGTCCGGCTCCCACTCGAGGAAGTGTGTGTGTGTATGAGGGGGAGAATCGCACCAAGGTTGTTGCTATCAGGAGACGGGGGGCCGAGGGGGATTGTCTGAGAAAAGTCAGCCCGTGAGAGATCTGCTTTTGGAACGGCATCTCAGGCCCCAGGTGCCCAAAGGTTTAGCTGACCCCAGAGAGAATGAATCACCAGCCCCAGTCCTGGGAGGCCCCGTGCCTCCGCTTCCTGCATCCCCTCATGCCAGGGAAGGCCCCAGATGTCTCGGAGCCTTTCATTTCATCTTTACAGCACCCGTGGTGGGCTGCGCAATCAAATACTGGCCCCAGGAGTAGGTTGTGCCCGGAGAGGGAGAGACGCTGCCCGGGAGAGCCCAGCACGTTGGTATGTGGCAGAATTCAGGTGCGAACCGGGTCTCTTGCCACAATCCTGGGAGGTGGTGGTGAATATACCCCCAGGCCTTCTTCCCTGATTGTGGTGGTGAGAGGGGGCGGCCCTGACTATAAACGCACACACCAGTGTCAGGGCTGCGGATGGGACCTGCTGGCTCCCTTTTTTCACAGGTGGTAAGTTTGCTGAGGCCACTAGGAGCCTGCAAAGCAAGCGTCCGTTACCCCAGGGCCTGTGTTCTCACTCAGTGGTGACCACCCCCCCCGGAGGAGGAGATGAAGGTGTGCAGCTGGCGGGGAGGGGGTGGTGGTGGTTTAAGCCCCCCCCCCCCCCCCCCCCCCCCCCCGCTGGATGCTGCCAGGTGCGGGGCAGCCGGCATTGTTGAGGTGGCCTTGGCAGCGGCTGCTTCCGTGGTTCCTCCCATGAGAGCTGGGCTGAAAGAGGCTCTCCTGGGAGCTGAAACACAGGGCTGGGAGCCAGAACTCCTGCAGCTCCAGCCTGGCTCTGCCCCCAGCTCACAGCATGGCCCCGGGCAGGCCTCTTGGAGTCCAGGTTTCGCCTTACATCTCAAGGGTCACGGGCGGCTGACGCCTCCAGTGTGGTGCTGAGACATGACCGTGGGTGTAGTGAGGCCAAAGCCAGGAGAAGGAAACCACCTGATGAGGTTTCTCTGTTTCTCCTTGGCCTCCCAGGGTCAGGAGGAGCAGAGATCCCGGTGAGAGCATCGGGGCCCTCCATGCGTGGTCTTGCCACATTTGAATCAGATTGGTTGGTCCTGTCCCTTTCTGTTTCCAGGCAGAACTTCAACTAGGTTATGTTGAGGGTCATTATTCTGGTACGTCAGGCCTCATCTCAGCAGAGAGACCAGCCTCCGAGTCCTCCACATGTGGGAAGAGCCCCATGGGTGGGGCAGGATGGCTCCGGTCACTTGAGGGGGATATCTGGGCCTTGGGCCAAGTACCCATGTTCTAGGCATGAAGCTGACTCCATGAGTCTTCATGGTTTCATCATGGAATGCTGACTCAGGAAGCCGCCCCTCAGGAAACTAACCCAGGGTGGGCCTGGCTCCCCCTGCTGGCCAGGATGCTTCATCTTCTTGAGTCACCCTCTCAGATAAACCACAAAGGGGGCTGCCCCTAGCCTGGGCACTGGGTACTCTCCCGCCAGTGGTTTCCATTTGGCCCAAAGGCAAATGTTGCCTTCCTTTCTGGCCTCCACGGCCTGGGTCTGAGCTTGCCCACCCCTGTCCGGGGCAGGGTTCACAGGTCCTGGGAGAGGGCAGCACTCCACACTGAACCTGAAGGGCCTCACTATGGTCTGGTCTTTATGCACAGACCACAACTATGGTCTCAATGCAGGACAAGTTCAAGTTCTGAAAGGGGACTCTGCCCCCATGGGCATGCCTAGCTTGTAGATAGGACATTGCAGGTTGGGCACAGGCCTGGGAGGATGCAGAACCTTCAACAGGGACTTGGGAAGACAAAACATGAACGCAGTGGTGGAAGCAGATGGGGTGGAGAAGAGTGATGGATCCAGTAGGGTCTGAGTTTGCTGGGCAGCAGTGCTGGAAGAGTGGGGACAGTCAGCTTTCTGGGTGTGGGAGACTGGGGAGGGAGGCAAGGGGAGCTCTTTCCTCCCTGTGGAATAGCCAACGAGAGATGGGATAACCAGGGCTGGCTGCTGGACCTCCCAGGGCCCCTCTTCTGATCCCAAGAAATAATTTTTTATGAACTGAGTTCTCCTGTTCTCGGAGGAACGTTTGGTTTGTTTTGCTTTATAACAGCTTCTTTGAGATATAATTTGCATGCCAGAAAGTTAACTTTTTTGAAAGTAAAATTCAGTGATTTTGGTAAACATACAGAATCGTGCAGCCATTACCATCATCTAATTCCAGGACATTTTCATCATCCTGAAAAGAAATTCCACACCCATTGGCAGTCACTTCCCCTTCCTGTCCTCCCTGGCCACCACTCATTTACTTTATGTCTCTGTGGATTTGCCTCTTCTGGAGAGTTCATATCCATGAAATTATATGAGATGTGGTCTTGGTGGCTGACTTCTTTCCTCACCTCGTGTTTTCAAGATTCATTCATGCTGTATCATGTCATCAGTACTTCCTTTTTATGACCAAATATTGCTCCGTTGTACGTGTATGCCACATTTTATTTGCCCATCCGTCAGCCGGTGGGCATTTTGAGTTGCTCTATTTTTAGCTATTGTGAAGAATGCTGCTACTATGAGCATTCATCTACACTTTTCAATGTGAACATCTGTTTCCATTTTTTCTTGGGCATGCATTTAGGAGTGGAATTGCTGGTAACTCATACGGTAACTCTACATTTAGGGATATTTGTTTTTAATCTCAAATAAGCAGTTCAAAGGGTGTTTAGGAGAAAGATCACTCTTGGCTGTCGGAGATTTTGGAAGGGTCTGCAACCTGGTTTCCTGGCTCCCGAGGTTCCGTGGATCTTGGGTACGTCCTTCTCCTCGCTGGCTTCCATTTTCTCCTGAGTGACACGGGCACTGTGTGCTCTTACAGAGCCCTGCTCACCTCAGGGGCTTCTGTTAGTAATTTCTCCTCATACAGCGTATCGCGGGTTGCAGAGCACTCTGCTTGCTTTCGCCGCTTTGGTTCTTCCGCCTGTGCTTTGGGTGTTATTGCTCCAGCTCTGCTGACAGGGAAGCTGAAGCTCTCAGAGGCTGCACACCTCGCCGAGTTTATATTGTGGGTCAGTGGCAGAGCCTGAACTTGAACCCAGATTCATCAGGGTCCAGGTCCCTGGCCCGAAATTCTGCCTCAACTGTGTTTCTGGGCAAAGCAAGGCTCAGTGCTCCGTGTCCTATTCCCCATTCAGGGACTGGGACACCCGGGCGTCGTTAGATGTGGGCTCTGAGGCAGAAGGGCAGGGGTAGGAATAGGGATGTTGCAAAAGTCTACTTTTTAGCTGTGTGACTTTAAATATATTTTATTGATTTTTCACAGAGAGGAAGAGAGAGGGATAGAGAGTTAGAAACATCGATGAGAGAGAATCTTCGATCAGCTGCCTCTTGCACACCCCCTACTGGGGATGTGCCTGCAACCAAGGTACATGCCCTTGACCGGAATCGAACCTGGGACCTTTCAGTCCGCAGGCCGACGCTCTATCCACCGAGCCAAACCGGTTTCGGCAGCTGTGTGACTTCAGATAAATGCCCCCACCTCTCTGAGCCTCGATTTTCCCGTCCCCAAAATTGAAACAATAATTACTCCTCCCAGCACGGGAACGAGGACACAGTAAGATGCATAGGAAATGCCTGATGCTGGGCAGGCAGGAGGTGTTAGGTATGTGACGATAGAGGCCCTGAGGGGGGCTCGAAGAGGGTGCAGGTCCTGGGAGACCACGGAGGAGATGTGCCCGGCTTCTAGGCTGGTCAGAGCCGGCACTGAGGAATTGTCACTTGGGCTGCCAGGAAGCGGAGAGAAAGTGGGGAGTCCCTGAGCTCTCCAGCTTTTGGGGCTGCCAGAAACCAGGAGGGGTCTCCAGAGATCTCACACACAAAAAAAACATATCTGGGAGAGTTTGTGGACAGACCCTGCTGGCACCCCCATCCTCAACCCAGCCCAGCCCACAGATGCCCGAGAGGGGGGCTTGCATGACTGCCTTCGTTAGCCCGAGTGGTAATAAAACACTTTAAATTTATTGTGACATTTGGATTTAATTAAAAAGTACACACTTAGGGAAGTAGAACATAATGGGGAGAGAGGCAGTGTGGCTTTTCCCCTCCTTTTTTTCCCCCCAAACTAATTAGCGTTGTATTTTAAATTGTTTATGTGCCGCTAATCATCGTAATAAATCATTTATACTGAAAAAGACACACTCGGCTGTGCCCGCCTCGCGGGTTCCGCTCGCCGGGCTCTATCGCGAACAAATTGATCTGGAAGTGAATTTATTAACCACTGGGGAAGAAATCATTAGTGCTTTCTCTAAACATTCCCCAGGTACGCTTTATTGCTGCAGTTTATGCTGTAACTAAAAGGAGCATTACCCAGGCCTGCGCTGTAATTTCCTCACGGAGCCTGCAGCCCACTCCCAGGCCGGGGCGGGAGGGGGCGGGCGCCCCTGCCTGCCCTCCCTTCAGTGGTCTGCTGGTTCCAGGCCCCTCCCTGCCCGCCGCACCCCGGCAGGGGCTCCCTGGGGGGGGGTCTCTGCAGGCCCGTGGCCTCGCCGGCCACCCCTTCGGTTGCCTCTCAGCAGAAGAGTGGCTCCCAGTCACTCGTCTGTGTCTCGGGAGTGTGGTGTAAGGTTGACGGTTAGTCTTGAGTTTGGGAAACAGGTGAGTAGAGGCTCTGAGGTCGCCGGGGTCAGGCAGGCTTGCCATGGACCGGCTTCTGCACCCAGCAATGAGGAAGGCCTCCGTGCTGGGCTGATCCTAGGCTTGGAGGAACGGGTATGGCGGAGCAGGGCCCCCGGCAGAAGCAGGGAGCCATAGGTGGCTGGAGCGGCCTGTTAGCGCAGCGTCCTCATGGGGCCCGCTGCCCTGGGTGTCCCTGTCGGCCTCCCAGTGCCAGGCCCCGGGAACAGGACGCAGTGCTCCACACGTGGTCTGACAGGGAACCGGCAGCATGCTTGGCAGCTCCCTGGCCGCAGACACCTCGCCCCCAATAACGCAGCCCGGGGCCCCCCAGCTTTCCCAGCAGCTGGGCTGCCTCGCTGACTCACTCGCACAGGGACGCCACTGTCTCTTCCTTTGCTCGGGGCTTCGCTCTCACTCCACGGGCCCTGCATTCTACCACGCTGGCGGCAGGCTTCTTCCCACCAGGTTTCCAGAGAGGAAGTTCTCTTCTGAACCAGAATCTTCTCCCTGAGAGCCCAGGGCTGGTGTAGGCGACAGATCTCTGCCTGAGTCCAAGGCTCGCATTCCAATGGTTTCAGCCACTGGTGCCCCATGGGCCTCCTCAGCCAGGCTGGGGGCGGGGGTGAAGGGAATCTGGCCCGCTTGGGCCTTGCATTTAGCCCCTCTCATCCAGGTCCGGAAAGGCGGGTGGAGAAGCCCCCAACGCCTCACCAGGAAGCCCCAGGACAGCATCTCAGGCAGGCACCCCAGAGGCTGTGCTTGGAGGTGAGCTCGAGGGGCTCCTGTCCCTGCAGCTCCTGTCCCTGCAGCTCCCAGGGGGTGGGGGTGGGGTGGGGGGCGGAGTCTCCCTCCCTCATCCAGCCCAGTGGCCAGCAGGTGGGCCTGGCTGCTTCAGGGAGGAAGCGGGACCCAGCAGCTGGCTGGGCCCAGCCTGCCTGGAGGGTCCCTCCTTTGCGCCTGGAGAACACATTTAGAAGTTTGAATTCAAAATTGATTTTGAAGGGCCCTAATCTCCGATCCCCCGGCGCTCACGGTGTGTCTGCCGCTCCTGCCAGACTCTCGTTTTCCGGTTCAGTGCCTTGGTGCTCACGTCCCTGATGCTGTGAAATTGAGACTCGTCTGAGCGTCCGCGCCCTCCTCCCTCTCTGCGGAGATTGCAGGCCCCTTGGGAGCCCTGTTTCATTAGGTGGGTGTCGTGGGCTTTGCGGTGCCCAGGGAGCGGCTGAGCTGCTGTCTGGGGAATGTGCCTTCCAGACACTCCCCTGCCGGTCCCCACAGCTGTGCCGCTCCAAGCAGCATCCTGTCAGGGGCCCCGGGGGCTCGCTCCGGCAGCCTGGGGTGGGGTGGGGTTCGGTGGAGGCTACAGATAAAGGAGGGCTTGGGCCTGGGGTTTTCTGTGGCAAATTTCAGGGGCCTTTTCCTTCTACTGGGCTCCCAGTGCTTAGACTAGGCTGGAAGAGTGGTCATATCTGCAAGCCAAGAGGACCCTCAGGTGGAGGTTAGGCCTGTGTCCGGAGGAGGGGGTGCCCAGGCCACAAATGCAAAGGGAAAGCCTGAGCTGCTGAGGTTACACAGATGCCTGAGCTCTGGCTCCACCCCCACTCCCTGAGGGTTGGGATGGAGTAGTTACATGCAAGGGCCTATGGGGCCTGAAGGGGCAGGATTGCTGTCCCTTTAGAAAGCTTCTATTTGCCCAGGAGCTGTCATTTCTCAGCTGGAGCCCTGCCCTGCGCTGTGACAGGCCTCTCAAAAACCCAGATCGTGGCAGGCAGGACCTAGGCATTGCTTTGTTTGTTAGGCCAGTGGTGGGCAAACTCATTAGTCAACAACCGAGCCAAATATCAACAGTACAGTGATTGAAATTTCTTTTGAGAGCCAAATTTTTTAAACTTAAACTATATAGGTAAGTACATTGTTATTAACTTAATTGGGGTACTCCTAAGCTGGCCTTTGCTAAAAACTCAAGGGCCAAAGAGCTGCATGTGGCTCTCAAGCCGCAGTTTGCCAACCACTGTGTTAGGCCATAAAGCCACAGGTGCTTTAGGGCTGGTGGCTCAGTCAGCAGCAAGCCTGATGAAGGAGCCTGGCCTATCTGCATCTCTGGGGAGCCTGGCCTATCTGCATCCACTCACTCTGGCCAGCAGACTCTTGCCAGGAATATCTGAGTGTCTTCATTCATTGACTGAATGGATGGTTAAAAAGGGAGCTGTGGGGCTCAACACCGGGGGCACAATGGTGAACAAGACAGGCAGGGCCCCAAAACAGGCCTTCATGGGGCTTACAATCTTATGAGAGAGACCAATCATTTATATATATATATATATATATATATATGGTAAAATCACAGGAAAATAAAACAATTATAAATTGTGATAAAAACTCAAAAGGAAATGACGAGGGAGTCATTTAGGAAATAAGGAGGTCAAGGAAGGCCTTTCTGAGGAGATGGCAGTTAAGCCGAAAGCCAAAGATGAGAAGGAGCCAGCCACATGAAGAGGCAGAAGGGTGTTCTGTTAAAAAAAAAAAAAGGGGGGGGGGAAGCATGTGCAAAGGCCCTGTGGCAGTAGGGAGATCTAGAATGTGACTGGAGTGCAGTGTGAGAGGGAGGCCAGGGCACACCCACATGAGGATATCATGGGCTTGATGAAGAGTGTGAACTCTTAGGCCACCAGAAGTTATGGAAGCGTTTCAAACTGAATAGTAATATAACTTGCTTTGGAGAGATTTCTCCAGCTGCTGTGTGAAGAACGGATTGCAGATCCGAGACGCTGAGAAAGAGGGTGGCAGCGCTGGAAATGAAAAGGAGCAGATGGGATGGGGAGAAGGAGTCAGCAGGGGAAGGGGGCAAGGGTAACGAGAGGTCTGAGGATGATGAGATTCTGGCCGGAGCATCTGGGTGGACGGTGGTGTTTGTATGGTGAGGGGAAGCCTGGGTAAGAGTACAGAGTCCAGGTTTGGAGGGGGCGACCCAGGGTCCTACTTTGGGCCTGTTGCTTTCGAGATACACCTGGGACGTTACAGAGACCAACGGAGAGTTGGAGGACAATCCCTACACTCACCCCTGCAGATGACCATGCAGTTAACTTAAGCATCACTCCCAGGGACAAGCAAAGAGCACGTTCTGCCGTCTCACCAAATTCCCCTCACCAAAGAGCCCAGGAAACTGTGTGTGGGTCACGACCAACCGGACCTGGTCCAGTGTCTCTCAGGGTACCCCCCCAGTCCCCTGCAAGTTCCCACTGGGTCCCCTCAAGCTGTTTCCTGACACAGGGCTGTGTGGGGCCCACTTCCCTCCACAGTGAGGTGTGTGGAAGCCCCTCGGCCCCATCGTCTCACACACACTGGAAGGTCACTGCGGGTTCAGGCTCCAGGACACCCCATTCCTAGGAAGGTTTGCCTCCACCAGCACACGCTGCAAAAACACCTGCTGCTCCGTGCTCCTGCACAGGAACGCTCCTCCACGGGGCCTTGCGGACCGGAACCCCACCCTGACCGATGGATCCCAGCAAGAGGCCCTTAGAGCCTTCTTCTCTTCCCAAGGTCAAGATTGGGTCCAAGCAGAAGTTCACTGTCCCCGTGGCTCAGGAAAAAGAGGCTGCAGTGCTGCCTCTGGCCCTGAGAGAGAGCAGGGAGGGGCTGGGGCCAGTCGCCTGGGTCTGAGGCCCGCGTGGCCCCTCGCAGCTGTGCCCTCTGGCAGGTTCTATGGCTTCCCTGACCTCAGTGGTGAGGATGAGAGTTAATGAGAATGAAGCACCTGGGACATAGTAGGTATTTAATACGGAGTATTATCATGTGACTGAATGGAACTATAGTGGCTGCAAATGTTTGGGGACATCTATACTCTTCCCTACTGTGGTGGACTGTGGAGACCAGGAGGAACTGGGCACTCTAGAGAAGGCAAGCATTGCTGGACAGCCTTTATTTATTTACTAGATGCCCACTGCACAAAATTTGTGCACATGCGGGGAGGGTGTCCCTCAGCCCGGCCTAGGCCCTCTCGCAGTCTGGGAACCCTCGGGGGATGTCCGAATAAGCCGTCAGTTGGACATCCTTAGCTCTGCCACGGAGGTGGGAGAAGCTCTTGCCACCACCACTGCACTTGCCAGCCATGTGGTCGGCTTCTGGCTGAGCCACACTCTCCCTGTGGGAGCGCACTGACCACCAGAGGGCAGCTCCTGCATTGAGCATCTGCCTTCTGGTGGTCAGTCTGTGTCATAGGCACTGGTCATTCCATCATTTCTGTCTATTTGCATATTAGCCTTTTATTATATAGACTAGAGGCCCATTGCAGGAAGATTCCTGCAATAGAGCTTCCTGTTGCGGTCTCCACCTGCTTCCCTCCCTTCTCTGCTGCCCCGCTTGCTTGCTTCTCCGCAGCTTCGATCTCTTCTGCAGCACTTGGCTTCCTTCTACACTGTCTTCAGTCTTCCCTCCATACCTGGATATGCAAATTAACCACCATCTTAGTTGGGTTAATTCATTCCTGATTGGCTGGTGCGCATGGCTTGTGAGTGTAGCAAAGGTCAATTTGCACGTTTCTCTTTTATTAGATAGGATTTTTACTGATTTCAGAGAGGAAGAGAGAGGGAGAGATAGAAACAGCAATGATGAGAGAGAATCATTGATTGGCTGCCTCCTGCACACCACACACCAGGGATTGACATGTGCCCTGACTAGGAATTGAACTGTGACTGTCTGGTTCATAGATCGATGCTCAACCACTGAGCCACGCTGTGGGGCCGGACTGCTTTTAAATGCCTTACCTGAGCCAGCTCCTCTCCAGGACCTCTTCCTTCCCATCTCCTCATGGACACACAAGCCCCTGGCTGTTGGTTGAAGGTTCCCCCCGACTATTGTGGCTCTGGATCTGAAGCCGCCAGCTTTCCCCTCACAGCTGGACCCTGCCCCTTAAGGCCATGTGCCATCTCAAGGCTTCTTCGTCCCTCTCAAGGCTACAAAGCAAACACCTTGGGTCTTCCTCTGCACAGCCCTCCTGTTCCCTTTGTGGGCCCCGGCCTTTCCATGTCCTTAGTTTCTGGTCCATGTCTCCCTTTGACCTTGTCCAGATGCTCTTTTAAGTTCTGGCAGCAGCCACAGCTTCTAAAGGACCAGCGGAGGAACAGAAACAACCTGTGACCCACCAGCGCATGGGCTATAGCACCTCCTGGTCTCAGCCCAGACCCTGCTCTGCACATGCCCTCACGCCCAGCCCAGCATCACCCGGCATCCAGGCTGTGCAGGAGCACCCAGAGGCTGCTCCGGGGAACCTTCCTCACCCAGGCTGGGCAGGGAGGCCTTGGGCATGGGCTGGGTGAGAACCTGAGCTCTGGAATCGGGAGCACTGGGGCTCCAATCCCTGTTCTGTACCCTCCCAGCTGTGTGGCCTGGGGAAGGGCCCCAACCTCCCTGGGCCTTTGTTTCCTCGCCTGTTGAATGGGGATAATCATTCAGTACCTGGGAGCTAAAATGAGTATTCGGCGAGATGACAGATGCAGTGAGTGCTGAGGGGAAGGTGGGCTTCCTGAAGAGGCATACAAATTCCTGACTGAGAAGGCTCCTCTTAGTTCTTCTTTTTTTTTTAATGAGGTGTGAAATATATGCAGTAAATTGCACAGGTCTCCAATGTTCATTCCAGTGAATGTCTGCATGTGTATGCATCCATTTCAAACACCACCCAGACCCAGACAGAGGGCATTTCCAGTACCTTCGCGGCGGGCTTCCCCACACCTCCTGCCAGGTGATAGGACAGCCGTTACTCTGGCATCTGTCACAGGCTGTCTTGCCTGTTGGGGAACTACATGTAAATAGAATGATACGACGCGTGCCTTTTTGTGCCTGACTTCTTCCACGCAGCATTCTGCTGGCTGATTCGCCCATATTGCTGCGTGTGTCCCTGATCTGTCCCCTTTCACCGCTGTGGACTCTTTTATTGCGTGAACATACCATAATTTATGGTCCATTTTACTGTCGGTGGGCACTCGTGTTGTTTTCAGTTGCGAGTCATTGTGAAGTAAGTGGCTGTGAGCATCCTCGTATATATCTCCTTTGGTGGACATAAGGTCTCCTTTCTGTCGGGCATGTGGCCAGGAATAGAATTGTTGGGTCATGAGACACACATACGTTTTCTTAGCTGCTTTGGTAAAGCTAAGCACTGTTAAACGTACTTCATGTCTCTTCATGTAATTTAATACTCAAAGTAATCCTTCAGAGTAGGCTGTCCTCATTGAGCAGATGTGTAAACTGAGGCAGAGCTAGGAAGTGATGGAGTTGAAGCTGAGGCCATCTGTCTGCAGGGCCCACAGTCTTAGCCTCTACTACTCTCACACCCCCTGTAGGGGCAGTCCCAGCGTGAGAGGGGCCAGTTCCTCCCCTGAGCTGGCCGCACCCCGTGAGCCAAGCCTCAGCCTCCCTCGCCGGCCCTAGTGGGGAGTCGGAGGCCACAGGACTCTGCTCCTCTCCCTCACTAACCCAGCAGGCACGCTGCCTGCAAATGGGGGCGGTAATGAGCGTGCTCTCGGTGGCTGTAGCCGTGCATTTCAACAGTTGTTCTCGTTGGCTTTTGATTCCAAATGAGTAGGAAATGCTATTAGTTCAGGCCTCGCCTGCCGCGTGGCAAGGCCCTGGGATAGGAGTGCAGTGAGACGAGAAATTGTGGAGATAAAACCGGTGTGAAATGGAGGCCTCCTCACAAGGCTGGATGTGTCCGTGCGAAATGAAGTTACTTCTGAGAAAACGAGATTTAAAGAGATTCTGCGGAATTAGATTACACTTTCAAATTTCCTTATTAAATGGGATTGATGCCAAGGAAAGGCTGAGGTTGGCTCCGTTTCTGATGCCACACTGCTGCTCCAGGCCCAGGTGGGGGCTCAGGTGAGTACAAGCACCTTGCAGGTGGTAGGGACCCAGATTTCTGAGGGCCATAGACACCTCACCACTGCCGCCGCCGCCGCCACCACCACCACCACCACACACACACACACACACACACACACAGCAGCAGCAGCAGCAGCAGCAGCTGAAGTGGGTATGATGATGGTGGGAATCCTGGGAAGCTTCCGCCCTCCACACAAGTCCATGTGGGAGGGACCTAGGGGCTCACACTCTTCCTATCCCTGGGAAAGTGGTTTTGAGAACAGATCACCAAGCCTTTTGTTCAAATAGGAGCTTGATTTTGAACGATGTCCCGCTCTTGGGAAATGTTGTTTTTCAAAAGGCAGTAAAAGTCCATGCGACTGCTTGTATGTATGTGTGCATATGTTTTCACACGCACATCCAGGCATGTGTGTGCTTGGATGCATGCCTGTGTATTTTCATGCAACTTACTGAGCAGCTACTATACTTAGCACGGTGCTGGGCACTAAAATAAAAATTGTTGTAGGGAGAATACATAGACACAGGCCCACCTCTTATGGCCCTAATGTATGTGTGTGTCATTCCAGTACATGTGTGGCTGTGTATGTTTGCATATGTGTCCTGCACCTCCTGCACCTGTGTGCCATCCAGGTTTCCTAATCTCTGTAGTGCCTCCCGCCCGGGTCCGTAGCACCTCAGAGGTTAGCCACACACAGGTTGGCAGCAGAGCAGGTGAGTCCGGTGCTATGGCCCCAAACACAGACTGCCAGGGTTCAAATCCCCGCTCTGTCCCTGACTAACTGTGTCAGCCATGCCACGTCATAACCTTTCTCCTGCCCCTGTTTCCCTGCTGTTCAATGAGAAGAAGAATGGTACCTACCTCATAAGGCAGTTGTGAGCCATGTGCCCAGAAGTTCAGCACTAATTGTTCCATCGGTGTTTTCTCCCCACAGACGGCTCTTAGCCCCCGGGAGAGCCCCGCCCAGGCTCCCTGCCTGCCCCAGAGGAGGGGAGGGCGCCCATGGCGAGAAAGGGAAGCCCCAGAACTGGACTGGGCAGCTGTGTGGTGCTGTGTGGACACAGGTTGGCACTGGGACTGAGGCACATGGGGAGATTATGAGAAGTGCCAAGGCCATATGTGCCTGTGCCCCCAGGGCTTGCTCCAGAGCAGCCAGAGGGACCTGCCCCGAATTACCACCCTCTGAGCTGCCACAGCAAGCCCCACCTGCCGGACACGGAATGGCCTATCAGAGGGTCTTCCTTCTGTGGTCACACGTTTGCTGTGACCACTGGACGTCCTCTGGGTCATGCTGGGCTCTAGTCAGTACCCTGTGACTCTTACCACGCTGGCCCATTCATCCCAGTTTAGTCTCCTCAGGATAGGTGCCCATCACCCTTTGGGGGGTCTGAGATGAAGCTATGACAGGTCATCCTTCCCCATGGGCCGAATGGAGTGGGGTGACTCTCAGCTGAGCTAACTTCCGACTCCCAGGTCCAGTTAGTCCTGAACACACATTAACTCCCTTATTCCTCCTGGTAACGCGGTGAGTACTATGTTCACGCTCCTTTCAGAACAGAGAAAACCGAGGCACAGAGGAGTGAAAGTCACAACAGTCAAAGATGTCAGATAAACCCAAGTTGAAAGATGTTCCGTAAAAAGCTAGTCTGTATTCCAAAAATGTCAGTGTCTGGAAGCACAAAGGCTTAGGAATTCTTCCAGATTTAAGTAGAGTAAACTTGACAACTGAATGTGATGCATGATTCAGAATGTGATTGGCACAAAGGACATTATTTGGAATCATTGGGGAAATCGGGATGAGACCTGTAGATTAGATAGTAGTATTATGTCAGTGATAATGTCCTGGTTTTGATGACTGTATTGTGCTCGTGGGGGAGAAGGCCCTGGCTGTTAGGAAATGAGGCCAAAGTGTTAAAGGGTAGAGGGGCTTCATCTCTAAAACAACTCAAATGAGTCAGGAAGAATATTACAGATTGGTAGGTAGGTAGATAGAAAATAAATATGGTCAAGATGTGCGTATCACCGAAACCGGTTTGGCTCAGTGGTAGAGCGTCAGTCTGCAGACTGAAAGGTCCCAGGTTTGATTCCGGTCAAGGGCATGTACCTTGGTTGCATGTACCAGTAAGGGGTGTGCAAGAGGCAGCTGATCGATGATTCTCTCTCATCAATGTTTCTCCCTCTCTCTCCCTCTCTCTTCCTCTCTGTAAAAAATCAATAAAATATATATTTTTTAAAAGATGTGTGTATCTAGGGAATCTGGGTGAAGGATATACAGGAGTTCTTTCTATTCTTGCAACTTTTCTGAAAGTTTGTGATTCCATCAAGACAAAACGTTGTAGAGAAAAGAAACCAAGCGGCAGAGCGGGGACGGCGGTCGGCCTGGAGTGCCTGTCGGTTCCCGTTTGTCCCCTCTGAGTGCCGGGCCCTGTGCGGCAGCTTCCCATGGGCAGCCCTATTCTACCCTCCCCGCAGTCTGCGCGGAAAGAGATGATTGTCCCCGTGCCCCAGGTGCCAGTCAGGGAGGGGACGGGATTTCCTCCAGGCCCTCCAGCTGCTTAGGACAGGCCCCAGACTGGAAAGTAGACTCCCGAGTTCAAGGCCTGTGCTCTTGGCCTCACCCCTGGGTTGACTCTGCCCTTTGGGGCGGAGTGGGGTGGGCAGGCAAGGCCTTTCTTCCTGGAGCAGTGGTGGAGTAAGGGCAGAGTTGGAAGCAAACCAGATCCATTGGCAGGATGGAGGGGGTCCTAACCCAGGATCCTGCGGGGAGCACATCCCACTGCGCCCCTCAGGACATGCCCCAGGGGCCAAGAATGCCAGGCGGAGCGGCCGGTGGTGGCCACATGGCTGTAGGCAGGGGAGGCACAGGGCGGGCCCCAAGTGGCCCGGGGCTAGGTGGGATGGGCATTCTGGATAGGAGGACGGGCCTGGGAGGAGCTCTCTAGGAGGGGGCAGGAGTGCTCCCCAGCCAGACTCAGCCTCCTCTCCAAGCTGCAGGCCTTGGTGGGGTCGGGAGCCAAGGGGCCTGACAGTTTGGAGAAGTCCACCTGCCGGATGTGAAAGGCAGCTGGCCTGGGATTGGTGGACAGGATCAAGGCAGACCACCTGGGGAGTCCATGCGAAGAGGAGGGCTGCCCTTCTGGTTGGAGGGAGGGACGGGGAGGAAGCGCTGAATGACCTCTGGCAGTCCCTCCGATCACCTGGACTGTCTGGCTTTCTCCCAGATTAAAGAGCTGAGGGTAAGTGTCTGGCAGCTGGATGAGTCAGACTGGGAGGCTGCCTCCTTCCCGCGGCAGCCCGCCCGCCCAGGGTAGAGACAGGGTAAGGGTTTGGCCAATCTCCCCACAGAGGTCCCCTCCGCACCCCGAGATCTGAGGCAGGGAGCACGGGGGCTGAGTGAACTGGTCTGTTTGGCCAGGTCCCTCCCCTGCGTGTGTGTCTGCGCGTGTGTGGGCGTGTGCGGGCAGGCACACACATCGCCTATTGTAAAAGATCAGTGTTTTCATGGGTGAGTAGTAATTACCGGGTAATGCTTTAAAACCTTTCCTGAAGGAGCGCAAACCTGTTTTTTTCTAAAGTCAGGAGTACATTAAAAGGATTACCATGTAGATTTGATTTTTAGATAACACTAAAATGGATCCCAAATGGACTTCAGCAAAGGGATGCTATCTCCTTAATGGAAAGTGCATGGCCCGAGGCTCAGCTCCCAGAGCCAGGCAGGGGAGGGAGGGGGGAGAGGTGTCTGCAGGGCCGGCTGGCAGGCTGGGTGGGGGCTGGGGAGGCAGGGTGCCCAGGGAGAGCCGGGACCCTCTAGGGAGCAGGGACCCATAGGTGCCCCCTCAGAGCCTCCTTACCTTTCTAGGAGTGTTTTCCGGTCTTGCGGACTAACCCAGTGAGAGAGAGCGCAGTGTGGGCGCTCCATGAAGACGGGAGGGACCAGTCAGGCTTCTCCCAGGACCTCCGCCTTTCCAGCCAGAGAAAGTTCAAGGTCCCCAGATGTTCAGAGACCTCCGCCACCAGGCTGGCCCTGGTGCTCTGTCTCAGTGGACCTCTGGCAGAAACCACACGGCTTCTTAAGACGTCAAGGCCCAGGAAGCAGAGTTCAGCACCCTAGAGCAGGGTGCCCAAGCTTTACCAAGAACCTGCCGTGTGCCAGGCCCAGCCTGGGCACAGGTAGGAGGTGGGTGGGGGACCTGGGGAAGCTTGTTCCTCCTGGCCTCCCTGGGTCCGCGAGGTACCAGCCTGCACCAGTGATGGAATTGCTGGCTAGTGCTAGAGCTCACAGCCCTGTGGCTCAGAGGCCAGGCATTTGGTCCAGGATCCAAGCCAGAGGAAGATGGAGAGGCAGATGCTCCTAGTGCTGAGATCCCCCATCATTTTGGGGTATAACTTAGCCAGGTGCACCCCCTGAGATGGATGGATAAACCAGGCCTTACCCCCTCCTACCCCTCACCAGGGAGAGCACAGTGGAAGAGCTCTGGCTGCTGGGGAGGGCGTCAGGTAAGCCAGGGAGATCAGCCTCAGCGTCTGTCCTGGAGGCCTGGCCTGATGTTTTCCAAATCGGTGGCTATGCTGGTTGGGTGCTCCCTGGAGAAAAATCATCCCACCCAGAGGCCCCCCAACCTTCCCACCTCTTAACCCCTCCCCCACGTGGCCACACCTGCTTCCTCCCGTGGGCCAGGCCTTGAAAGAAGCCCTTCAGGCCCGCCTTAGTTCTCAAGGGTGCCTGGTCCCCAGCTGGCCTCCAGGGCTCCTCAGAGCGGTGACCGGGCTGAAGCTGCTCAGAAGAGACGCAGGGAGGCCGGGGACAGCGTCGTCCTGAGCCCCATCACTCTCTCAGACCAATGAACCCTTAGAGCTGCGCTAAGGAAATCAGGCAGCAAACTTCCCAGCAACGGACAGCCCTGCCCGGCGGGGACTGGCGGAGGGCAGAGGGCAGGAGGAGAAGGCCCACAGCAGCCTGTGACACCTCCTCCCTGCCCTTACCTGGCCTGCTGACCCTTGGCCCAAGGGCCACCCCCTCTCAAAAAATAATAAATAAAAAAAAATCTGAGGAGGCAGTGAGGCTAAGGAAGCACAGGAGGAGGGAAGGGTCCCCTGCACCAGCTTAATTGGTGCCCTGCACTAGCCCCTTGGGCTGCCTGAACCTCAGTTTCCTCTTCTATAGAAGGAGACCATTAGCTCAGAAGCACTCCGAAGGCCCGTCTGACCTCCTGCCTCTGGGTTTTGAGACTGAGGCCCCTTGGAGGCTGGGTTCTCCTCTGAAGCCTGAGGAAGGGTCACACCAAGGAAGCAGCTCAGACAATGGACTGGGGGTATGGGTGTGTGTGTGTGTGTGTGTGTGTGTGTGTGTGTGTGTGTTTTGGGGTGGGGGGGTGCCAGGTGATAGAATTTGAACCCAGAGCCCTGGAGAGTGCAGGGCGAGCATGGGGCCAAGAGCAGAGGGCAGAGGGCAGGAGCTGGTTGGAGAGCTGGCAGGTGGGGGAGAGGGGGGCTGTTCTCTCCAGAGTCAACCCCTCCATCCACCTGAGCCTGGCCAGGGAGGGAACACCCCATCCCCACCACCTTCATGAGTGCTCACAGGCACCTCCACGCCCCCCAGGCGGGAGCCCTGAGACTCCCTGCTCTCCCCACCGAGCCCGGTCTCCACCACCCTCAAGCCTCCGGGCTCCACGTGGATGCCCAAGCTCCCGGAGGACCCCTGACATGTGCCCCCATCCCCACAGCGGTTCCTCCCTGTGGTCACCCCTGTGCCCGTGTGCATGGAGTGTGAGTGACACACACACCTGCCTGCTCTGCATCACCTTCCTCTGGTGAAAGCCCGGCTTGGATCCCAGCCCCTCTTGGCGTTTTCTTGTACGTGGAGAAGCTCGGTGGGCCCTGGGAGGGGGCCAGTGGTTCCAAGGTCCTTACCCTGGTGGGAAGAGCAGGGATACGGGGGCCGGGAGCCTCCCCTCCCTCGGGCCAGGGCAGGGAGGAAGTCTGACTAACTGCGAGCATTGCCGAGGAGAGCTTCCTGCACACACCTGCGTGAGCTCCAGGGTCCTGCTCCCTCCCGGGACTTTCATAGGGCACCTTACATTGTTGACGCCTCCGTGGTTCTGCATGAATAAGCCAAGAGGCTGTAGCCTGGCTTTGGGGGTTAAAACGGGTCAGCGCACAAGCTGTGGGAGGAAGTCTTGAGATGGCAGGAAGAGCTGGGGGTCCTAGTGACCCCATGCTCTCCATGAGGCTTCATCCTCGGGGCTGCAGGAAGAGCCAATGGGATGGTGGCTGCACGAGGGGGGCTTCGGCCTCCTGTAGATCAGGCTGCAGAGGGGGCAGCGGTGGTGGCATGGGGGTGGAACCACTCAGGGGCCAGGCCTTGGGCCATGTGTGTGCCCTGTGGCGAGCAGACCTGGGCTCTCCGGCGCTGCCTGGAGCTTCTGGACCAGGGGTCCTCAAACTTTTTAAAGTGGGGGCCAGATCACGGTCCCTCAGAGAGCTGGAGGGCCGGACTATATGAACTACTAATTCCTACTGTAACACCTCGGCTGCGCTCACTGCCCAAAAAACCTGGCGGGCCGGATCAGACTCCTCTGCGGGCCGCATGTGGCCCGCGGGCCATAGTTTGAAGACCCCTGTCTGGACGGACCTTCACAGGGGAGGGGAACAGACTGTGCCATGCGGCCCAAAGGCCAGGACCCGAGGCCAGGGAGGGGGTTGCTGGGGAGAACGCGGGGGCTCCTGGGAACCCCATCCTGGAGGGGCATCACGGAGAGAAGCAGCGGGCTGCCCCTCTGAGAGGGCACAGAGCCGCAGGGCCCACCCATGTCCATCTGTCTCCTGTCTGTCCACCCGCAGGCGTGCCGATGCTGTCCGTCCAGCCCAAGGGGAAGCAGAAGGGCTGCGCTGGCTGCAACCGCAAGATCAAGGACCGCTACCTGCTGAAGGCCCTGGACAAGTACTGGCACGAGGACTGCCTCAAGTGCGCCTGCTGCGACTGCCGCCTGGGCGAGGTGGGCTCCACCCTCTACACCAAGGCCAACCTCATCCTGTGCCGCCGAGACTACCTGAGGTGGGCACCTCCCACCCCCGCCGCAGGGCCCTTCTGCTGGGGGCGCCCCTGGCTGTGGCCCCGGGACCCAGAGGGCACAGCCTGAGTGTGTGCTCATCCCGGACTGCCCGCCCCTGCCCTTGTCCTGCTCCCTCACATGCCCGTGGAGCCCCCGTGGCAGCACCACGCCTTTGACTCCTGGGGCTCAGGGGCCAGCCCAGGTTCCAGGCAGGCAGCTGTCACCACGGGCACCTGAACTGAGCTTCCCGTGGGCACCGGCCTGTCCCCGCCCTGCCTTTGGCAGGTGCTTCTGACATTTCCTCTCCCCGCCCCCCCCCCCCCCCCCCCCCGGCCCTGGATCTGCGAGGGGATGCCTCCGAGGGGCTCCCAGCAGCAGGGGGGAAAGCTCTGACAGCCCTGGGCCCTCCTTCCCGCCTCTCCCCAGGGCCCAGCTCCCCCCACCTTCCCAGAAGGGCCCTGGGATTAGACGCCCAGATGCATGGGGAGCCTGGCAGACAGCTAGGCCCTGGGAGAAGGACTGCTGCCGAAAGACCTGGGCTTGAACTAGCTCCCAGCCTCAGTCTACCCCTCCGTGGTGAAAAGAATAACTTCCCGCTTTGCATTCATCAGAGCTCTAACTCCCCCTCCCCGGCAGCCTGGATCCTGTGCCCCAGGACTGCCGCCCCCAATTAACCCCCCCTTAGGCCAGCTATGACATCAGCAGGGCTGGAAGGAGGCCACGGAGAAAGGGCCTTGGCTGAGACCCAGCAGCTGCATTTGGCTCTCACACGGGTTCTGGGTGGTGGCTGGGCCTTGTGGGGAAGAGAGGCCCATCTCGTTAATTAATAGGTCGGGGCAAGGGATTCTTGGGGCTCCCTCTGCTCAGGTGTGGACGTGGTGAGGGGTGGGCTTATCCACGGGGGCTCCCCTGCTTCCCCAGAGAGCCTGAGACTTACCTGCTGGTACCTCCCCTTTTACTCCTGCCTGTTGTAGGAGTTTGTTTTTTAAGTGATGCAATAAACCAGGACCCGTGACTCTGTGTCCCTGGCAGGGCTGGAAGAGAGAGGCTGAGGCCGGGAGGAGAGGTTAAGGAAGAGATGCTCCTGGGACTCACCCCCCTCCCCCCGAATGACCTGGAGACAGTGTCCAACTCTGGAGGTTTAGGACATCACCTGGTGGAGAGGAGATGACAGGCCGTCCGATGAGTCCGCAGGACCTGGAGAGGATGGACCGCAGGGCAGGCAGGGCTTGTCAGAGAGCGGAAGCGCCCATGAGCATTCTGGGCCCTGCCAGCTCCTGGAGCCCGGAGGTATTTTCCTGGGTGCTGGCAGAGGCCAAGGAGTGACTTTGGGGCCAGGTAGGCCAGTGGGCCAGATTGGGGGGTGGGGATTCCTTGAGCTTTTCAGCCCCGGAAAAAAAAAAAAATGGCTCTCTAGTGTCTGCCCCCTCTGCAGCCTGCTTATTGGACTGGTAGCAAGAATGGCCCGTCGTGGCAGGCAGATGCTGTGGCCCAGCCTTTGTCTGCCTTAATCTGAGCCACCACGCAGCTCGGACTGATGAATAATGGAGCCACGCTCATCTGCAGACGCCTGAGCTTGAGCTGGACAAATCAGGGATTAGAGGGGCCTCCCGCCTGCCTCTCAGCCCCTTGCCTCACGGGGGGCTTTCTCTGCCAGTGTGCAGGAAAGAAGCTAAGAGAAGCCCGGCTGGCTCAGACCCTTGAAGCATCCAGCTAAGGATTAGTCGGCATGGGATAGTTGAACTCAATGTCCCTGGAGCTTTGCAGGCAGCAGCTAAGAGAAGGGTAGTCTGCCTCAAAGTGGCACTGTGCCACAGGTCCTTAGCGCTTCCTTTTGACATCAGTCCTATTGTAGAAACATCTTTGATAATCTAGTCCAGTGTTTCCCAAAGTGTGGTACGCGTACCCCCAGGGGTACGGGAAGAGTTTGGTGGGGATATGCACTGCACTGTGCTTAGCTGCATCTAATTCTACGTTCTCATGAGTGCGGGGGTTACTCAGCATTACGAAAATTATAGAAGGCGTACACATATGTCAAAAGTTGGGAAAACACTTATCTAGTCCATCATCCCCTTTTAAAGAGGGATGAGCTGAGGTCCAGGGAAAGGAAAAGGGACTTAGGCACGTCGCATAGTTGAGTTGGTAGCCGAAAAAGACCTCGTAGGGTTGCTGTCAAGGTTAAATGAGTAGATCTTTGAAAAGCCCTTAGAGCAGTGGTTCTCAACCTTCCTAATGCCGCGACGCTTTAATACAGTTCCTCATGTTGTGGTGACCCCCAACCATAAAATTATTTTCGTTGCTACTTCATAACTGTAATTTTGCTACTGTTAAGAATCGTAATGTGAATATCTGTGTTTTCCGATGGTCTTAGGCTCTACAGCAGCTTGAGAACCACTAGGAAGGTCGCCTAAGACCATCAGAAAACAGATATTTACATTAGAGTCATTAATAGTAGCAAAATTACAGTAATGAAGGAGCAACAAAAATAATTTTATGGTTGGGGGTCACCACAACATAAGAAACTGTATTAAAGGGTCTCGGCATTAGGAAGGTTGAGAACCACTGCCTTAGACCAATGCCTGGTGCATATAGTAAACACTATATGGGTGTTCACTACGTGAGTTGCAACTGATCATTTGCAAACGTTTTCACAACCAGTCTGTGAAGGTTGTATTTCAGTCCCTATTGTACCGTTGAAATAAATGAGGCTCAGGGAGACTGGGTGTCCTGCCTGAGGGACACACAGCCTATGATTGGCCAACTACTTCTAATTCCTGGCTTGTGTGAATCTAAAGTCCTGTTCGGGGTCCAGCCCAGTATTCTGGTGATACCAGGGGCTTGAGGGACCCCAGTGGGGACCTGGGAGGAGGCCTTGCTAGCCCAGTCCAGCCCAGGGATGAGCCCCTACACCTCCATCCCTCAGTTGATGTGCCAATTTCTCTGAAACCTGACCTGCTGGTAAAAGTTAGGGAGACAGGTGGGGCCATGGGTGGAGGCGACCCGCCTGCCACCCTCTCCCCAGCTCCCTGGCTGGCTCCTGAGCATCTGCACCCTTCCCTCTGCAGGCTGTTCGGCACCACGGGAAACTGTGCTGCCTGCAGCAAGCTGATCCCAGCCTTCGAGATGGTGATGCGGGCCCGGGACAACGTGTACCACCTTGACTGCTTCGCCTGCCAGCTCTGCAACCAGAGGTGAGTGCGAGGCGGGTAGAAAAACCCAACACTCTCGCTAGGGCCCAGGTGACTCCTGCTGGAACAGACCAGAAGCTGCAGAGGCCTGCATGCACATGTGGGTCCCGTGTGTGCATGTGGCTGCATGTGCACGCTGTCCTGAGTATGCATGTACACATGTGTTTTACATATGTGTAAGCCCTGCCGTCACATGTGTGGGCATATTTCATTCAACCCCTTTCTCCTTTCCATCTCTGCCTCTGTCCTCTCGGGGTCTTTTGCTGTTTCTTTGTTCTTTCTGTGTGAATGTAGTGGATGGGAGCATGTGTGGGCCTACTGTTGCATGCACAGTGTGCCATGTGCATGTGTGGTTTTATATATCCATGTCCGGCTGGGCATATGCATGTGTTTCTAGGTGTCCCTATACAAATGGGGGCATGTGTGTACTCTGTGTGTGATGAGTAGGCATGTGCAGGAAAAGACCCGTTTTAGATGTGCATGTACAAGGGTTCTGTACACGTGCCCTGTGTCTTTAGTGTGTGCCATGTGCATGTATGTTCTAGTGAGAAGGGGTTCCCAGGCCTGGAGGACGCCTCTTCTGTGATTCTGGTTCTAGCCAGCCTCCTTTCTGGTCCTTTGGCCTCAGCCCTGTGGGGGACCTCAGGGACCTGTGGGGGGCTCTGAAGGAGGCCCTTTTCTTGGGAGCCCCCAGGACAGGAAGGAGCGTATACAATATTCCCAGAGGACTAGGTCCTGAGGGACCTGTAGGGAACACTGGCCGGGCTGGGGCTTTGCCGGACCAGCTGCTACCAGGGCTCGGTGACATTGCAGCGCCACCTGGTGGTCAGACTGGGATCTGCTGGAACCCTGGGGTCCCACTGAAGGCTCAGCCACCTTGGGGACATCTTTGAGGGAAGGCTGATTCCCCCAGTGCTTACGGAGACTGGATGAAGAGAGGGGAAAGCAGAGCCTTCCTTGGAAGGGGAGATGGTGGAACAGAGTCACCTCCCCCTGGAAAGATGCTCCAGGAAACCCACAGGTTCCGTTTAGAGAAAGTGCCTTTCACTGACCATCCTCTTAAATTGGGGAGGGGGCAGAGGGATGGGAAAATCAACCATTTTACCTCTTTTCCTTTCCATCTCGTCCTCGGTCCTCTCTGGGCCTTTTCCTGTTTGCTCTTTTTGCTCTTTCTCCCATTCTGGGACAGGGTTAGCTTATTCCTATCCCTTCCCACTCACCCAGCCCTCCATGGGAGGCCCGTGGCCCAGGCTTGTCTGTCTGTCCCACACCCCAGGCTGCAGGGCCTGGCAGAGGGCAGGGCTAACCCAGGGACTTCTGGGTGTGCCCTCTGGAAAGTTCAGAAGCAAGCCGCCCCGGACCTCCTGTCCCACGGTCCACCTCCAGCCAAGCTGGGTTCCATGGGGCTAGAGCCCTCCTGAGTTCTGCCTGGGGGCCCCCGCCACCCTCTGGGTAGAAAACCCAACACGCACGCTAGGCCCCAGGTGACTCCTGAAGGAACAGACCAGAAGCTGTGGAGGCCTGCATGCACATGTGGGTCCCGTGTGTGCGTGTGGCTGCATGTGCACGCTGTCCTGAGTATGCGTGTACATATGCGTTTTATATATGCCTAAGCCCTGTCGTCACATGTGTGTGTGTTCCCACACTGTGACTACATGTCCTCTCTCTCCTGCTTGGATTTTTTCCAGATTTTGTGTGGGAGACAAATTCTTCCTGAAGAACAACATGATCCTGTGTCAGATGGACTATGAGGAGGGGCAGCTCAACGGCACCTTTGACTCACAGGTTCAGTAATGCCCGGCGCCTGGCCTCCGGCCCGTCTGTCCATCCGCCCGCCTGCCCACTGCCCGGCCGGCCAGCCAACCGCTCTCCCACCGATTAGAACGCCTCCGTCCTCCGCGGGAAGGACGGCCCTCCCTCGGCCGCCGCCCGTCTGTGTGTGACCCCTCCCGGGGCCAGGCTGGGCCTGTACAGTCTGTCTTCTGTATATAAATGGGAACATTTATTTTATGAGAAATGTAATGCGGTTTTATTACTGGCGTGGATTAAACTTATGAATGTTTCCGGGGAGGTTGCTCTGCGTTGATCACATGACTGACACAGACCTGGGCCCCCGCCCCGCTGCTTGAGAGTGGTGGTGGCGTGGGAGGGGGAGGGGCTTCCCGGGGCTCTTTGGGGGGGGGGGGCATGGAGCAGGGCATTGGGTTCTCCAGGTGGATTTTAGGGGGAAGAAGCTGGAGGGAGGAGGCAACTCCAAGCACCTCAGAGCTGGGAACTGGGGTGCCCCCTCCCCCTGGCAGAGCATGTACCCTGATTCTGAGCAGACCCCCAAGATGAAGAGGGGCAAGATGGAACCCTTTCTTCCCTGGGCTCCTCTGTTATAGCGATCCACTGAGAGCCCCCCTCTCTCTGCCCAGAGAGCAGCCTAGCTCTGACTGCCTCCATAGGAGGACCCCAATCCCGAGCCCCCTACCATGGGAGTACCACCCAGAAACCCCTCTTTGCTTTCAGAGTGACGGGCAGCGTCTGCTGCCTCCTCCCTGCAGCTGGGCCTGACGTGGGGCCCAGCCCGCTGCTTTTCCGGGTGACTGAGAACAGTCCCGCTCCCCTGTAATGCAGCCCACGCAGCTGGAGGCTCTCGCTCACTCAGTCGGCAAACCTTAATCCACTGTCTCAGCCCCGCGCCTTAAGCACCAGACCCGAGGATGAATCACGAATCGGACACAGTCCATGCCCTTGAAGAGGAGAGAGAAAGCCGGGAAAACAAGCAGAGCGTGGCGCGGTGAGGATGAGCACGGCAGCGGGACCTGGGACAGGCCAGTTCCCTCCAGTGCACACAGGACCACTGGTGCCGGCTCCGGAGAGTCAGGGCCGGATTGGCCAGCAGACACCCAGTCCCATATATGTGCTGGCAGGCAGGAGGGAGGGACACACAAGAGGCGGATGCGTAGGCAGAGATAGGCCAGGACAGCCCGGCAAGCTGGCAGGCACTGAACTCAGGCCAGACGATAGCCTGGCAGGCAGACACCCGGGGTGTTTTCTGTCCACCTGCTGAGCCAGGCTCACCCAGGGGAGCAGGCATGCTGTCTTGTCTTGGCTGCAGCCACGGCACCCAGCACAGAGCCTAGAACTGAAAAGGTATCCCGGAACAGTATTTAGGGAGGGGGGGAGGCTTCTGGGGTCCAACCTGACAAGGAAGGCTATAGGGACCAGCTACCCCACCATCAGGCCGCTTGCTGTCCTTCCTGAGGGACTATTTTTTATCCTGGCCACAGAACAGAGCCCAGGGCTGATGGAGCCGGCCCACTGCTTCAACGGCCTGGCCCTGGGCAGGGTACCGGCGGCTGGGGTGGGCAGGCCTGGGCCTCCTGTCACCCTGACTTCACCCTCCTGTCACCTGGGCCTCCAGGCTCTGGTGGGCTAGATCAGTGGTCGGCAAACTCCTTAGTCCACAGAGCCAAATATCAGCAGTGCAACGATTGAAATTTCTTTTGAGAGCCAAAATTTTTAAACTTCAACTTCTTCTAACGCCACTTCTTCAAAATAGACTCCCCCAGGCCGAGGTATTTTGTGGAAGAGCCACACTCAAGGAGCCAAAGAGCCGCATGTGGCTCGCGAGCCGCAGTTTGCCGACCACGGGGCTAGGTCTCTTAAGTTGTAGTTTTGTGGCCTGTGGCCTACTCCACGGGAAGGGATTGCTGGGGCCGGAGATCTTGGGGGTGGGAGTTTTCAGCTTTGGCGGCTCCCCCTCCTGTGAAGGAGCTGCATCCGTGCGTGAGAGGGAGAAGAGAGGCCGAGAGCCAGGCAGCCTGGCTGCTGTGACTATTATGTGCCGTGAGGCTGATGAAACTGGGGAGCGGTCTGGAGAAGACGGTGGGTGAGTGTGAGGGCTGGAGTCCTGAATAAGGGGTTTCCTTGCTCGACATGAAAAGGCAAGTTCTCTTCCTGGGTAGTAGAGCCACCAACACCAGACCCTCCCCGGGCCCTTAGGTCTCAGGTGGCCGGGCCCACCCCAAGGCTCCCAACTACTAACTTCGGAGTTTGCTGCAGATAAAGTTGTAACACAAGTTAATTACATGGTTATCAAGAGATAACGGAGCCACTCGAATGCAGTTTCTGGGCAATTACGATCGTTTCCAACAGAGCTACCATATTGCAGCCATGAAATAACATGTCATTTTGTCGTAATTATGTAATTAACTTGTCTCACCACTCTAGGTTGCACAACAATTAATTCACTCACAATGAGATAGACTCGAAGTCAGGCAGCCGGGCTTTGAAAGCCCCCAAGAGCAGAGCTGGCCTTGGAAAAGGACCCCAGCCCCACTCTCCACCCCGGGCCTCACCACGGGCCTCCCCAGCTCAGCCTGGCCGGGACGGGCCAGGTCCGGCACCAGGGGCCCACCTGTTTCACTGTCCCCATCCAGGAAACGGATGGTCTGTTCCCCGGGGCAGCCAGGAGGCTGAGGTCTACACCGTGAAGCGCTCTGCTCACCATCCTGAGGCCCTGAGTAGAAGAGCAGCCTTCATCCTGGAAGTCTCGTAGCAGCCCAGAGCTGCCCCACAGGCCTGCCTGTGCAGGTATGGAGCCAGTAGGGGACGGGGACAGGGGAGGGAGCAGAGAGGAGGCCAAGCTGTCTTTGTAGCAGGGCGAAGGAGGTAGGGTTGGAAGGGTTACTGGAGGCCAGGGAGTGTGCACCTGGAGAGGATTTGCAACACCCAGAGGGCACCCAGGGAAAGCCTGCCCCTCCCCCTGCCCCCTAAGACACTGCATAGGAAAAACTTGGTTAAGGATAGGGCATGAATGGTCCTGGCTGGGGCTGCAGCCCATCACAGAGGGTTGGGGCATAGGGGAGCAAGGGAGCACTAAACAGGAACCATTAGCGTCTGCAACAGCTCGACCCTCAGCCCAGGTGTGAGGGAGGTGGGGATGTGGACGGACCTGTACCGTAGGTTGTGCACAAGTCCCCTTTCCCCAACCAGCCCGTGGGCCCCTCTCTCCCCTCCTGCCTTCCGTGGCGGCCTGGTGTCAGAGATACCCTACCCAGGGGCCTGAGACCCATGGAATATGGCCCCGGCTTATGCCCCTACTCCTGGGACTGAAGCTGGGCCCCGTAGTCTGTGTTTGGAAAGAAGTTTGATTCTGATCTTGACCTTGCTGCAGGGCCCATTATGGATCTCACAGGGGTCCTCCCTTCTCCCGGGTCCGGTCCCAGAATCCATGCCCTGCATCTGGAGACACACAGAGGCCCTGGCAGAATCCACATGGCAGTCTAGCCCGGGAAATCTCATCTCTGCGTGGAGACAATTGCCCCCTCTCTTAAAGCTGTTGGAGGTAGTTGTGGCCCAACTCACCGAATCTGGTGCTGGGTGACGCGGCACCGCCCACCTGGGAGCTCTGCCGTCCGGGGGAGGGGCGGTTCAGGAAGGACACGCTGTAGCTGAGACTGGGCACCACCTCGGGTGAAAATTCCTGAGAGATTGCTGGCGGTCTGTAAGTGGACATTTATATTACCTCTAAGGCTATAATTGCCTAAAAATGAATGAAGATAGGCTGACATGAAGATGAGTTAGTCCAGAAAAAACACACCATACTAGGTCAAGCTTTATTCATCATGAGAAAATAACCAGATAAACCACACACACACACACACACACACACACACTCTCACATACACACACACACACTCACACACACACAAACACACACACACTCACACACACACACACATTCACACACACACACACACACTCACAGACACACACACATACACACAGGTGCAGCTAAAACCCAGAAAGGAGTTCATTAGAACCTCATGAGCAATCCTCATCTCTGTGCCTGGGCCCTGGGGCAGTCTTCCATCTGCCTTACCCCAGCGAGGCTGGGAGCCTCCTACCCCGCCCCAGGTGTGAGGCTGAGGGTGCCCAGATCTCTCAGACTCGTGGTACCTTCAGGTGAAACTGTGCGTGAGCTCCCTCCCATTGGTACCGCCTTTGCTACCCAGTAACAGCCTCCCACCAAGAGTCTGCCCCACGTGTCACCACTCTGCCCCTGGGTGCTGAGGAATGGAGGCACCGGGGGAGACGGCAGACAGGGTCCTTCTCCAGGTGGAGTCTGCAGTGCGGTGGGGAGACAGGCAGTAAATTAATCAGCAGGTCAGTAATGAGCTACAGAAACGCTGAGTGCTGGGAAGTGGCTGGAGGGAGGCCTGCTTGACACAGTGGGAAGGAATGGCCTTTGCTCGCCCATCCTTAGAATCACCTTATCCAAGGTGCTCACTTTGGGGAAACTGAGGCCCAAAGAGGAAGTGGTGGCCAGGGTTCACTGGAGCCAGCCTGGGTGGAAGCTTGAGGTCCCGGCCCTCAGCCTGGCCCAGGGCTCTGTGTCCTGCCCCTGAGACTTCATTCCAGCCCAGGGTCCATGGAGGAGAGGAAGCACTGCTCAGCCCGGACTCCTGCTTTGTCCTTAAAATACCACCAGGATGGGCTTGGCTCCCTGGCTGCCATCGCAGCCTCCCTGCCCCATGATGCCACTAACTTGGGGCACGTTGGCTGGACCATGGCTTCTAGGGACTCTGGCCTGATTGTTCGGATCCCTGGGAATTACCGCTCTCCACAGAGGACACATCGAGAAAGTAGGTTTCCGTGCAGACTCCGCATGACCAGTTTTCCAGGGAAAAGGAGGATCTTCTGTAAAGCAGACTTGGCCATGTCCAGGGGGACACTGCAATGGGGCTGGCAGGACAAGCCTTCCTTTTCTGTTTCTTCAGACCTCGCCACCTGCAGCCCCGCTGCTTTGTTCTGAGAGCAGAGGAGCTCTGGGCTGAGACTCGGTGTCAGGGTTCCTAAAGGACATTCCTGGTGCTTGAGGTCCTCAGAGGGGGCAGCCAAGGCAGGTGGAAGTCAGACTATCTAAAAACGGGACTCCTGCAGGCTGCCAGCACCATGCCCCGTAGGTGCCCCCTGTAGGAAGGGTTATTTTTTCTCAGCGCCCGCCCCTTCACCTCCACTCATTGTGGGCTTTCATGCAGGGCTGTGAACTTCCTATGATGACTGGGGAGGCCACCATCCACACCTAGCCTCTGCCAGTGAAGAGTGAGGGGGGCTTTGCACAAAGTACGGTTCGGGAGGCAAGTTCACAGGCTGGCTGCCCCTCCACCGGGGGCCCAGGTGGCCCAGGCCTGTCCTCTCCCTCCCCTGCACCTGCCGCGTTATTTGGAGCCCATTAGAAAGCTAATCCCTGGGTTTGTTAAGTGACTCCTCCTCTGGCCCCGCTGCTTTCATTAGAGACAAGAGAGTTAATTACCAGCCCCTCGGAGGCCCCACTACAGGCCATTTGAGAGCTGACACAGCCCTTAAAGTGATTTAAAAATCCCATTTTCCTGCAGAATGGACTACCCTTCCCTCTCCGTGAAGACTAATTACTACCACTTCCCATCGGAGGAGGGACCCTGCTCCTTGTCCTCCACCCGCCCTACTTCAGGCAGCGGCTCCTCACAGGAGCTCCTCCGGGCAGGGGCAGCCTCAGAGGCTCTTCTCCCAGCATGCAGACATCCCTGTGAGCCAGCAAGGCTGGGAGGGTCAGAGGAAGGAAGAGGGAGAGGGGGAAAACCAGCCCGGAATGGTGGCCACTGGCCCTTCTGGGGTCCTGGTGCTACAAAACTTCCTCCCCAAATCCAAGGCTTAAACTCCCCCTTGGGAGGGAGGACCAGGTCAGGGCTGCTGACAGCTCTGGAACTATCCGTGGTCCTGACGTTGTCTAGCCCCGGGCCTTTGAGTCTGGATAGATGCACAGAGTGGAAGGGGTGACAGAAGGCACCTCCAAGTAGTGTGATGGTGCCTGTGCCTGAAACACGGGAGCTCACTACCTCTAGAAGCAGCTTGATCCTACGAAGGATCAAGGAGCCTGGCCCTGCTCAGGCCCTTGACCCTGCTCAGGCCCTCTGACCCCAGGAAATGCTGCCAACACGGCCCCCATTGTGAGCACTGTCCTTCTCCTGTGACTACTGTTAGGGATCCACAGGGTGTGGAAAAACCGACTAAGAAGTCAGACTACCTAAAAAGGGTCATTCTTCATTTCAGCATATATGTAAGTTTGTTATGGCAGTTCTTCAAACAGCTGAGTAGTCCCATGTCAAACGCAGTTTTCCACCGCAGGCATGGATGAGGTTATGAAAGGACGCATCCAAAGTCCAGACGTCACAAAGCAAACCCAAATGGGTGTCCACTGACCTAGGCAGAGAAGAGTGAGGTTGGTTTCATTCATCCCTCCTACCCTCCCTCACTCCTTCCAGCTACCAATACATGCTGAGCGTCTAAGGCAGTGTGAGGCAAGGGAGAAGCAAAAGAAACTGAGCAAAGCCCCTGCCCTCAAACACTCTCACAGAAAGGAGAGGAGGCAGGGGGCAGCCTGTACCAAAAGTCATCCCTCAGTGTGATCGGTGACAAGACCGAAAGAAGGGAGGGACGGTGGCTAACTCAGCCTAAGCGCCAGGAACGTTTCTGACGAAGGATCCTTGAGCCATCCAACAAAGAGGCGGTGGGCAAAGGCCCAGACGTGGAGAGCGTGGGGCTTGGGTGGAGGGTGGCCCAGAGCTGGGAGTGCTTGCAACACCGAACGCAGAGGCCCCGGAGCGCGGCAAAGGCTGCTGGCGGGGGGATCTCATGCCGGGCTGGGGAGACGGGCCTTTATCCTCGAGACAACAGGAAAATGTCAGAGCTTTGTAACAGAACAAGGACACGACCAGATCTGCACTCTTTGAAAGCTCATTCTGGGGTGATATACGGGGGGAATCAGAGGGAGCAGCAACCAGGGGAGGGGACCCCTGCGGTTTCAATTGCCCAGATGAGAAATGAGTTTTGCCTGGCTTGCTCTTCATGGGCCCCTGCTGGGCTTTTTTATTTTTATATCCATTCAGAAAACATATACGAGGCCCCTCCTGGGATGCAAAGGTGAAAGGCTCCCCTCCCCATCGCCACAGCACGCAAGGTCTGCTTTCTCCCTCCTCAGAAAGCCCAGCCTCCCGGGTCTTTTCCCAGGGACTCCCCCCACCCCCTGCTTCTAGGGCATCTCCACGCGCAGAGAACAAAAGGGCTGGAGGAAAGATGTTCACATTGGGCAAACAGTTAGGGCTGAGCTGAGATGGACTGAGGCCACCTCCTCTGCCCCCCGGTACCAGGGAGGACATTGGGGGCTGGTAGAGAAATGAACAGAGCACGGTGCCCTATCCCCCAAGGACACAGGTGGGGGACATTTCCTGTGAGTGAAGACCCTGTGAAAGCAGGGTCAGAAATGAGTCTAAACACTTCCTTAGCCCAAGAATGATTGGAGAGAAACAAAAATCAAGATCCTCGGAGGGATATGTGTTCCTCTGGGGACCATCGGATGTGCCACAGTGGTGACTTTCAGGTAAACCGAGGAGGAAGCAGTGCACTCTGGTTGAGACTGAACTAGAGCTGAAGTAGGAACCTCTTCCTCTCACAGAGGAGCGGGGGACACCCAACTGGGACACCCTGTGTGGCGGGCGTCTGCTTGCTCCCAACCTCCACTGCACGGGTAGTCAGTCTAAATGAAAAAGGGTGATAGATACCGTACTCACATTGTTCTGATCAAACGAAGGACTCACCTTCTCCAACCGGGGGAGAGGCTTTCTGTCCTCCCTTTGATGTGTGGCTAAGGAAATAGGTAGCTCTGTTTGCCACTGGAAGCATCGTGTGACCACAAAGGGAAGCAGCCTTCAAATGAAGCTGACACGGAGGGAGGCAGGACGGAGGCACGGAAACACCTATGTCCTCCATGGCTTCGTGGAGCTGCCGATAGTACATCCTTGGGTCCGCCCTACTTCCGACGTCTTTATTCTTCACATCTGATCTTTTAGGCTCCTTTTCAAAACAATGAGCCTGAACCTTGGAGGGGAGGGGTGGGTGCAGTAAAGGGCTGTGGCCCCTCGCTAAGAACCGTACCGCCAAGCAGGCTGCATGAACAGAATATAGTGTCTGATGTGGAAGGTGATGGGCTCACTCTGCTCTCGCCTGGTCAGACCCAGGACTCTGGAACTTCAGGTCCAGGACAGCAGGGAGAAGAAAGATCTTGTTAGATGAGGAGCATCTGTGGCAACTGAGCTGGTTTACCCTGCAGAAGAAGAGCAGCTCAGGGACATGGTACTTCTGACTGCGGAGTGTAGACGTCTACAGTGGGGGCTCAGGTCTATCAAAGTGGGGTTTGGTGTCTGGTGCTGCTGCTTTCATCAGTGGCCTCGCCGAGATTACATCACATGTCTGTTACATAACCTACCTCACAGGGTATTAGGAAGACTAAGCGAGGTGATGCGTGACAGGTGCCGAGAACTGTGGGTGGTTCCTCAGTTAGTATTAGATACTATTATGATTACTAGAGGCCTGGTGCATGGGATTTGTGCACTGGTGGGGGGCGTGGCCTGCGGGGATTGGCCCCCCTTGGGAGCACTGCTCATCCTGGTCAGCTGAGCAGCATTCCGACTGTGAGAGCGCACTGCATTGAGCATCTGCCCCCTGGTGGTCAGTGCACATCATAGCGACTGGTCGACCCGTCATTCTGGTCATTCCACCGTCTGGTCTCTGGGCTTTTATATAGAGAGATTACTGCTGTTAGCCGGATGGCTGTCATAGGGAAGAAAGAGCTGGGAGAGGTCATAGGGAAGGGCAGCAGGCACTGTATAAGGAGGACCCTTCTCATTCTAAAAGCTGCCTCAGTGGCTGTGAGCTTCCCACCCCTGGAGGTGTTCCAACAGAGGCTGTAGGAGCCCCCTCCCCAACTCTAAGGGCCACCTCCAGTTCTTAGCCCTTTGGGGTCCTTTTCACTTTTGCGTCTACTGGGGATGCCCATGCCAGTCTGTCTGCTGGAACTTTATTCTGGTTCAGAGCAAAGGAAATGGGCAGATGGCATGGCCCAGCCAGTGTCTGCGCAGGAGGGTGCAAGACCGCTTTTCGCCTCAGCTCTCTGCTCATAAAAGTCTTTGGAATTCCTTCTGAGCACAAGCAGCAGGATAGGGACCGGGCCAAGGGCAGGAAGAGGTGGCTTAATAAAAAACCCCAATAAAGCTCTGAGGCCCCTGGTGGCCAGGGGCAGGTCCTGGGCACAAGTCTTCCTTGGACCACCTAGTGGGGGGCCCTGACTAATATTCCTGGAGTCTGCACCTGCCCCCGGCTTCATTAACAATGCTGAAGGGGCTGAGAGGTCCTGGGGGCTCCTCAGTGTTGCCTGACAATATTGCTGAGCCATGCACACCAGCCCCACCCCATCGTATGTACCCCACTCCCATTCCAGACCCTCTGCTGAGGAATGGGCTTGATTCAATCAGCCATTTGCCTGTGGGACTGTCCGGGCCAACTTATTATGGGCAGTTGCCAGCTCCAGGGAGTCAGGCAGCCCTGGCGTGGAATTTGGAGCAAAGATTTATTAAAGTGCAGCAGAGAGATGCCAGGTGGGGTTCTGTCCCCCCCATCTCCAATCCTGCAGCCAGACCCAGGGTAGGCCCCAGCTAGGGAAGGCTAGGCTGGGGTAGGTAAGGGCAGGAACAGAGGCAGAGCCCACAGGGGGTCTGGCCTGGCCTGCTGGTCCGAGCTGGCATCCCTCCATTGGGGACTCTGGGAGGGACAAGCTCAGGCCTTGTTCCCTCTATCTAGCCCCTAATATAAAGCACAATGCTTTAAGGAGTTTGGGCTGAGAAAAGCTAAGTCTGGCCAGTTTGAAGACAGCCAGACAAAGGCCTAGCGCGGGACCGCCCGGAGTGCCTCGGCCCTCAGCTGCCTACAAAAGGAAGGGGAAAAAAGAGTGCGGACTTTGCAGTTCGGCTTAAAAAATAAACCTGTGAAACAGAGCCAGTCCCCCCCTCCCCTCCCCCCGGCTCCAGCATTAGCAGGAGGGGCTGGAAACATTTGTTCCCAGAGAG
The DNA here is from genome assembly GCF_964339955.1 of Pipistrellus hanaki. Taxonomy (NCBI): domain Eukaryota; kingdom Metazoa; phylum Chordata; class Mammalia; order Chiroptera; family Vespertilionidae; genus Pipistrellus; species Pipistrellus hanaki. The sequence goes on along the minus strand of NC_140511.1, from coordinate 47,323,999 downwards.
GAGGAGGGGGGAGACCCCCTAAGTGCTTCTGCTTCCTTTTTTTTGCCAAATCATGCAGAAGATGCTGGCAGCTGCAAAGATTCAATTATGCACAATGCAAAAAAAAAATCATTTACAAAAATAATGGCACTTGAAGAAAAAAAAAAAAAAAACGGCCTCTCCAGAAATGGCGTGGAACAATAAATCCGTTAATTAGCTAATTAATATTCAATTGGGGTCAGTGGGCTTAATAGAACCTTTCTCGGAGACCCAAGACATTCTAAACTGCCGCCAGGCGCCTGCCCACTGCCATTATCTCGGGCGTGCAGGCCCTTATCGGGCCGCCAGCTGTCCCCGCACAAAGAGGGCCCCTTATCAGCTGGGGCAGCAGCCCCGGCCGCTTGCTCCAGCTCCCTCCACCCAGGGGAGCACGCAGCCTCTTGGTAATTGATATATGGCACAGCTTTGTCTAAGGCTGTTTGCTCTGCTGGTATTTAAGGCAGCGCAGGGCCCCCTGATGGATTGCCATTGGCCAAGTTTCTAAGGACGGTGACAGTCAGTCAGCGAGGAACCGGCCAATGACAGTGGCTGATGTTCATGATGCCCTGGCCGTCGGGGCCGGGGCAGAGGCCCCACAAGTGGCAACTCGGCCCGCTGGGGTTGAACTTGAGCTTCGTTGCTCTCCTCGAGTGGGAACCCGGTCCCTCGTAGACAGGCATTTACACGGGTGGCCAGCATTCCCACCCTGCTTTGCTCAGTCAGAGGTTGGACCAGACCCTGACTACGCTAAGTGTGGTCCATGGACTTGCTTGTCCTTCACCTTAGAACTTGTAAGAAACACAAATTTCTTGGACCCCGCCTCAGATCTCCTGGATCTGAAACTCAAGGTGGGGCCCAGGAATCTGTACTTTAGTGAGCTCTCTAGGTTAGCTGTCGCCAAGAGGCAGTCCGTGGACCACTGTTGGTCCGTGGAGGTCCAAAAGGTTGGCGACTGCTGCTCTAGATGGTTCGGATGCCCACTGAAGTTTAAGAAGCAACAGAGGAGATCGGAGTTCCCACTCCTGGCTGTGCCTTAGAATCAGCGGGATGGGGAAGAATTCAATATACAAATTCCTGGGTCACCGGGGTGTGAGCCCTGAGCACTGGTGGGCACTCTGGGAAAAGTGGGGCTGGCCAGCAAAGAGGCAGGGACACAGGCCACCAGGGTCACGGTCCATCAGGAGTCCTGTCCAGTGGAACCAGGCTGCATATTTCCAACAGAGCAAGCTCTGGCCATGCAGGATTCATACTGCAGAAACCCATTTGGGAGCCATCGGGCATTCAGAATGCATTTTCTATAGAAACGATGTCCACATGGGAGGATGGGGCCCCAGGCTAACCCCCAGACCCTGTGAGGCCCACGGGGAATATGTCTGAGAGCATCGCCTCAGCAGAAGGGTCCCTGGAATGGGGACGGGATGAGGAGGATGGAGGGCGACTTATCTGTTCTCTCCCCCAGGGCTGACAACACAGTGAGGCCTCGGCTATGTTCTGAGTGTGCAGTTTTCTCAGCGTCCTACATGCCCCTCCTGCCCCACCTTCTCTCTTCACCCCCTGGACCCTCCTCTATCATTGCAGCCTCCCAGGCCTGCCCTTGCATATAGGACTCAGAGTCTATAGCTCTGCCTTCCCCTAGCCCAGACCACATATCCAGAGTCACCAGCACTCAGGGGGCAGCTTGATGGCAACTCCACAAATAAAAAAAGCAAGCTTCGGTCGCTGAGGGAGAAGGGCGTTCGGGGGCCTGGATTTGCAGCCAGCCCAGGATGAGGAAGTAGGGAGGATTCCCCGCCTTCATCATCCTCCACCTACTCCCAGATGCTGCCTGAGAGTAGGCCAAGACATAGGAACAAGGACGCCGGAGGGGCCAACACCAGGCATAAGCCAGCTCAAGCTCAATGCCCCGGATCCCACGCAGGGAGGGGAAGTATCTGCAGATGGCTGGGCCTAGTGATGGGAATTCAGGGCCATAATCCGAGAACCACGGCTGGTGGAGCAATGCTGGTCTGAGCAAAGGGCATCTCTCAGCTCAGAGAGCTGTCATCGGGGTCAGGGGAATCAGGTGAGCCCCATTACACACTAGGGTAAAGTAATCAGCCCTGGGGCCCACGGGAAAGACGAGATGTGATACTGAGCCAGACAGCAGTGAGGCCTCCTGGGCCACACTGAGGCCACTGGGGGGCGTTTAGTGGCCATGGAGAGAGGAAAGAGGGAGCCCAGGGAAGTGGCAACTGGCTAATCCGAGCAGTTCCTTTGTCTCTAATGTATCTCAGCAGCTAGGACTCCATGGGCTGCTCCTCCCAGCTGTTTCTATGTGGAGAGCAGCCTCCAGGCCCTCGACTTCTACAGGAGGATTAACAGGTGTCCGGTGTTTCTGGAGCTTCCCCCGGCCTGGGAGGGGGGCTCAGCAGCACCTTCCGCCTGTGTGGGGTGTGGGTGTCAGCAGCGCTCAGCATGGGAAGGATGCACGGGTTCCCAACCCGATGATCCCCTCATTGGCGTCCTCCTGGGGGCTCCAAATGGCTGTGGGAGAACATCAAGGCAAGTATCCATCATCCTTCACCCTCCTCCGTCAAATGACTGCCGTTTTGATGTACTAACAAACCCTAAAGAGAAAAATCACCCTGCGTTAAGTAAGCAACGCGAGGATGGACCCATGGATTTGCACAGGCCCTAACCCACCAAGTGAGCAATTAGCCTCCAAAGCCACCCAGAACCCCAAAACAATCCCTCCTCCCACATGTGTGCACACCGGTGACTTTTACCCCCAGGCGGCTCCCTGGCCCCTCACGGAGCAAGTCTGCCCTTTGGACAGCTTGGGTTTCGCCCATCTCACCGAATCGGGATTAGAGGCTACCATGTTGGCACCACCCCCTTTGGGGAGTGAACGTGGGGTCCCAGGTTGGGGCTGCTGCCATGCACAAGCTGCTTGAGAGCAAAACACCCCCGTCTTCTTTTCCCAGATCAAATCTGTCCTGGTTGTGTTTCTGGGGCCGCTGGATCCAGCCTCTCTCCGGGAGGCTCCCACAGCCAGCTGTTGGGAGAAAGAGAGACAGCGAGAGCCAGTGACCGCCAGAGACATGGAGAGAGATTGAGAGCCTCAGAGACAGCCTTGGGAGAAAGGAAGGGGGACCCCGAGAGAGCAAGTTGGTTTGTGCGTGGTGAGGGGAAGCTCTAGTTATTGGCTATATTCGCGGGGCCTCTCCTTCCTGTGTCTATGGTGCCAGGGCAGGAGTGGTGGTGGGCTGGGCCCTGCAGGTTTTCCTGACTTCAAACCCTGATTTTAATCTTGAGAGACTGCTTTCCTGTGAGCCCAACGTGGCTTCTCCTTTAAGCGAGGGACTGCCTAATCTTGCTCCTGGTTTTCTGTTTGCTTTGTTTGTTTGTTTGCCACTTGTCCCTACATCAGAGCCTCCACCCTGACTTTACAGATGGAAAAACTGAGGCTGCCCCAGGGCACCCCACATGCACGAGTCAGGTGCTGGGCCAGTGCAATACTCCAGGAACAGCCCCACCCCCCTCTCCCTTCACTGCCTCCCTCCTGTCCAGCCCCCCACCCCCCTCTCCCTTCACTGCCTCCCTCCTGCCCAGCCCCCCACCCCCCTCACCTGCCTCTGTGCAGGGACGTCCAGGCCCCCCCACCAGGGAAGTTTCCACTCACCTGAATGCCAGCAGCCGGAGCAGGAGGGCCCGAGTGCGCCTGCAGAGTCTGGAGCTCCTTCAACTTCACGACTAATTGCAGAGAGGCAGTGGGCGGGCTCTTGGCAAGCGATTAACTGTCCCACGGCATGAATAATTTGCATAGAAAATACTTTATTTTGGCAATCTATTAAAGGGCCCACCGTGCGGCGGCTTATCTCAGTCTCACAGCACGGGGAAGGTTTGGCTATCTCGTTAGGTTCTGTTGATGCATAACAATTTGAAATGGGCACAAGCTACTATGACATTTAAAGATGCCTTCACTTAATTATATTACACAAACAAGGGGTTGTTTATCCTTGGGAATAAAGTCTTTTTGAAGTCAAAGTTGGCATGTGCATAAAGGAGGGCATTTTACTGGTAACTGATTTTTCAAGAGGGGGGTCCCCCTCACTTCAAACTTGCGGGGGGCGGGACGGGCGGTGCGTTTCCCCAGGGCCTGGTAACACAGAGGGTTCCGTGGCTGAGATGCGAACTTGGAGATTGGCTCTCTTGTTCTTCTTCTTCTCTGGGGGTGGCCTCCAGTTTGGCACTTAGCACAAAACTGTGGAGAGAAAAGCTTATTAGAGCGAGGAAAAGAGACTCTCTCCCTGTGTGACCTTGGGTGAGCCCCTCCCCTTCGCTGAGCTTCCATTGATTCCTGAGCAACACATGGGCGGGGCTTTCCTGCTCTGAGTCAATGGCTGGCGAACCACAGCGTATTCCTGCTTTCTCTTTGCCACGCAGCTCGTTGGCACCACATATAAAAGTACAGGTTCTTTGTTAAAAGCCAAAGGAAATTCAGGGTCCCCATCAATATTCGTCTTGGAGCTGGAAACATGCTGGGGGAGGGAGGTGAGAGCAAAGAGGAAGGGGCTTGCAGCTGCTTGAGGGAATTGGTACAGTTTTGCCCTGCCAAGCCGCAGGCTTCAGGAGAAGACAGAGCTAGCAGCCTTGCCTCACTTCCTGGAGAACCTGAATGGAGCTCTGGGAAAATCCATGGAGCCCTGGGAAGCCTGCCTTGCCGACAGGGGCTCATGGGAAGGCTGGCAGATGCTACCTCGATCTTCACCTCTGGGCGTCGCAGCAGAGACTAGTGCTGCTGCGGGAGAAGCTCTGGACACAAGGTTAGGCGGGCTGCTTCCTGGCAGGGTAGAACCTCTGATGTTTCCAGGGACAGCGCTGCCTGGTCCTTCAAGAGAAAAGCTGCAGAGAAGCCCTAATGAGTTTGGCTCCGTGGTTAGAGAGCATCAGCCTGCGGACTGAAAGGTCCCAGGTTCGATTCTGGTCAAGGGCATGTATCTTGGTTGCGGACACATCCCCAGTGAGGGGTGTGCAGGAGGCAGCTGATCGATGATTCTCTCATCGATGTTTCTAACTCTCTATCCCTCTCTCTTCCTCTCTGTAAAAAAATCAATAAAATATATTAAATTTTTTTTTTTAAGGTGCAGAGAATGAAGGGCTTTGTCCAGGGCCCTGGCTTCCAGGCTCTGTGTTACTCCGAGATTCAGGCTTTCCAAAAAACAGACTATCTCCCCACCTCCTAGTCCCCTTGTTGCCTCTCAGAACTGAGGACTGCACTCTTACTAGTTCATGGTCACCAAGCTCCCGCTTCTGCCTCTTCCTGGCACTATATATATTTTTTGTGATTAATGGGCACATTAGCTGCGATTAGGTATAGAGATAATTCCCATTCCATTATGATTTCCTAGAAATAAAACTCAAAGTAATCGAGAGAGATTAATTAGCATTAATAGTTAAGTCTCTGTTTCACCCGTGTGTAGCACTTTGAATAACACCTAATGAAATGCCAACTCCTAGACAGCATTGGGTAGCCCCTTGGCTGGTCTTCAACTGTCGTCCATCACTGCCTGCTCTAACATGACTGTCTCCAATCCTGAGTAGAACCAAGCCGCTGAGTATGTAAATTTTGAGTCAAAATCTTCCTCATTTCTAGAAAGAGCTTCATCTCCAAATGTTAGCAATAGACACACAGGTGAGGGCAGAGAAGTCACTGTTAGGCCTATACCCGTGGTCGGCAAACTGCGGCTAGTGAACCACGTGCAGCTCTTTGGCCCCTTGAATGTGGCTCTTTCACAAAATACCCTGGCCTGGGCAAATCTATTTTGAAGAAGTGGTGTTAGAAAAAGTTTAAGTTTAGAAGAATTTGGCTCTCAAAAGAAATTTCAATCATTGTACTGTTTATATTTGGCTCTGTTGACTAATAGTTTGCAGACCACTGGCCTGTACCATTTGGATAATACGAAGCAAAGCTACCACATACTGAGCAGTTGTTCTGCACCAACCCCTGTGCTAAGCACTTTGTTGTGTTAAACCACATAAATTTAGTGTTTTGCAACTCAAAAATATCCAACTAGTTGTAATTGTGCATGGTTCTACTTAATACCTCATTTGATACTTACCATACCTTTACCATCCTATATAATAAAAGGTTAATATGCAAATTGTCCCCTTGATTGGGAGTTTGACCAGGGGGTGGAGCCGACCTGCCAACTGCCCGCAGATCCCCCCCACCCATCAGCCCCAAACCCTGATTGGCCCCCCACACCGCAATGAGGGTGGGGACAGCTGGCCAACCATCTGCAGCTCCTCCCTCTAGCTGGCCCAGCCTGATCAGCCCCAACTGGGACAAGCTGGCCAGACCTCCACTTGTGTACAAATTCATGCACTGGGTCTCTAGTCTATAATAATCTATAATAATAAAATAGTAAAATGCTAATTAGACTGAACAGCCAAAAGTCCTTCCAGATGACCTTCTGGAATGACCAGTGAGCAGGGTGTGGGGCCAGTGAGCCTGCTCTACCAGGCCAGCCATGACAGTCCTGGTCCAGGGCCCCAGCCCCTCCGTCCACAGAGGCTGGATGGGGTGCTACCACAGTGCCTCAACCTCCCACAGCCCCTCCCCAAGCCGTCCTGGCCCCAGATTGCCCCCCACCACCAATGGACAGAAGGTGGGGCCAATGCTAAGAAGCAGTGAGCCCAGCTCCTGGTTGAGCCACACTCTCCCCCCTGCCCACCCCTGCTCAGCCAGAAGTTGGGCTCACAGCTAGCAAGCACAGTGGAGGTGGCATGAGCCTCTCCCACCTCCATGGCAGGTGGGTGGTAAGAAGCAAGGGGTCCTGGACTGTGAGAGGATGTCTAGTTCCAGTGTAGGCCCAATCCTCAGGGGGTCCTGGACTGTAAGAGGTCACAGGCCAGGCTAAGGACCACCACCACCACCACCCCAGTGCATGAATTTTGTGCACTGGGCCTCTAGTTCTTAATATCTGTCCTTATTACACATTAGAAAAATGAGGCACAGAAGTTAAATAACTTACCCAAATTTCAGAGCAAGTAAGTGGGGCTGGGGGCCATCTTTGGAAGACCAAGAGCTCTGACTCCACAGGCATCTAACCCTGACATTTACTATTACCAAAAAGTTTCCATAAGCATTTCGCATGTTTTAATCAACAAATGTGGTTAAACTGAACCTGGTACATACTGTGTGCTCAATTAATGTTTATTATATCATGGATAAAAAGGGGTGATTACAGGGTGACCGAGGTGCCAGTATCAGAATGGTCTACAGAAATGGGTGGCAGGGAGTGGGGTGGGCAGACACTGCTCAGTCATCAAATGCTTGGCTGAGGCTCCTCACATTCTCTTCTCCCAATCTGCCCCCACCAGGTTCATTCCTAGAGTCAAATATGGGGCCAGATATGGTTGGAAGGGTGTGTGGGGGATATAGACCCAGGGGCTTCATGGCTGGGGCACAGCACTAGGACAGGGGGTGGTCTTGGAAGAGCAGAGGAAGGGGGGAGAGGTTGAGCAGAAGCATTATGCCATGAGCCTCCACAACTAGGGTGGGAGAGGAGAACCTCCCTGGTTCAAGGTTCCCCTTCCAGACCAGCTGCAAACGGGCTGTAAAATGTCCACTGACCTCTGAGAGTCCTTGTGCCCACGTGTCCTTCCAGAGTGCTTGGAGTGCTGTCTTTTTTATCCCAGGTCTGCTCTCTGAGCTCAGATAAAATCTGCCCTCCACAGCCACCTGAACCTCAGCTTCTTCTCTCCACTTACCTTGACCCATGACAATGCCCAGGGGCTGAGGTTGGGCATCCCAAATGGCCAGCAGTGGAGGGAGGGAAAAGTACATGGGCACTGGTTTGCCAGCTCCAGAGGGTGCCCAATGGTCTCACGCATGGTATTAATCAGTGGGTTGGACTCCAATTTATGTATTTTATCAAGTTTGGGTTAAATATAACTAAGAAATTAAAAACTGTAAAATATCACATAGCTGTACAATAACTCAGCTACCCTATTGAATAGCTCCCAATAACAAGAGATGGATGTAGTTAGCATAATGATTGCTCTCGGTTTTGCACTGAGTAGCGTTTCCATGAGAGAGTGATTGATTAGGAGATGCTGACAAGGTGCATTTCCCTCCCTTTGGGTAGCCAGCACACTACACACAGTGATGATAGCAGTCCATGTGACCAGGTTCAGAAGAAACACTTGGTGAAGTTGGAGGCTTCAGACTCTAGGCTGTTTCTTGGAGTCCCAGAGTCATGGGTGGATGGGAACCAAAGGAAGAACAGCTTATCCCTGGAGAATAACAGGCGGTGGAGAGTCTCACCTTTGTTAGGCCTAAAACCTTCAGGTATGGGTTACTCCTAGCATCTTTTGAAGAAGGAAGTTCATTTCCATTCATTGACTTACTTGGCATTATGTACTTCTCCTACTGTGTCCTGGGGGACTCTAGAGAAGAATCACCGCATGCTCTGCTCTCACCGAGGTTGCATATTTTAAGACCTTATCTTATCTTGGATGCTACACTCAGTATCATTACCATTACCATGTTTTATGACCTGTAAAACTCTTTCAACTATTAGATTATTTAATCTTGCAATGACTCTATGAAGGTAAAGATCATTACACCCAGGGGAAATGGAGGCCCCAAGAATAGGTGACCTTTCCAAACTCACTCAACAAGTCAGAGATGATGAAGGGACCAGGACACCAGTGTTTAATTCTGAGTCCAGAACTCCTCCCATGAAAACATACGACCCCCTGGGATGGGAGGGGGGAAGGGGAGAACTCTGCTTTGCTAGCATTGATCTGGTGTGATATGAACAGGGTGGAACCCATCTGGCCTTGGGGGCCCACACAGAGAGCATGAGTCTTCATGAAGCCAGGGTTTCAAATAGCCTCATCTGGATGGAAGAAAGCAACAAATGGACAAATCGTCTTCCAGATATGCCCACACCTGGGTGAGTGTCTTGAGTCATTTATTATTCATTCAACAAATATTCACTGAGGTCCTACTGTGTGTGAGATGCACTATCCTGCAGGACATCCTAGATGTGCAAGATATCCTGTCACAATCTCCCAATTCTTCCCCCTCCCTTCTCCCACACTCAGTCTGGCTGCCCTCAGTCTGGCTGTCACAACCCAGAAGGGAAGGTACCATGGACAGCTCAGTGCACTTGTCAAAGGGAGGAATCTTGTCACATGCAAGAAGGAAGGCAGAACCTCAGCCACCTTCTCTTTTCCTGGGAACATTCTCTTTTCTTCTGGGAGAATCCAGAGGGAACCTGGTCTCACCCTACTTCTCCCACACATTTAAATCAATCTATACCCCCATCTATTTGCTTTATGGCATCCAAAAGCTAAGGAAGAAAAATTGGGTGTGCCAAGGCTGCTGAGAAATCAGCCAGACCCATGCTCCCTTGTTCCTTTTTCATTTGCTTTTCCTTTTGATACTATCTCTAAACTCTTGTTCCACAACCCAAACTACATTCCTGCCACTATCCTTTTGGGCTTTTAGTTTGTTCTGGGTGTTTCTAGTGCGTGAAATTTGATTTTTTCCTTCTTTAGCTTGCCCCTGTCTTATCTTGGGTGAGACCCCCACATCGCATCCAGACCCTCACATCAGCTACGTGGCTGTGTCCCCTCTAGGCCAAACCTAAAGAGACTATCAATGTGATCATCTCATCAAAGTGGTGCTACTGGGAGAGGAAGGAAGAGCTGAAGTTTGAGAACTAGTTAGATCAGAGCTAATAGACTGGGAGAGGTTGCAACTCATTATTGATAGAGAAGGCCATCAAAGGAGTTACCATATGAAGGTTTCTATTCATAGGGCTTTGTGATATGAGTGAATAAGAGGGAAATTAGAGAAGAGGGAGAAAAATCTGAACAGGGTACTGGGGACCAACAGAGGGAAGGAGGGCAGTACTGAAAGCCTGGCAGAAAGAAGCCCATAATTTGTAGCATCCTGCTCCTTGTATTTGAGTGGTTTTCTCCAGTAGCACTCAGCTCCCAGGATGCAGAGAAGGAAAGATGAATGTTTGGACTGACACAGGATTAGGAGTTTGCTAACAAGGGTAGTGGGAAAACAGAGGTCAGTTGAACTGAGTGTGTTGACAAGATAGTAGTAAATGTGATGGATCAATGGAAGGATCAAGAAAAACTAAAGCCAGGAGAAGACCAAAATATTTCTAGGATAAAAGAACAGGAAGAGCTTTCAAGTTCAAGGACGTGTGAACATCCTAAAAAATATAAGGTTGTGGTTGCCAGGAAATAACAGAAGATAAGGCTTCAAAAGGTGAAGTAGTTTGTGTAAGGACAAGGTCAAGAGTGTGTCTCTAGGCAAGGGCTGCTAAAGTAGCGTGGAGGTGGGAAGGAAGCCAGATGCAGATGGGAAAAGGAAGCTGAGACCCTGAGAAGTCAGGGTAGTAAGTGGACCCTCCCATAGATATCAGAGCCTCTCACTCTATCACCAATAGAGTTCAGGAAGCCATTGACAGCTATGAGAATTCCGTGTTATATGAATTGTGAGAGCAAAGACAGGGCACTTAGTGAACAGGAAGTTTCATGGTTTCCTCACCTCCACCACCCCTAACACCCAGTCTATATCTATGGCATTAGATCTGTACTTAAGGCTTAGGAGCAGACCTGTGTGTTTCTACCCACAAGAGCTCCCTGAGGCTATGCTTTGGTCTCCTCTCAGGTCATCATTTCCCTGTTTGTAATGAAACCTCATGGTCAGAGTTACTGGTGTGTGTGATAGGTTGCAGAAATGGCTACAAGTTATATTTCTTCTATTCACCCTTTGGAAATGTGTGAGTTGTAGCATTTCCCATCAAGAGTATGTTTTCTACCTCTTAAATCTTGGGTGTTTTTGTGACTTGTTGGTCAAAAGAACAAGGCAGATGAGATACTGTGCAAGTTCTGAGCCTGTACCAAAAAGGCCTTGCATGCTTCCACTTACTTTCTTTGAACCTTGAGCTACCAGGCAAACAATTCCAGACTACCTTGCTAGTTGATGAGTGACATGTAGCCAGTTGCCCCTGTTCCCCCAACTGACAGTCAAGCCAACTTTCAGTGGCAGAGCTGTCAGCCATGTGAGTGATGCCATCCTGGGTCATCCAGCCCCTTGCTAAGCCTCCAGCCAAGGGCAGATCCATGAGGAGGCTTAGCCTAGATCAATGAATCCAGGGCCAAATCAGCAGAACCACCCAGCCCATGGACTCAAGAGCAATGAGTGGTTGTTATTTTAAGTCACTAATTTGGAGGAATGTCTTAGCTTGAGCTGCTATAACAAAATACCATAGGCCATGTGGCTTAAACAACCAACACTTTTTTTTTTCCCTCTCACAGTTCTGGAAGCTGGGAAGGCCATGAGCAAGATGCTGGCTGATTTGGTTCCTGATGAGAATTCTCTTTTAGGTTTGTAGATGGCTGGCTACCTTCTGCTTATAACCTCCCATGCAGAGGAGAGAAAAAGAGATCAGCTCTCTTGTGACTCTTTTTATTAGGGCACTAATCTCACATTCATGAGGTGTCCACTCTCGTGACCTAATTATCTCCCAAAGGTCCCACCTCCAAATGCCATTACCCTGGGCTTCAACATATGAATTTGAAGGGGATGCAAACATTCAGTCCATAGCAGGGAGGGCTGGTTTGTTATGCAGCAAAAACTAGCTGATACAGGATGGACTAGAAAGAGATAAGAGATGCATAGGCCTACATAATAAGAAGATTATGTGCTAATCATAGCCTCTGACACATCACAGGACCACTTCTCTTCTGCCAAAGACAACCCTCTTCCCTTCCCCTGGGCAGATGCAGCCCCACATGAAGCTGCGTGGCTTGCCAAGGAGGGCAGATGGAACGGCAGCCCCCGCTTGCCAGGCACCCTTGTGCAGGGCACCACTTGCCCAACTGTAAGTAGCCGCCTGGCATGCTGTCACAGCCTCTGAAATTGCTCTCTCCTGGCAGCAAGTGTTGCGCTACGCAATCCCCCAGTACAACCAATTGAACAAGAACTTGGTATCTGGCCAGGAGATGGCAAATCAGACTCTTGCCTTTGGAATCTGGATCATAAAATGTGGGAGAAAATCCATTAATAGAAATAGTAGAAGGGGGGGGGGGGGAGATGCATCTATAAAGACCTTGCAATTGAGTATGGGGTCATAACTTCTGAAGGGCCATGGAAAGTTGTAGGAAACTGAAAATGAGAAATAATGAGTAAAAGGAGCCGAGAACTCAGAAGGCACACAGACTATGTGTAGAAGAGCAGAAGCAGGTACACAGAGAGAGACCCTGGCGGGTGAGTGACAGAGCTGCAGTGAAGGCCTGCTACCCAGGTCCTCCAGCCACTAGGGGTCTGGAACAGTTTTCAGTCAGGCCAGTCCTGTCCTTGGGCTGCGGGAAGTCTCAAATTCACTGCTTATTTCTCTCCCTTCCTTGGGCTGTTCTGTTCCGTTTGCACCAAAGACTCCTGAGTAAAACCAACGAGACCATCACCGCCCATCTGCTGGCCTTCCTCTCTGTAGTCTGGGCTGAGAGGCCAGCCTGGGGCTCCAGGGAGGGCCATTGTGTGCCTCTCTGGGCTTCACTCTTTAGGGCATGGTGGGGCGTATAGAACTGTGTCTGGAGAAGTGGCGGGGTCAGTGAGGCTGAGCTTTAGGGGCCACTGAGAACAAGCTCAGTCCACACAGCCCAGCCATGCTACAGGGCCCAGGAGACAGGTAGGGCAGATGGACAGGGTGGGGAGAGGGGGGAGAGGAGCTACCCAGAGCAGCTTTAACCTGAGAGCTGAGGACAAGCTGCAGCCACAGAGCTGGCTTTCCCATATGGGTGTGCCCTGAGGTCTGTGACCAATCCTGATTCCACCCAGGCCCACAGGAGCCTAAGCACTGGGCAGGGCGGGTGGATCTAACCCCAGGGAGACAGAAGGGACCCGCCACTCTTGGGTCAGCACTCCTGCATAAGCCTCACCTTAGCAGCTCACCAGGGTGGTTGAGTCAGCCAGCACTTTGACAGGAGGGACAGTGGTCGACTTCCTGCTCTCTAGCCTGGAAAATCTTCCTCAGGTGATCCCAGGAGCTGTCATCGCTTTGGTTCCCATACAGACACTGCCATCTGCTGGGAGGACATAGGAGCAACCCAGAGGCTGCCCTGCCTGTGTTTGGGTCCAAGCCAGTGCCCTTCCTAGGAAAGCCCCTGTTTCCTGCTAGTCTAGGCAGAAGGTCCCCAGCCTCCCTCCCTGACTCCCTGTCGGCTTCCTTTGGCCTCCCAAGCCCTCTCACACTCCCTTAGGATACGGACCCCTCTCTATGTTTAGGTCCCTCTCCCCTAACTCTCCACCTTAGGTTCTTGCTCCCTAATTAGCACAGAGCTGCAAGCACAGAACAGGGCTTTGGGGAGAACCACCTCTTGGGCAGGAAATGTCTGTCTCCTCAGTCATGCTGGACCAGGCCAGGCAGGGAAGGGTAGCCACAGGTCTGACCTGTCATAGGTCCGGAGGGCAAGCTAGCTGGGTGTGCTGCTTCAGTCTGCCCGAGGACTGCCAGCCAGAGACCCAGGCCCACGCCAGAGCTGACTGCACTGAAGACAGGAGGAGAGCAGCAGGGAGCCGCCCCTGCTAGTGAAATCTGGAAGGAAGTCTGGAGAGTGAGAGCCACCTAGCAGGGCACAGAGAGGGAGGAGCCTCTGAGACATCCCATCAGAACTCCCACTTAATGGATGAGAAAACTGAGGCCCAGAAATAGGGCCCCTCAGATAAGAAGAATGATGAAAGCTCATTCCTGAAGGACTTGGAGGATATCTAGCCGAATCCTCTCACTTACAGATGGAGAAACCAAGGCCTGGAGGGCCACAGGAGGGGCGATGCTGACCTGCTGGGGGTTGCAATGCTAGTTAGTATTTGTCCTGTGCTTTTTCTGGGCACCAGACTGCCCCAGAGTGAAGAAGTCAGCCCCTAAGGTAGGACCTGGGTGGCAATTAGAACAGGGGGACCCCGGGGGATGGATGGGCAGGGAGGCCGCCCAGCTTCTGGGGAGGAAGGGGCTGAGGTTGCAGCTACCGGCTGCCCTGCCCTACTGTGTGATGTTCATACCATTTCCCTCACTGCTCAGAGCAAGGCCGAGGTAGGAGGCTTATTTATTTCTGCACTTTTATTTATCTAGCTTTTATTCACACAATCTTGTCCGTGTATATTATTTACATGATAAACCATATGCATCCCCACACTCCCTCTTTAGAAAAGGCCCAAGAATACAGATTGTTGCAAAGCTGTGAAAACGGTGGTGGCGGCGCTGTGTCTTCACCCCTCTCCCTCAGCCTCCCAGTGGAGCAGCAGAAAGCCCTCCTTATGCCAAGCTGAGAGCACTGAGACCTCCCCAAGCACCTACTCGGTGCAGTGTGTACATCTGACCCCCAACAGAGGGAACATGAGAAGGAGGAGGAGTGAGAGTGGGTGGGATCACAGAGGAACCTGAGGATGCCATTTCTCCCCACACCTCCTTCCTGAGCTGGCCAGGCAGGGCTGGGTTGTGGCACCAGCTGCCTGAGGCCATCTGAAGGGAGTGAGCTGAATCCAAGATAGTCTACAGAAAAGCCTCAAGACATCTGACAGGTGGATTGCAAATGCCAAGACCGAAGGAGGAGAAGCAGGTTTGTGAAGGAGGGATGGAGCCAAGAATCGGTAACCCGGTGCGGAGTGGCATTTGGGCAGAAGCAAGTCAGAAGTAGATGCAGCAGACAAAGAGGGGCCTGGTGGACAGCCACAGTTTGCATTTATAGACTGACTCAGGTGGAGTGGGAGGGCCTGGAGTTCTGGCCAGACTGGGATTTGAAGAACTGGAATGAACAGATGTATCTTGTAGCTGTGAGACTGAACAAAGGAGAACTGGTACATACATTTCTGAACAGAAAAAATAAATAAATCATTATTTTAATTATATATCAAAACCTCTGGGTATATCTAAAGCTATACTCAGAGGAAGAGTCATAGTCTAAATACATTGTTAGACAAGGTAAGTAATAGCTAACAGAACAGGCAAACCCCCAAATTGCAGAGGCTTAATACAATGAAGGTTATTTCTTGTTCATGCTTCATGCCTGTTTCAAACAGTCACTTAGGGATGAAGGCTGATAGAGAATCCTGGAATACATGGCCTACAAAACTGCAGTAAAGGAAGAAGAGGGAGAAAACTTACTGCCTCTTAACTATCTCAGGCCAGACAAAACATACATCACTTCTGCTCACAGTTCATTGGCTAGAAGTAGTCACATGGCTAAAACCATGTGTAAGGCACACTATAATGTGTAAGGGAACAGCACATGTATATCCAATAAGCATTGTCTCAGCCACACATTCAGCATTAGACAGGAATCATTGAAAATAAATGACTTAAGTACCCAACAAAGAAATTAGAAAAAATAACAAAATTATCCTATGAAAAATAGTAAGAAGAAATTAATAAAAATAAAAAAGCAATTCATTAAGAACAATTTATTAAATAACTGTCAAAGTGATGAAATAACTGAAATAAAAGAGACAGATTATTAATTAGATAAAAAAGAAGCAAAGAAGCAAAAGCACACAAAACAGGGAAATAACCACACATATGTACAAAATTAAAATAATCACAAACATATTAACACTCTATTATTATCAAAATTGACTAACCATAGTTAATAATCATGGGAGATATTGAGAAAATTGCACCCAAAAAAGTGTCTCCTATACACACACACACACACACACACACACACAGAGTTTCACAAGTGAATTCATTCATACCTATGAGGAACAAACAATTATGACATTGAACTGTTCCAGTGAAATTTTTTAAAGGAAATATTCAGGTTATTTGTTACAAAGCTAGTAAAATATGTTTTTTTAATTTTAAAATATTTTTCAGTTACAATTGGACTCAGTGATCCCATTTCTAGGAATATATCCCAAGAAACTAGAAACATCAATCAGAAAAGATATATGCACTCCTATGTTCATAGCAGCACAATTCACCATAGCTAAGATCTGGCTAAGACATGTGCCACGAAGAAAAATGAAACAGGACAGGAGGATAAAGAGTGTTTTACTTAGATAGGTTGGCCAGGGAAGGTATCACCAAGAAAGGTGGTATTTGAGCAAGCATTTGAAGGAGGTAAGGAGTTGAGACAGCAGATGTCTGGGGCCAGAGCATCCCATGCAGAGAGCACAGGTGTAAGGGCGCAGGGTGGTGCTACCTAGGACTGTGTGAGAGCAAGGAGCTCCAATGGACTGGAGCTGGAAGCACAGAGACGTCAGGAAGGTGTGCTCAGAGAGGTGAGGATGTTTATGAACTCTGGCTGCTTGGGGACCCGTAATAATAGGACCCATTCTTCTCTCGGCCCCTCTCCCTCCAAGGATCACTGTCTTCCAGTGCACTGGGGAGAAATAGTCTTTGTCTTGAATGCATTCTTGATCAGACACCCTGCTTTCACCTGACCGCTCTGCAGCCCTCCACTCAAACCTGTCCTCTCTTTCCCAGCCCCTGGCCTGTCAGATTCCTGTCTTTAGACCACCAGAAGAAGTCCCAGATTTCACACCATGGCAACCTCTGCTTGAAGGAAGATGTCACTTTAATTTATTCTGAAAAGCCCCTTAGTCCTCATTGTCTCAATCCCTACTCAGCTCAGGTGACCTCTGGGCCTTGCCTTTGCCCAACCAGAAGATTCTCGGCTGCATCTTCCCTGGGCCAAAATCAAGTCTTCTACCATCCCTGGAATGCAGACACATCTGCTGGCAACCTTTCTAACAATGGCAACTCTTTACTTCTATGGTGCCTGATACAATTAAAAACTATTATGTGTTATGAAAAACAAAGCGGGAGGCACATCACTAAGTGTTGTTGTTGTTGTTTTTTTTTAATTTTCTTAAAATCAGAAGGGAATATAAAATTTTAGATAGAAAATATATAAATATACAATATTAACATATTTTTATACTAACACAGTCATCCTATATAATAAAAGCCTAATATGCTAATCAACTGAAATGTGGAACCACTGGTGGAACAATCAGTCGCTATAATGTGCACTGAACACCAGGAGGCAGATGCTCAATGCCAGAGCTGCCCCCAGCCTGCAGGCCCCAAACCAGCCAAGGCTGGAGTCAGCAGGGGCCCCCCAATTGCCCCGCCAGTCACCCCACAGATCGGCCCTGATAGCTGGCCAGGCCTAGACACCCTATCTGTGCATGGATTTCATACATTGGGCCTCTAGTAAAATACAATTTTAAATATGTTTTATGGAGAATGGGGCTCATCAAAACGAAAGCGCCTAGGGTTGGTGATGGTCCTCCTGTGGCCCTGCAGCCAGTGGGGACCTGCCACACCCTGAACCTGACAGGGGCATTCACACTGAGCAGTTTTTCGATGCCACTCAAGTTTGGTAACACAATTATAGCAAAACTAACATGACCCTTAAGCAAAATAGAATAATATTTAACTGGTCATTGTTAGTGATCAGTAAAAGACAGTAAAGCTATAGTTATTGATTACATAAATGCCTTCCAGTGAGAGAGAAAGTGGGCATTCACTCAATTAAGTTAGGGGGGTGAGGGTGAAAAGACAAAAGGGAAGGAAATTAGACAGAATTAAGATGGGTTTTTGCTTGTTTGTTTGTTGGTGACTCTTTTCTAGGCTCCAAGTTCTTTGAGCCATCCCTTCTGGAAGCAGGTGAAGCATTGAATCATAACATCATCACTTAATAGTAGTAGTGATGGTAGCAGCATTTAATCTGAGACAAGCTCTATTCTAAATGCTGTGCATGCAGCACTTATTTTTTTTTTAAATATACATATTTATTGGTTTTAGAAAGGAAAAGAGAGGGAGAGAGATAGAAACATCGATGATTTGAATCATCGATCGACTGCCTCCTTAATGCCCTCTACTTGGGGATCGAGCCCACAACCTGAGCATGCGCCCTGACTGGGAATTGAACCATGACCCCTGGTTCGTAGGTTGATGTTCAACCACTGAGACAAACTGGCTGACCCAAACTAACTTATTTTCTGCAAGATATAATACATTCGGTTTCAAGAGCTGGAAATCTAACTCAAGAGAGCTTAACATGTACCAAAAAATGGGAGAAATGTATGGCTCCAGTGGCTGGGAAGGGTTCAGGGCAGCTCACAGAATGAAAGAAGGAGCAGGAGTGTCTTGGTGGAGCCAGGATTCAGCACCACCAGGCTCACTCTCCATCCCTCTCATGTCTGCTCGTTCCCGCTGGTCTCAGCCTCTCCTCCTTCAGACAGGCCTATTCCACATGGTGGGAGTCGTCTGGACACCCCAACCTTACATCTGTCTGGTTTGGGCTCCCCTAAAGAAAGCAGACTCCAAGGAAAGAGTATGGGTGCAGTGCTCTACTTGGGAGACGATCTCAAGAGGCATGAGGGGGTCGGAAAGTAAGACAGGAAGGAGAGGAAGCCCCCAAATGGGTGTGTGAAGAAGCAGGTCACAGCTGGAGCCACTAGAACGCCATCCCACTGGGATGCCTCAGAAAGAATGTGCAAGGAGGCTGGAGTATTTACCTTCTAGCACATCACCTGAGAGTTGCTCTGTGGGTGATTGCTCTCCACTAGGCCTAGCTTACTCCTCAAGCCAGAGAACAGCCTTATCCAGAGAAACACAGGACCCTCAGCCTGTGTACAGAAACTGTTTTCGGGTGAGCTCAAGGGTGGACCAATGAGGTGTGCTGTAAGATCCACTACAAATCCAGCACCAGCTCAGCCTATTAGGGACCCTGACCCAGCAGGCTTAGATCAAGTGTCCATTGTGGACCAATCACAGTCCAGGGAACAGAAGGCTACTTGCTAGGAAGGAAAGCAGCTTTACCTGTTGAAATAGAAAGGGTTCCCTAGTCCTTTCCTCCACCTTCTTCAGGGCCTCAGTAACTAAAACCCATACTCACTACAGAAGTACTGAGTCGTAAGAAGAAAGGCACTGGCGGGCACAAAACTGCCTGCTTCTCCCGTTTGCACCAACTTGATCCCCCTGCAGAAAGAAAACAGTCATTATCAAAAAGCCAATTGTCATTCTGCCTCTTTAGCAAAAATTCCCATTAAAGATAAAGCAAATTTTAATTAGATTAAGTATCCAATTACTGTAATTACATTTTTTAAAAATTCACATCATGGAGATGACCCTTTTAAAAAAGGGTTACAGGAATAATTAGTGTATTCATATTAACCAGAATGTATTGGATAATATTTATACCCAGAAGACAAAGTACATTACGCACATTTCACCTTTGGGGAAAGCTTGCAAATGTTGTGGCAGTGGCATGAATATTTATAGGCAAGAGTGTGCTTTAGCAAGATTATGTGAGGAAGCATTTAAATGCTCACCAATTTCTACCCAGGGGCAAAGTATACAGAAAATGTAGCGCAGGGATTATGGATATGCAAAGTGTGACTTAAGAGGGGAATTTCTATCGGTTTGCTTAATTAATTGGAGCCAAAGACTATTTCTTCTCATTCAAGGCAGAAAGGCCCAAGGTATCCAACTGTGACTTCTCTCTGCTTGGCTTCCGCCAGGGGCGGGGCCAGTGAGGGGAGTTAGTAGGAAAGCCTGAGGACCTTCTCTCCTGGACCATTCCCCACCAGGGAGCTTGAGTCCTCCTACGCCCCATCTTTATCCCACTCAGGCCCAGCTGGATAGGCTTTAGGTGAGGAATATGGGCCTTGTAGAGGCTTCCTCCCGATAGATTTTCCTCTGACATTGTCTTCCCCTCTCTCGTTCCCATTTTCTTCCTTCCAACCTGCCTTTGAGCTACAGCTACTGCCGCAGTGATGGTCTCACACGCGATTGCCTTCCAGGCTCCATCACACTTGCCACCTCGGGGGAGAGGAGCCGCACAGACTCCATTTCGCAGATGAGTACACAGGGGCTCCAGAGCTTGGAACAACTCCAGCAATCACACATGGAGCTGGCCTCCTGAGGGAGCTAGCTCTGCAGCCGCTGACCCCAGACCTGTGTGGTCTCCACTCTGCCTGTCGGGAGGCAGCTTGTGGCCACTGCCAACCGCAGGCATATCTGTCCTCTGCTGCCATCTATGCTGGTCAAAACTGGCAGCCCTGCCATTGTTGTTCCCTCTCAGAGATCATTTTCAAACCAGAGTCAGCCATGGGTGTGTATCTGGTGGTGGTGGGGGGGGGGGGGGGGGAGAGCAATGGATCTGCACCCTAGTGGCAAGGGGAACTCTAGTTTGTTGGATTATATGTTGAGAACGTGCGGATCTCCAGGTGGATAGCATCAGACAAAAACAAAAAGTGTGTTACAAAGATTTTGGACATCCACAATTGACAGGTGTTTATCACAGACTTCTTATCCCTGAGAGGAGCTCTACCCGTTTTTCAAGGGCCAGATCCAGCACACTCTGCTGTGGGCATCCGGTTGCTCTGCTACCTTCCTTCTTTAGCCTCTTCGTTCTGGGCTTCCATGTTACAGGCCTTGCTCCCTTCTGCTCAGTGTCCTGGGTACTTGGGTCTCATTTCCTTGCTAACCACCCCCATTTCCTGTAAGGGTTCAGGACTCCCTGCAATGGGACCTACTGTGGTTCCTTATGGGCTCTTCTTTAAAATTGTTCTCAAAGACAGGGGTACATCCTTGGAATCTCCTCTGGGATGGAAAAGCCTCATTCATGGGGGAATTCCATTTTTAGAAATAGCCAAAGTTACTGGACTAGTCAGAGTTTTTCAGAGGAATAGAAAAATCGTGTGTGGAGAGAGAGAGAGAGAGAGAGAGAGGAGAGAGGAGAGAGGAGAGAGGAGAGAGGAGAAAGGAGAGAGGAGAGAGAGAGAGAGAGTTTAAGGAATTGGGAATAGGCTCATGTGATTAGAGAGACTGGGAGAGGCTGGGCAAGTCTAAAATCCTCAGGGTGGGCTGGCAGGCTAAAGACCCAGGAAGAGTCGATGCTGCAGTTCAAGTCTGAATATTTCCTGCTGCAAAATTCTCTCTTACTCAGGGAGATCAGTTTTTTGGTCTATTCAGGTCTTCAGTTGGTTGGGTAAGGCCCACCCCCATTATGGAGGACAATGTTCTTAACTCAAATTATGTTTCCATCTCTCTCTCCCTTCCTCTCTGAAATAAACACACACACACACACACACACACACACACACACACACGCGCGCGCGCGGAGGGAAGGGAACCAGGTGAGTATCCTGAGAGATAAATAAGCAGAGCTCCTGCTGATCCAGAGAGGAGAGCATGATTGAGACAAGAGGATACATTATGCAGATCCTCAAAGGGGACCCCAATGAGCTGGGACTTCATATGGCAGATAGGAGGTGGTCACTGAAGGTTTCAGCAGAGTAGGGTCCAGAGCTTGGACTCCAGGTTATTAGCTTGTCTGTTCCTATATCTTCCAACCTTCCAATGACTCCTCGTTCATTCACGATTTTAACACCTGGTCATATCTTCTTTTCTGTCATGTTTCTGTCCTCATACTTGGGAACTTCAACATAATGATGTAACATAGGTTTCCCTGAGACCTCTTACCATTTTTCATGAGCACTATTGCTAACATTATCTTCTCCCAACCTTCATTACTGTTGATGGGCAAATGACTTCCGTTTGTTTCCAGCCCAAACATCTCTTCTGAGCTTCAGACCCATACACCCAACTGGCTAGCCCCAGTTTCATATTTCATGGAAACTCAAACTCAACTAGTCAAAATCTGAACTCATCATCTTTCTCACAAACTTGATTCTTCTGTTCTCAAAGTCTTGTAATATGGAATTAGTGTTTAACCAGTCAGTCAGCCACGACAGAATTGGGGGGTGGGGGGTCATCCTAAATTCCTCTTAGAACTCATATCCCATCAGTCACTACTTCCCTAACCTGCACATGTTGTCTGTGAGTCAAAGCTTCTCTGGTTCCAGGAAGTAAACTGGTAGTTAAGTTCTAAAGTAAGTACAACCCAGTCTAAATAACAGCTTCCAATTTATACTGCATAATTGTTCTCAAGTTACTTAAGTTTTCTGTTCTTTAGTTCTCTCATCTGTAAAGTGGGTATTGCTTGCTCCATAACATTGTTAGAAGAATCAATTGTTTTGATATGTAAAATACTTGGAGCATAGTAAGTACTCAATAACATTTAATGATGTTGGTAATATCAATGATGATGATGCCTGAACAAGACCAGTAGGGGTAACCACCTAGCTGCAATAATTGAGGAATAAGATGCAGAGACTATCAATGGATTCTTAACCAGACTTTCAGCCAATCTTTCTTTAGTCACCCCCCACTCCACAACTCTGCCTTTAAAGGAACTCAGTGCCTCCAATTCCTAAGACTTTTTAGGTCCTGAGGGGCAAATTAGTTTGCTTCTTGGAGGCTTTCTCTCTGAAAGACTTCACTTCAATGAATAGAGTCCAAAATTCCCTGTAAATTCCCTGTATTTTCTTGTTGAGGTGCCTATGTGCCCCATTATGAAATCCATCTTCCTCATCAGCCCCTGTGGTACCATTTCAGGGTTTGAGAAGCAGTAAGATATAAAAGAATGTTTATTAAATAGATCAATACAGACAGCAAGGAAGAATTTTGGGGATACAGAGGAAGGAGAGGCTGACTAGAAACGTTACGCGAGTGTAGTATTTTTCAGCTGTTCTTTGGAGTTTTTAAGGGAACCGGGCAAACAAAGTAAGGAAATGCCAGGGATACAGCAAATGATCTAGTTTGAAGGAACCCTGGTAAGACAAGATTTGCGGGGCCTTGAGGTCTTGGAAAGGAGTCTGACAGTTGTTCTGAGGAGAAAGAGGAGTTGCTGAGACATTTTAATCTGGGGAGAGAGATCATTAGGCCTGCATTTTAGCATCACCCTGCTTTGGCCTCAGGTGGAGAAAGGATGCGAAGGGCATGGGGATGGCGGACTGGAAGATTGTCAGTTTGTTGAAGTAATGAGGATATGGCTGATGTGGACTGGGATGGGGAGTGAGCAATGGTGGTCAGCATGGATGGAGAGGAGGGCACTCAGTGTGGGTTATTCAAGCAGCAGGATGCACAGGGCAGGACGCACAGGTGCAGGCCGGGAGATAGGGGCAGGAGGAGTTCCTCATTGGCTGGGCGTGCGCGGTACCGCTCAGTGAAACCTCGCGGGAGGAGCGGGTCAGCCCCGCTCCGTGGCGTGGGTGGTGCGGGCGCCGAACGCACGTGTCCCTCGCGCGTCGCCGTCGGCGTAACCCGTGGTTCGCTCCGAGGAGGCCGCTCGCAGGCGCCGCGATTCCGCTTCCGGTTCGCGTCCGCACCCGCGGCGAGGGCGAGCGGCCATGGCGTACTCCACGCTGCAGAGGGTCGCCCTGGCCTCGGGGGTCGTCCTGGCCGTGTCGCTGCTGCTGCCGAAGGTCTTCCTGTCCCGCGGAAAGCGACAGGAGCCGGCGCCGGCGCCCGGAGGTAAGCGCGGGCCGCTCCCCAGAGGCGCCGGCATCCCCGCTACTTGGAGGGATGGGGTGAGGCTGGAGTCTCCGGTTCCCACCTGCACAGCCGCAAAGCCGGCTGGGGAAGGCAGACCCGCGGCGTTTGGGGGGTGCCAAGCCCCACAGTGTCCTTGGCGTCAGTGGGCACGGGCCCCCCTCGCCCCACTCCCCTGCGCCCTGTGCCCCCGACGCTCCCTCCCGGGCCGAGACTGCGCGCTCACACCCGGCGCTCCGAGGGGCCTGCACGCCCGCTCCTCGCTGCCCCTTCTCCTCACAGGCTTAGCGCATCTCAGGCAGGTGCTTTGGGTCAGGAGGGCTCCCTCCTGGGATCCCTGTGTAGGAGGTTTCCCTGTGCTCTCTTGTTGTGCTTTTGTGTGTAATGAAGTCCGTTGGAATTGGTGTTGTTCACCTTAATTCCTTGTGTGATTTTAATTGGATGTTGGGGTGCTCACAGCTTCGGGCTTTGTGGGTGTATGTGTGTGCCTTTTAAAATATACAGGTGGCATACCTTGTAGATATTGTGGGTCCGCTTCCAGACCACCCCAATAAAGAAAAAGCGAGTGTCGCAGGACACCGGTCGTGGTTTTTGTTTTTTTTGTTTTTTGCTGGTGGAAGGTCTTGCCTTCAGTTTGTTTTTAAAAAAGAAAAAGCAACACCTGGGAAGGTCAATAAAGCGAGGTATGCTCGTGACTTGATTTTAATCCAAGTGTTAGTTTCTGAAGTGAACAAGTCATGAAGGTCTCTTTTCTTAATTTGTTGGTCCCTTGTTAGTGACATGATGTCGTTGACATCTTGTTTAAAAACCCACCTTGTTGGTTGCACTCCGGGGCTTTTATGTAATGAATGAGTGCAAAGGTGAATGCCTAAGGCTGGGAGAAGGAAGGAGAACAGGTGATGAGGTGCTACTGTAACTGTCTCCTGTACATTATCTCTGCAACATCCTTAAGGCGTGGTATTATGGTCTCCAAACACTTCCACTAATGCTCAGCCTGTTGGTTATTGGACAGCTCCCTTTAAACTGGAATCCATTTCCCTCTAGTAACTAGAGTCTAGTTGGTGCAATTAAGATTATTTTTATTATGAATGGTGCTGCTGTTAATGTTTGTGTACATATATGTTTTCATTTCTCTTGGGAATCAAATGTGAACATTTTAATGTGGCTGGAACTAACTGGAATTTCAGGGTCATGAGATTTATTACTCTCTGTTTGAAGAAGTGCTAGACTATTTTCCAAAGTAGATGCACTGTTTTATATTCCCACCAGCAATGTATGAGGGTTCCAATTTCTCCACATCTTGCCTACTTTTGTTATTGTTTGCCCTTTTGATTATAGTCATCTTAGTGGGCGAGAAGAGGTATCTCCTTGTGATTTTATTTGCATTTTTCTGATATTGAGCCGTTTTCATGTATTGATTGGCTATTTGTATATTTTTGGAGAAAATTCTATTCAGATCTTTTGCCCATTTTTAAATTGAGTTACTTTTTTATTATTGAGTTTTAAGAGTTCCTTTTATACTAGATACAAGTCCACTATCAGATACATGATTAGCAATTATTTTTTCCCTTTGAGTGGATTGCTTTCATTTTCTTGATGGTGTACTTTTAGGGAGAAAAGTTTTTAATTTTGGTTCAGTCCAGTTTATTTTTTATTTTGTTGCTTCTTCTTTTGGCTCATAATTAATCATTGCCAAATCCAAGATCATAAAGATTTATGCCTATGCTTTTAAGTTTTATAGTATTTGCACTTACATTTAAGTCCTTGATCCATTTTGAGTTAATTTTTGTATACAATGTTAAGTAGAAGTCCAGTTTTATGTGAATATGCAGATAGTTGTTTCAGCAAAACTATTATTTTTACATTGAATGGCTTTGACAACCTTGTCTAAATTCAGTTGAATATAAATGAGAGAGTTTATTCTTGGAATCTCAGTTCTGTTCCATTGATATACATATATTGATATATACAGAGTATGGCAAAGTAGGTTTACATCGCTTATATGGAAAATATACAATAATTAATAAATAATAATCCTATATAATAAAAGGGTAATATGCAAATTGACCTTAATGGCAGAATGACCGCTGGACCAGTCACTATGAGGATCACTGACCACCTCTCGGTCCCTTTCAGGCTCCAATCACCTGATAGCAAATGGGGTACTCGGGTTGTGTGGTGGGGGACACGGATGGCACCAGGCCAAAGCCCCTGCTCCATGATCACCCCACAACAGAGAGAGTGACTTGCAGCAGGGGCGAGGCCAGCAAATGGGTGGGAACAGCCGACCTCTCGGTCCCTTCCCCTGGCTGTCAGGCACCAATCACCTGATGGCAAGTGAGGAACTGGGTGTGGGTGGCGGCGGGGGCGGGACCAACTTCGGGCAGCCAGGAAAAATGGCCCTGATCGCAGGCCAGGCCTAGGGACTGAACCCGCATATGAATTTTGTGTGCCGGGCCTCTAGTAAAAGAAGAAACTGTTTCACATACTTACAACTGTACACCTACTTTATGCCCCACTCTGAGTGTGTGTGTGTGTGTGTGTGTGTGTGTGTGTATGTATGCAGTACCACAGTCTTAATTACTGTAACATTGTAGTAAGTTTTGAAATTGTGAATTCAACTTTGTTTTCTTTCAAGATTGATTTCTGACACCTAGGACCCATCATTTCCATATAAATTTTAGAATCAGCTTGTCAATTTTTGCAAGAAAAAAGAAAGAAAACGAAAAATCCAGCTTGGATTTTACTAGATTGTGTTGAATCTAGATCAATTCAGAGAGTACTGCCATCTTAACAATATTAAGGCTTTCAATTTATGAGCAAAACATTTGTATAAGTTTTTTAAAAT
The DNA here is from genome assembly GCF_964339955.1 of Pipistrellus hanaki. Taxonomy (NCBI): domain Eukaryota; kingdom Metazoa; phylum Chordata; class Mammalia; order Chiroptera; family Vespertilionidae; genus Pipistrellus; species Pipistrellus hanaki. The sequence goes on along the minus strand of NC_140511.1, from coordinate 47,297,710 downwards.
ATATTTTTATTGATTTTTCACAGAGAGGAAGGGAGGATAGAGAGCTAGAAACATCGATGAGAGAGACACATCAACCAGCTGCTTCCTGTACACCCCCCACCGGGGATGTGCCCACAACCAATGTACTTGCCCCTTACCGGAATCGAACCTGGGACTCTTCAGTCCACAGACCGACACTCTATCCACTGAGCCAAACCAGTTTCGGCCAAAATGTTTTTTTATTGAAGTCTTAAATTTCTTTCAAAGAAGTTTGTAATTTTCAGTGTTCAAATCTTATTTTGTTAAATATATTTATAAATATTCTTTTTGTGTTATAGATTGAATTAATTTTATTTTAGATTGTTTGCTAGTGTATAGAAATACAATTATTTTTGTGTGTATTAATACTGTATCCTGCAACCTTGCTGAATTATTTGCTCTAAAACACAATCATGTTATCTGCAAATAGATATAGTTTTACTTTTCTTTCCAATCTGAATGCCTTTTATTTCTTTCTCTTGTTTAACTGCCCAGGCTAGAACCTCTCTAGTACAATGTTGAATAGAAGTGCCGTGGGCTTTTTATGGATGCCCTTTATCAGACTGAAGAAGTTCCCTTCGATTTCTAGTTTGTTGAGTGTTTTTTATTATGAAGGGATGTTGAATTATATAAATGCTTTTTCTAGGTCAACTGAGATGATAATGGGGTTTTTGTCCTTCATTCTGTTGATATAATGTATTACATGATTTATTTTTGGATATTAAGTCAACTTTGCATTCTTTGTCTAAGCTGAGGTGCTATCTCTTAAAGTGTTTTTATCACCCAGAGTAAGAAGGGCATTCTAATCAAGGGAACATGAGAGAGAGAAAAACCCAGAACCCTGAAATGGCTTTAGAATTGTAAGAGATGAGACAGAGAAATTGGAAGGGCCAAACTGAAGTTTGTTTTTTTCTGCCATACTTTAGTTTATATTTTACTCTAGAGGTAGAGGAGGCCATTGTAAGTTTGCTACTAAGTAGGAGACATCCAGTCTGGTTTTGGAAAAGATGCCCTGGCAGCGGTATAGAGGCTGCATTGTGAGGATCTCTTCAGGGAGAGGGTTGTTGCAGGATTCCAGTGGAGACATCATGAGCTTCATTAAGCTAGTCAGTTAGGATACTCATGACGACAGACAGAAAATTCAGCTTGAACTGTGCTCTTAAAACAGAAAGGGAATTTATTGTCTTATAAATGAGAAGACTGTGTTAAAACTGGCCTCCAGTGCTGTTTGATCCAGAGAGTCACAATCTCATCAGGGCTGCAGCTCTGATTTTTCTGTCCTTTTAATTCTGGGCTCCTTCTGAAGTTGATTCTATCCTCTGACTGTTCTCTCAGGATAACAACAGTGGTTGCCACTGTTCCAGCCACCACTCTGTCTATTCAGGGAAAGAGTAGTGCCTTCTCTTTTAAATTCTTCCTTCAGTCCCACCTCACTCTTACTCTCCAGTAGTTCCAACTAACTTATCCACCCATTTTGATGGCTTGAATTAAGTTATTTGCAGTGTTTGGATGGGAAGAATATGCTGATTAACTGAAGTTGAGAATGATTGCCAAAGGGAGATAGGGGTCCAAGAGGAAGAAGAGTAAATAGAACAGGGGAGGCTATCAGCGGTGGGTAGGAGAACAATAATAAAATGCATTTTTAAATAGGAGTGGAAGGTGAGGGAGAAGGCGGTATCTTGGATTATTCTCAAGTCGTTGTTTAGGTGAATAAATAGATAGTGATGCCCTTCACCAAAATAGGAATGAAGGAAAAGTGGATTTGAGGGGAAAGATGGTGAGTTCAGGAAACGAAGGACTAGTATCATGTCCCCTTCTTTAGTCTGTTTTCTTACTTTGACATCTCAAGCTCCCTCTTCCATTCCTCATGTGACATATATGTGACATAGTTGCAAGTATCTCAACATCGCCTCTTAGAAAGTAAATAGTAGCATGTGTAAACCAATTAGCTCATGGAAGAGCAGCTTATTGCCTCTTTTTAAAATCCTGTGCATAATGCACCCTGGGGGATTGCTTCAGACTTTTGGCATTTTTACTTGCTGATCTTGCTGTATGTTAGAATCCTAAGGTTTTTAAAAAACAGATTTTTGTTTGTTTTGTTCTATTTACTTCATGTTTTGGAACCAAATATATACTTTATAGTCTTCCCTGTTGCATTTTACCTGTTTAAATTTGGTCTATAATTGTAGCCTCTTGAAGTTATTTCAGAGCATTCATTTTTCCATTCAGTGTATTTATTTACCATCTCTCTCAGCTATATGCCATTCTTGATTTTTTAAAACATCTTTTGTTTGGGACATTTTCAAACCTAAGCAAACGTAGAGTGAGTAGTAAAATGAATCCACATTACCCTGCTTCAACAACTATCATTTTGTGTCATGGGTATCTCTACCTACTTTCCCCCCTATACACTTGGTTATTTTAAAGCAAACCTCAGACATTGGATTATTTTACCCTTAAATACTCAAGGATAGAGTATATAATTCTAAAAACACAAATTCTTTTTAAAACATAGCCACAGTACCATTATCACACATAAAAATCAATCTATAATAATAAAAGTGTAATATGCTATTTAGACTGGATGAAGCCGGAGCTGTGAGGGAAGCCCAGGTCCCGGGTGCCCGAGGGAAGCCGGTACCAGCAGCTGGGGGAAGGAAGGCACAAATTTCATGCATTGGGCTCCAGTAATTTCATAATATCATTAAATATCCAGTCGGTGTTCAAATTTCTTTCACTGCCTTGTGATATTTTTTTCACAATTTCACTCTTGATTATGATCAGTAAGTCTTTTTGATAGATCACACAAATTATTTTTTTAAAGTATCAGTCATTTGAAACTGCTGTTAGGATTGCACCTTTTGTGAAGAGAGTTATTCCACCAGCTGGACATTTGATTATTTTATTCCACATTACTGTCTGCTTTAGACTTTGATCTGCCTGCTTCCTCCCTCCCCTCTTCAGTCCATCCTCAATAAGGCAGCTATGTTGATCCTATCAAAGCCTAAGTCTCTCTCCTCCACAGTGCCCTCCAGTGGCTTCTGGCTCACTCAGATGAAAAGACAAAATCTGCACATGACCTAAAAGGCCCTACGCAGTCCTCTTCGCCATTCTTTCTACCTTTCCTGCTTTCTCACTTTGCTTTGACCACACTGGCCTCCTCCTCGCTGTTCTTTAGCATGCCAGGCATGCTTCCACTTCGGGGAGTTTGCATTTGCTGTTTTCTCTTGGCCTGTAATGCTCTTTTTTAAAATACCCATCTGCCTTTCCTTAATCTTTTATTAGGCCTTCACTTGAAAGATATCTCCTGAGCCTTCTCTGGCCACTTGAGCTAAAATCTACCCCCAACACGTACCATCTCTTTTGCCTGCTTGTTTTTTTTCTCCTTAGTATTTATCACTATCTTGTTTATTATCTATTTTTTTACTTACAAAGGAGGTTCTACGTGGACAGGGATTTTTGTTTTGTTCATTGCTGTAGCTCCAGTTTTAGACCATGCCTGCACATAGTAGACAATAAATATTTACTAATGAATGAAAGAATGAGTAAATTGAGTGCTTAATGAATGCTGGCTCCTAGGGATTATGGCTTCCTCTGTTAGCATTTGTAAGCCATTACCCTTTTACTGTTATTATTATATTCTTTATGGTTATGTAAATTATTATGCGGGCATGTATGGACTATTATGAATCCAGTAAATTATATTAATGAGTTTTAAACGATAGGGGAAAATCATATGCTACATGTGAAAAGTAAAGATATACTCAATATTTATTTACCAGAAAGAAATGGGTCAACATTTTAATGGTGGTTCTTTCTGGATGAAGTATGGGTGGTTGTTAGTCTTTACACTTTTTTGTACTTTTTCAATTTCCCATAGGCGTGCATTTATTTTCTCATAAGGAAAAAAATACTATTTTTTCCCTCCTTCATCCACTCCATCATAAAATGGAAAAGTACATTTTAGAGTCTAACTTACTCACTTCTCTGTAGTTGAAAAGTCCACCCTTCACTTTCTACATTTTTGCAAACTGGAACAGTAGTTATCTATCTCCATTCTCTCAAGATTTCTCTTTTTATTGATATAATTTCTTTAAATTTTTTTAGTTCAGTGACCTTATTTGTAAGTGTTCTCAATCTTCTTGGTAGAAATTATTTAGTGAATAGGCATGAATTTATTCTCTTCACCCATCTGGGACTTCATCTTATTTTATTTTCCCATTTAGGATTGTTAATTCTCTTCCATTTAACACAAAATTTACTCCCTTTGATAGAGAATATGGAAGCAAAATAAATATTAAGAAATTCTGCTCACTCAGCATTACATTTTATTATCAGGCAAGTTGCTCTTCGCTCTAAACATACCCTTCTGCTACCCTTTTTGTAGATATTAATTTATTTTGGATCTTGACCTCCTCATGTGGTTCTTCCAAGTCTTGCTACTCTTTCTTGCTGATTGCTTTTGTGTCTTTCTGTTCATCTTTTTTCTGTTATTTACTTTTAAATTTTTATTATTTTTAATCATATTTTATGTTTCAATTAAGGATGCCATATACTATTTATTAGTTTCAGGTGTAAACCCCAGTGATTTACTCTGATAAATCTTGTACATACATAATCATTAGAATATTATTGACTGTACTCCCTATGCTGTACTTTACATCCCATGACTAATCTGTAACAACCAATTTCTACTTAATCCCTTCACCTTTTTCACCCAACCCCTCATCCCTCCCTCCCATCTGGCAACTGTCAAAATATTCTCTGTATCTATGAATCTGTTTCTGTTCTGCTTGTTCATTTATTTTATTTTTTAGGTTTAATTGTTGATTGATATGTGTTTATTGCCATTTTATTGTTCATATTTTTATCTTTCTCCTCCTCCTCTTCCTCCTTCTCCTTCATCTTTTTAAAGAAGACCCTTTAACATTTCATGTAATACTGGTTTGGTGGTGATGAACTCCCTTAGCTTTTTCTTGTCTTGGAAGCTCTTTATATGTCCTTTGATACTAAATGGTAACTCTGCTGAGTAGAATAATCTTGGTTGTAAGTCCTTGTTTTTCGTCATTTCTTGCCTACAAAGTTTCTGTTGAGAAATCAGCTGACATTCTTATGGTGAGAACTCCCTTGTAGGTAACTAAATGCTTTTATCTTGCTGCTTTTAAGATTCTCTCTTTGTCTTTAACCTTTAGCTTTTCAATAATAATTTGTCTTGCATAAAGAAAATACTACACTTTTATTCAAGAAGTTCTTCATTTGTCCTCCAGCCACTGAGCAACAGGAATACACCTGTAGTTGACAAGTTGGGTTTAGTACTTGCTGTGGCCAGGGAGAATGCACTCCGTGGAGAAGCAGGCAGTATCTCAGTAAGAGTGCTTGAAAAGCATTATTATTGGATTTGGGCTTGTAGCAGGTGATTTAGAGGAGCGGTTGCCAACCTTTCGGACCACCACTGGTCTGCAGACCACCGGTTGGCGATCGCTGCTCCAAAGGCTTCCTTAAACCAGCAGTCACCAACCTTTCAGACCTCACGGAGCACCGTTGATTCTCAGACCACTGGTTGGCAACCGCTGATTTAGAGGAAGGTTTAAGGACGTGAGGCTTTGCAATGCTGTCAGGAAGTGGAGAAAGTTTAAAGGGAGGGCAAACTAGAGAAAGACTGCAGCTGTAATTGGTAAAGAAGCAGCAGTCACTCATTTTCCAGGAGTGGGGGCTGTTTGATATTTGGCTAGGACAGTGTTCATGTTTTGTCTGTATTCAAGCAGGTTACTGAGTACTCTTTTTTCCCCTCCCTCCCTCCCTCCCTTCCTTTCTTCCTTTCTTCCTTTTTTTGTTTTGATCTATTGTTGACACATAATGGCCTGTCTGATCTTTGGTGCCCTGAAATTGCTTAACAGGAAAACACCAATACCTAAATGTGAGTGCCAGACCACCTTATAGCAACACCAGGGCCAAGCTGATAATACTAAGGCAGCTTCTGAATGCCATAGGCTGCTTTTCTTTCTCTCAGATATGATTTGTAAGTTCTGTCAGCGCTAAATAAAATTGGGTTAGAAATGGTGCTTAGTGGAAGACTTGACCTATTTCTGTTTCCCAGTCCATTCACATAGAGGCTATATGGCACATAAATATAACTCTTGAATAAAACCAGGTGTGATTGATGCAATAAAAGAGGTATGAGAAGTATGTTTTAAGTACTTGGGGAGAAGACACTTTGGGGTGAGGGCAATGGCCTGGGCCTTGAAAAATAGGCTGAATTTGGGTTATGTGGAGTTGGAGAGAAAAGCAAAACCACTGGAATACAAGGGCTTAGAGGCAAGAAATCACAGGGCACACTCAAAGCATGGTGAGGAGCCTCGTTAGGCTGAGTCAAGAGTGTGTAATGGGAAAGAAGTGTGAGAGGGACTTTGGACTAGATTATGGAACTCAGGTTTTTTTTGGAATTCTGTTTGTAGGGAGGGAACAGTCAGGACTTGTTAAACACCCACTGTGTGTGGTGGGTCCTTGGATTATGTTATTTTATTTTTTCTATAATCCTGTAACAATGCTGAGAAGAAGATATTATTATTCGTATTTTACAAATAATGAAAATTAGCTCTAGAAAGGTTCAGGATCTTAACTAATAACTCTGACCAAAAAGATGGTACTCTTTTTACTTCACTTTGTTGCTTCCTGATTAACATGCCCAGTTGTCATCAGATGGAACCATTGAAAGCTTTTGATCAGAAAAATAGCAAGACCAGTTAGAATTACGCTTCAGGAAGATTTCTCTGGTAACAAAACAGTAATAGTTAACATGTATAGAGTACATGGACCTTACCTATGCAATTTAGGTACATAAATATCTTTTTTTTAGTAATATCTAGGATGAACTGGAGGGAAGAAGCTGGTGAAAGATGAAGAAAGATCTAGGTAAGTTAGCAGAAAACATTGAAGCAGTGGTAAGCAAAGTAGAGTTAAGAGGGGAATGCAAGAAGAGGCCCTTAGAGACCAGTGGTGAGGAAACAGCTGTTGTCCCAGGCTCCACTTAAGTAATACTGAATTAAATATGGCCTCTACAATGCCCTCAGTATTTAGGGAACTAGCCCATTAAGGTCTTTCTTGTACTGTGTAATCAGAAATAAAAACACATTCAGTTCTTTATTGATTTATTTGCCCTGAGAATGAAATGGTTTAATGTTGCTTTCAGAAAGCTCTTTTGTTAACAGTGCTAGAGTTTTTGTTTTTGTTTTGAGCAGCAGGAATGGTTATTAACAATGGAAAGTAGAGCTTCGCTCTGTAAAATCCATTAAGTTTTTAGTCAAGCTTAAATGACATGCTAAGTGAAGTATTAATAATTAAGTAAACCTATATATGGAGAAAGCTTTCAATAAACAATTAGGATTTAGTCAGGTCCCATTTTAGGGAATGCTTAAGTACATTTAGAGATAGTGAAAACAGCTGTTTTCTATTTTGGAAATGCTGCAATATTAATGTTCTATTATCTTTAATGTTCTGATCTCTTTAGTTTTTGAAAGCATATTTTTAAAAACCCCACAAATTTTGTAATGTAGCTAACTTCTCTTCTGCCAGCCTGTTTGCCCCCAACTCCCCTGCAGAGTTGATCACCCCCAACTTCCCTCCTTTGCAGGCCTGGTCCCCCCCAACTGCCCTCCCCTGCTGGCCATCTTGTGTCCACATAGGGGCAGGATCTTTGACCACATGGGGGCAGCCATCTTGTGTATTGGAGTGATGATCAATCTGCATATTTCTTTTTTATTAGATAGGATAATATATTTATAATTTATATTTTATTCAGTGGTTTTACTTTGGTCATCTTTTAATGTAATTTTTTATCTTTTAAGTTTTTCTTTTTGTGAGTTCCTGTTTTTCTATTGAGTTTCTTGTGATGGTCATATTTAATTGTAGAAATTTCTTGTCTATTCTAGTATTTTAATCCCTTTTCAATTTTAGATGTTGCAAAAGTTTTTCCTTGTCATCTATCTTAACTCTGTTCATGGTATTCTTTATTGAACAGAAATCTATAATTTTGTTGAATGTAAAGCTTTTTACTGTACAGTTTGTATTTGTAGAGTCTGATTTATGGAGTCTTTCTGCTCTCTAGTGTTCTCTGCTTTATAATGTTACCTCCCTGTGCTTTTACTACATAAGCCTGTTTACATGGCCTTTTGAAGAGACATCTTTCCTTTCTCACCTCTGGCTCTCAGGAGGTTTTGCAGTTGGTGTTAATGTTTGGCTACTTCTCTTCTGATGGAGGAAAATAAATGCAGGAAAACTGATACACTCCCCTTTCTGTAAGCCCTGCTCTCACTCACAGGGAAGAACTCCTTTGACTCTGTTTGTACTGCATGTATCCTGCGTTGTCAGCTACTGCTGACCAGAAAGGGGTGCATACCTACACAAGCTGAGTATTCATCTCCCTCCAGGAATTTGGAATTAGGTCCACTCTCTGCTGGCCTCTTGAAAGACATGCAAATGAGGGGCTTGGGGATAACTATCTTCTCCCATGTTTTCAGAGAAGCTAAAGAAATGGTCTGCAGAGAAAGAGTGAAGATATGCACACAGAGAAATAGAAAAAAAGAAAAAGGAAAAGAAAGAAAAAAGCCTTTTGGCCCCATAGAGAGGGGAAAAGATGAGATAGAATGTGAGAGTAGCTGTCCTGGATCCTGATGGCTTTCCAAGTTTCTAGTTCTATTCTCTTCTGAGACCAGATTGCATGATCTGTACTAGTTAGGGGTGGCTAACTGCTGTGACAGACTCCAAAGTATACAGTGCCCCTAACCTACTGGAAGTTATTTCTAAGTTGAAGGCTCTGTACCACACAGGTGGCTAGGTGTCCAGGTTGATGGAGGTTCTGCCGTTTTCATCGTCACATGACTTCCGAGGTTTCCCTAGGTGCCAAGCATCCAGCTGAAGGGAAATGAGCTTGGAGTTTAATACATGGAAAGTTGATTAGGCCAAGCCTTGAACTAGCACATTTCCCTCATAGTCCCTTGGCTGGAACTCAGTCAAATGGCCACATTTAACTGTATGGTAAACTGAAAACTGTCTAGTTGTGGACCCAAAAGGAAGGGAAAAATGGGTTTGGTGAACAGCTAGAGGTTGCCACATCGTATTATCAGTGTGATGCTTCTATTGTATATCCTTATAATCAAGTACCTGATTTTCCTTAAACTTGTTTGAGTTGGCTTTTATTATTTCTACCTTAATGCATTAGGTGTTTTCATAACAGCCATAATTAAAATAGTAGAAAAAATAAAGACTGATTAATTTATTTTCTCAGGAAAATTGGGCCGATTTCCTCCTATGATGCATCATCACCAAGCACCCTTAGATGGCCAGACTCCTACAGCGCGCGCCCAGAGGTCTCACCTTGCAGAGGCCTTTGCAAAGGCCAAAGGATCAGGTGGAGGCACTGGAGGAGGAGGAGGTAGTGGAAGAGGCCTGATGGGGCAGATTATTCCAATCTATGGCTTTGGGATATTTTTATACATACTGTACATTCTATTTAAGGTAAGTGGAATCATCTTAATCAATTATATCAGTGACAATCCAATATTATCGTAATAAAAATCATTGTTGGTATTGCAACCCTTTACAGTTCATAACCCTTTTTCAAATCTACTATCCCTTTAAACCTTGCCTCCTCTTCATAATGTACTTAGGATGGGTATTATCCTAGCCTAAGTTTTACAGATGAGAAAATCTTCACTCAGAGCTTAAATGATTTGTCCAAAATTCACAACTGACACTGTAGAAATAAGACTTAAGCCTGGATCTTCTACTTGCTAATCCAGTTAGCAATAAAGTTAAAAGCCCTTGACTGGGCATATTTTCAAGCTGAAAAGGCATAAAGCTGCTCTTGTTGGAGTTTTAAGATTGTTGTTAGAGCTTTGTTGTTAGGATTGGCTCAGGGATTTTCAGGTAGCCGCTGTGAGGCCAGGTGATGACTATACCAACAACACTTTGTCCTTCTTCTCCCCGGAGTATGAAGTGCTGTTTTTTAACATCATCTTCAGTAATTCTTCTCAAACAGAACTGCCATATCCTGAAACTAAGCCTGCTATGTCTTAGTTCTGAGAGACATGGTTTGGGTCCTTTATAAGTAGACTGCTAGTTAAGTTCCTCCTCCAGCCCAACGTTGGCAGGCCACCGGCCTAGCTACCAGGGAAGAGTTTTACTTTGCCCTTCTAACTAGAGTAATAGGCGAGCTCCTCCTAGCCCAGAAATTCTGCAGGCTGTCTGAGATGAGTCTTCGGTGAACATGGCCAAGGCAGATGACCTGTAGGGACAGATTTTTTCCTTGTGCCTTGCTAATTTTTTTACTTGGAAAGCTATTGTTTTTTGTTGTTGGTTTTGCTTTGCTTTTTTAGATATTTATCTAATGTTGCTATTCAAGTGGATTTCTGACTTAATTTTTGTCTCCCAGCCTTCCCCCCCCCCCCCACTTAATATGAGGGGTTCCGTGACTTTGAGGTTCTGAGCTGCTGTTGATGTGCTGTACCTCCTTCACTTCTCAGCTTTCAAAGGGGAAGACTACTACAGTGAACCGGAAATGCTCTACTGCCACACCTGGAGACACCTGCAGGAAAATTAGTAAGTGCCCCTTTCAGAAAGGTCAGACAGCTTTGTAATGCAGCCAGAGGGACAATCTGGGTATGACCTAAAAGCATTTCTCAAAAGTTGTCCCAATCTGGGTATGACCTAAAAGCATTTCTCAAAAGTTGTCCCAAATTATGCCATTTTTTACCTTAGCTCTGAGAGTTCCTGAAAGTTTCCGTATTGATATTGGCTTTAAAGGGAAAGATAGCTACAAAAAGTACAAAACTACGAGTTCACTTTTTTATGTTAGTAAATTAATATTTCACATTCGGAATGGGTTCCTGCTCATGTCTAGGCTTCAGAATATTGGTAGCAAATATCCTTAATTCACAGAGAGGAAAAGCAAGGCAGAGATCAAGTCATTGCCAAAGTCAGTTATTAGATCCAGGGACAGAATTTAACACTTCAGGCTCTTGAAACATGATCATCAAATGTTCACTAACAACTAGAATATTCTGTGCTCTCTGGGGAAATGCAGTGTATATGGCATAGCTCTCCCTCTAAGAATTTATAGTCTAGGATGGATGTCAGGAAAAATAACTTGTGCAGAGTTGAAACCCTTGGTTGGCAAACTGGGGTTCGCAAGCACATGCGGCTCTTTGGCCCCTTGAGTGTGGCTCTTCCACAAAATACCATGGCCTGGGCGAGTATTTTGAAGAAGTGGCATTAGAAGAAGTTTAAGTTTAAAAAATTTGGCTCTCAAAAGAAATTTCAATCATTGTACTATTGATATTTGGCTCTGTTGACTAATGAGTTTGCTGACCACTGACCTAGACAGAAGGGATCTGCTAAAAGCCTTATAGGAAATCATGTCTAGCTGGGTGTCTATGTAGGAGGCCTGCCAGCTAGAGGGGATGTTTGGGTGAGGACAGCTGTGGGGAAGAAGGCCTGAGGAGTAGGACGGTTAAGCCATATTGCTGAAGGTCGTTGAGGCCAGATGGCTTTCTCCAGTGGATCTTGAAGTCTCATCAGAGGTTTTGAAAACAAAGACATCAGCCAAATGAGGTGAGGCTGGACCACAGAAGCATCTGCCCTCGGCCATGATTGCTTTCTGTGTTTTTTCCACATTCTCTATGGAAAAAGGTATTTCAGTCACACTCTACATCCTTTTTAGAAATCTTACATATTCAGGGACTTCAAGAGAGCTGCTGTGTTCTTAATTGAGATAATGTCTAACAGTGATGGTAAATGCATCAGTAAAATCATTTTTAAAAGATTTGTGGACTCTTTACCAGTAAATTTGAGAAGCAAATTCTGTATCCTGTCACCTAATGCATTTAAAACAGAAAGAAGTAAATAAAATGAATTCCTAAGAGCAGCTATTTTATAATGTAGTAGCAGTTATATTAGCTCCTTATCCTTCAATTTTGAATCATGCAGAAAATAAAAATAACTTAAGCATTTATGTAGCACAGTCCTCCAGACACTTTATAGATGTTAATTGCATGAATAAGAATATGGTCCAGAAGTATTAAAAGGCCTTTGAAATGCTGTATCTGCAGTAACTCTTTGAATACATCTGGGTGGGGGATAGCACTGGATATGACACAGAAAAACTAGATTATTTACATAATGAACATTTTATTTTCCTACTGCTTTAAAGTTCATTTCATGTGCTGATTGGGTGATTTATTTTTTCTGTTTTACTTTTAGGGTCTTATGTTAGTTGAGAAAACTACTTCTAGGAGGCAGGGTTGCACCACTTCACTCCATATGACTGGGACAGATAATCTCCGGCAGAGAGGTCTCAAGATTTCCTCTATTAAGGAAGCATGACATTTAAACTTACTTCTAGGTTTTTAACTTCATGTGCAAGTGAAATATTGCTCATTTCACTTAGTTTTCTAAAGTACCTTATATATTTGGTTCTTTACGCTTGAGCATTATTTCGATTAGAATAGCCAAGTATTGAAGCAATGTAAGTGTCCATGGATAGATAGATGAATGGATCAAGATATGGTACATAGATACAATGGAATATTGCTCAGCCATAAAATAGAATAAAATTCTAGTTATAAAAAAAGTCATGGGGTTGTAATGTATAGCATAAGGAATGCAGTCAAAATATAATAACCTGGTATAATGACAGCATGGTGATCACTGTGTTGGGTGTATTAATGTAGAATATCAGTGTTACACACTTGAAGCTAATATAATGTATATATTAACTATATTTTAGTTAAAAAAAAAAAACAAAAAACAACAACACAGGAAAAAGGGGTATGTTTATATTCATTTCTTCTTGGGTGACTATAGGGGTATGTTTTTCAGTCCTAGATATTTTCTTAGCTGGTCCTACTGTATATCTATGCGTAATAGTGATTTGTTCATCACTCACTAAACATGTATCCTTTAGATCTTGACGCCCAAACCACAGCACCTTTGTATCCTGATTGGATTAGCTGGAGAAACTCTTAAATCTCTTCCCTGAGCCTCAGGACCAGCCTGGATTACTGTAGAGTGTCACTGCCAGCCATGTCTCAGAAAAGAGCTTAGGGAGTTGTGTATGATGGTTCTTAGATCAATGCTTGTTTTCCAGCCAATTTTGAGCTTGTTCAACTGCAAGAAAAACTGAAGGAGACAGAGGAAGCCATGGAAAAATTAATTAATAGAGTGGGACCTAATGGTGAAAGGTAGGTTTTCAGGACTCAGACTATTTCCCATTTAGAGAATCAATTCAAGATTTTTCTCCTTTGATTTCTGGGCCACTTAGTTTCATTTTATGTAGTTGTCAACTTGTCATTTGCATGTCACTTCTCACAAAACATTTCCGTTTTCATGCTATTTAAGCAATCTCCAGAGCATATCTTCATTGTAATGCACACTGAGAGTGTCTGCGAAGGTCAAGGCGAAGCCCTTCCACCCCTCATCTCCCCTTCAAGGGTGGCCATTCGGTCCCTGACCAATCATGACATGTCATCTCCTTGGCTGCAGTGATGGGTTCAGTGGTATATACAGGACCCAAGTTGGACCAAGTGTACTTTCACCTAAAACTAGACCTTGAACCCAGTGAAACCTGAACTAATCTCTAGAGCTGCTCTCCCTCCCACCTTCTTGATTCCTGGATCTTCAGCGATTCTTCTCATATTGTGAGCTATCACATATCCTCCCAATAAATTCTGCTACCTCCTCCAAATTCTGCCACCTCCTCTCAAATACAAGCAGCCAATTTATTTAAAGATGGGCTGCTTGTAACCAAGGAATCCTGATACAGCCTGTGATTTTTTCCCCTCCATGAAGTCCCTTAATTTGGCCCAACTAGGACCTGCATTGGAAGGGTGATTTAAAATTAACTTCGATGTAGTGGGAAGGACTCCAAGTGGAAGTGCTCAGGGGATAACGAATAATGAGACTGGCTTTGTGTGAAAAGTCAAGAGCAGAGGTAGAGTTTGGATATCATCTGCTTAGAGGTGGTGGTTTAATCTGATACTGGGTCAGCTTCCTGAGGTCGTGTTTGTAAGAGTAGAGAAAGGAGGGCCCTAGGATTGAGCCTTCATGACAATCATGTTTCAGGAATTGGGAGGAAGAAAGTGAGCCATGATCAGAGATAAGAATGGTTAAAGAAATGGGAGGAATACAGGTGTCTCAGTAGACAAGGGAGAGGGCATTTCAAGAGGATGGTGCAGAGAAGTTAAGAAGAATGAAATGTGAGAAAAAGACTTGGACTTGAGAGTAAACTGGTCATTGATGACTTTTGCAAGTTTTGATAAAATGATGTAATGGAAGCCAGATTTCAGGGAGGTGGAGAAAAGGGGTTGTGAGGAAACGGAGCAAGCTAACACATGAGCACTTAACAGTGTTCATGGCACTGTGCCTATACAGTTGTAGTTACCACTGTCTTCCAGAAGTAAGCTATGGTGAGACAATAAGGAATCTATGAAAATCTTCATTGTGATAAATTCAGAAGGTGTAAGGTGGGCCATGATGAATTGCCTGATGCATGATATGGGCAACATTAATAGATTTGTTCAGAAATGAAAGATGCTTTAGTTTGGAATTCTCTGAGAAAATTGCTCTTGTTTGTTTCTGCTTCTGCTAGCCATTCCTGTTTTAAGATTCTGGTTTTTCATTAGTTGAGAGACAGAATCCAGTTCTAGCTGGTTTGGCTCAGTGGATAGAATGTTGGCCCTCAGACTGAAGGGTCCCAGGTTCAGTTCCAGCCAACGGCACGTTCCTTGGTTGCAGGCTTGATCCCTGGCTCTGAAGAGGGCTCGTGTGGGAGACAATCAATCGATGTGTATCTCTTGTCTGTTTCTCCCTCCCCCTCCTTTCCAGTCTCTCTAAAAATAAGTGGGAAAACCACCTCAGGTGAGGATTAACAAACAAAAAGAGAAAAGAAGAAACAGAATCCAGGCTGTTTCACTCAGTAAAAATAAAAACCCATTGAGTACAGTCCAGGGAAGTAGCATGTACAGCCCAAGAGCAAGAGCTTTGTGATAAGCACATAGGCTCTGGTAGGCGGGGGTGACCTAACTGCCCCAGAAGCCTCCCCCCCAAAGTGGTCATTGTGAGAATTGGGGGTTTTGTAGAGCAGGTGAGCAGTTGTGAGTCAAGACTCCTGTACTGATGGGGGAAGAGCAGAGGTCTAAGGGGCCCAATACATTTAGCTGAATGTAGAGCAGACAAGCTGCTTCAGTTCAGGCTGAGAGGCCATTAATGTGGAAGAAGGGGAGCCCTGGTGGTGTTTTCCTCCCACTGAGGGCTGCAGAAGTGCACCTTTACTTTCTCAGTTACACCTTAACATTGGAGGGAGGAAACGCTGTTTTTTTCCTTATTGGTCAGTAAGGCTAAAGTTTGTTAGGCTGAGCATAAAAAGGTATGCTGGCTCCCACTGGCTGTTCAGAAGGTATTATTTTTCCTTCATTAATGTTATATTGATTTTGAATGCTTTGAGTTTTTAAGAAAGCAAGTAGCCTCTGTTAAATACTGCCACTAGATAAAACTTGTAGCAAAGCAGTTCTCGGTCTTCTCTATAGAGCCTTGCCTGCCTATGCATGTAATGCTGTGCTTCCTTCTCAAAAACAAAAACAAAAACAAACTCCCACCATTTTCCTTGAGCCCTTGCAGACATTTGTCCAGAGCCACCAGCTAAGTCGGGGACTCAAACCCAGGTCTTCTAAACTGTGGTACTTGAGCACTGTGCTTTAAGAATTGCACAGAGTTCTTTCAGAAGTCAAGAGACTTTAGTTTTAGTTAAAGTGCTGACATTAACTAGCAATAGAAATGTATAATTTCCCCTCTGGAGGGTCTCAGTTCCCCCAGTGTCTGTGGTCTAGATAATTAATTTGTCAGAATGATCCAGCTCTGGAATTTTGGGATGTATCTGTATTTCTGCCCAAGTGTATGCAGCCTGGTGATTGTAGGGATGGCCTGGCACATTTCCCCCTAGTTGAGGCTAATGGCCCAGCACATTTTCTGTGATGACCTTGCGTCAGACAAAAGTGGCTTGCAGTAAATGGAGTGTTATTAAGTAACACTTAATGGAATATTCAATGGAAGAGTATTCAATGGAAGAATATTGAACCAAAAGCTGAGATATCTGGGGTCTGGTCCCAGTATTGACATAACTCATGTGGGACTTCGTACAATACCTTGATCTATTCTGGGCCTTAGTTTTCCCATGTATAAAATCAAACCGTTGAACTAATATGTGTAGTTACCAGCTATGCTGCTCTAAATCAATTCCTAGAATTATCTGCTGCTCCTCACCTTCCTCTTCAAGAGTCCAGACAGATCATAGTGATACTTATGTTCATTGCCAAGGAGTATTTACCACTAAATGGTTGGACTGTCTGATATTTTCTAAGCAGAGTACAGACTGTGACTTCTGACCAAGAAAAACAGTTGCTGAATCAACTCCGAGAAATCACCAGGGTCATGAAAAAAGGAAGATTCACTGACAGGCCCACTCCAGAGCAAGAGGCTGAGGAGGCCCCTTACATGGAGGACTGGGAAGGTAAAGTGTCTTCTCCTTTCTGTTAGCTGTCAGCCCAGAAAAGAGATGTTAATTATTTTTAATCAGCTTTATTACTGAAGTATAATGTATAGATAATAAAATTCACCGATTTGAAGGGTATGATTGGGTACAGATGTAGAGGTGTGTAATTAGACTACAATCATGATACAGAACATTTCCATGTTCCCTCTCCCTTTGCAGCTGATTCCCTCCTTCTGCCGGTGGCTTAGTTTTCATATTTCATATCTTAACGAAATAGCGAAGTAGATATGGATTTATATTCAGAGATCTTAACTGCTCTGTTACTTACAAGGGAAGAATGGAAGGAATCTTAAGTGTCTCCAGAAGAGGAGGGTAAATCAGATCAGTTCTGTAGCTGTGTGAGGGGATATTGTGCAGCCAGCTTAAAAATGGCTGCTGACATGGAGAAATGCTCATTATATAATGTTGAATGAAAAAAAGTCAGGTATAACATTTTATATAAAGGGTGATCCTTTTTTTAAAAAAAACATACACACACACACACACACCACACACACACACACACATGCTTATATATGGTAAAAAGGCAGAGGTAATACAACAAATTATCATGATGGGATTCTAGATATTTTGTTTTCTTTCCGAAACTTGTATTTTCAAATTTTCCATAATGAGTCCCTATGACTTTTATAATGAGAAAAACAAACAATAAATGGGGAAAAAAATAGCTCATACTCTACACATACCAAAAAGAACCCTTGCTTTTCAGAATTTGTAGGCAGAAGTGGTTTGCGTTTGGGTTGACGCTCCTGATTACTGTAATGTGCTCATGGGTTTGGGATCCTCCGGCTTTGCCACACTGAGCAGCGAGCACGCTGCTGCCAGCACGGGCGTGGGCTCCAGCATGGCCCATCTGCTGCTCAGGCTGACACAGATTGATTTCATTTCACTCTCTAATTTGGCAACTTTCTCTTACCTCATTATCTAGCTGGGATTCAGTACCAGTGTTACTGATTTTTTTTTTTTTTTTACCAGTTTATTGTATTCTTTTGTTCCATTTTGTGAAGATGAAACCACCAATGGGAATTCTGTCTTCTGAAAACCCAGCACTGTCCTATGGGATCTTGGGCCTGTCTCACTAAAGCATTTCTCTGTTCTGACACTTGCCAGCCATTTCAATAGAGAAAGCTTCCTGGTGTATTTTTTCAGAGTTTAGCGTTCCTTCCTTCCACTCCACCCTCCACCCCCGAAAGAAGTGGAAATGGTTCCAAATAGAAATTACAAACAGTAGCCTTAAGCTGTGCTCTCTCCATCTGGTGTTTGGTCCTTTCTCTTTTCTACTGAAGGCTCCTGTTGTTTGTTTAATCTTCATGCTGCTGCAGAAGTGGAGGTGTGAGAATCACCCTCTGCCCCAAGCACCCTGCTCTAAGAAGGGATTTCCATCTGAGGGGGTTTGAATTTCAGAGAGCACTGGATAATCAGCCAGGCGCTTAAGAATTTACTGAAGTGAAACTAGAGCTGTTAGTCATCTGTGCGATTTCTTGAATGGATTTGTTGGAATGGGATGGCTGCAGCCCAAGAAGCCTCTGAGTCTGACATTTTATTTTTGAAGAGACATTCTTTGTAAGACTTTGTGCTGCTTTTCTCTCTAGGTTACCCTGAAGAGACTTATCCAATTTATGACCTTTCAGATTGCATCAAGCGTAGGCAAGAAACAATCCTGGTGGATTACCCGGACCCCACAGAGCCCTCTGCGGAAGAGCTAGCGGAGAGGATGGGAGTGCTGGAAGAGTCAGACCCTTTGGGTTGGGAAGCGCCCACTGGCGGCAGAGCCCAGGAAGAGAATCCTGTTACTGCGTGTGACCCAAAGCCAGAAACATGTTCCTGCTGTCTTCACGAGGAAGAGGACCCCGCCTTCTTGGTGGAGAATGCTGGATTCCTGGCGGACAGTTACAGTGAGCAGGAGGACGGCACCCCCGAAGCGTGGCCCCAGGACTTCGGAGATGCGGGGCCGGGCGTCAGTGCCGACAGAGCGTGTCCTGGGGGCACACTGAGGAAGCGGAACCCCCCGGGATTAGAGTGAAAGCAGCCAGTTTGGTGAAGTATCCATTACTCTGGTCTCAGGGTGACCTTTCTCTCCTCTCTAGATTGCACTCTGGGCCCTGTACTTCATTCTCTGTGTTTAAATATTATAGCCAATCAGGTCAGTACCACGGATATCATGCATCCTCCCCGGTGCTCGCACACCTGTCACCTGCACAGCATCATAGAGATGAGTAGGAACGCAAGACGGCTTAGCTTTCTCTCTCCCTGCCTTTCCTCCATCAGAGAACTGATCCACTGAGTAACTGTTTGCTCTGTCATGATTACAGATGGGATCACTCAAAGCAGAGGTTCGACTCCGTACTGGTGGTAACAGGTGGTTTACCTGTGAACAAACATCAGCTTACACATGATGAGGATTTAAGGTTGCAAGAGTGAAGATTTCAGAGTCTGAGATGCCTTATTCTCTGGGCCTTGAGCAGGTTAGTGGTCCCCTGGGTCCAAGGAAAGAACATTTAGTTTTTGGGGATGATGGAGCCAAAGCAGGCTTCTGCTGTCCGAGCTGAAGTCACAGCAAGGGCCAGAGGACTCGCACTGACCTGGAAATAGGCCCAGCGGCCTGTTGGGAACAGTTTTACTCTGATACTGCCTGGCTCCCTAGCTCCCTTTATCCCTGTGCTGCTTCATAGAACTGCTACACCCAGCTCTTGGTCTCCAGCGGCCAGAGGAAGCGTTAGGTGGAGACTTTAGTCCTGGCCCTGCAGAGCCAAGGCATGAGGCTGCAGGAAAGCCCGCCCAGGGATAGTGGTCCTGCCATGAGATGCTCAAGGCCAGTGAGGGGAGTGGGCATGCATTGATGGACAGCCCTGGCCTCGAAGCACTTTCTGGATGTTGTGCCCTCTGGGAAACTGGTTTCCCAACCGCATGCATTGAAACAGAAATGAGGACTGAACTTGCTGACAAAGTGCCAGCCCAACAGGGAAGTGGCAGAGTGTCTCTGCTGCGGAGAACCAGTGTAGCAGTGCCCAGGGGAAGAGGCATGCGTTTGCCTGTGTTCAGACATCTGGGTCCTCTGAGCGAGCTGGGGAGTAGGAAGTAGGTTAGGCCCGGAAGGATTTTGACCAAACTACAGGCCTGACCTCAAAGCTGCCATCTGTGTTCTTGAGACAGGATGAGTGAATCCATTTCCCATGGTAGACCTGAGGGTTTAAAGAGGATGCATTCCCGAGGACATTCCAAGTCATGAAATTTGGAAGATTTGAAAATTAAGACATTATGTAACGGTAGATATGGCACAAGATGCCAGGAACATATTTAATCACACAACCTGCTGTCAGAAGGTATGGGATCATATTAAGTTTAGCTACTATTAGACATTTATTGGTTTGTTTTTAATATATTTTATTGATTTTGTACAGAGAGGAAGGGAGACAGTTAGAAACATCGATGAGAGAGAGTCATCGATCAGTTGCCTCTTGCACACCCCCTACTGGGGATATGCCCACAACCAAGGTACATGCCCTTGACTGGAATCGAACCCGGGACCCTTCAGTCCTCAAGCCGACGCTCTATCCATTGAGCCAAACCGGTTTCGGCTAGACATTTATTGTTAATGAACTGCAGAGAAGTCATTGAAGATTGAGTTTATAGAAAGCATACTGCATCTGTCTGTGTGGGACATTTGATTCACTTGTAACACATGCAGTTTAAAATGTACTGAAAACCATTTAGATGTAATGCTCAAGGTAAAAAATAACGTAAGTGCTCTACTGTTTCGATAAGTTGTTTTCCATGTTATGTCCCTTCATTCACAGGGGTTGATTTATTAAGAGTTCTGGGTCCCTGTTTCAGATTTCTTTTTCTGCCTTAAGCTATGATTCCTGTATTAGAGATGCATATGTTTCTTTCTAGTTTTCAACTCATTTATTCATCTGGCAGACCTTCCCAGAGGCAGGCAATGTGAACGGAAGGCTCAATTCCTATGTTTTAAAGACTCAGTTTAATGGGGGAAGCCTTATCCAATTTATTTTAATGAACTATAATAATAAAAGGGTAATATGCTAATTAGACTGGAAGTACTTCTAGACTAGGGGTGTCGAACTCAATCAGAGAAGGGGCCAAAATCTAAAATCCAGCCTAAATCGCGGGCCGAATGGTTTACTGAACAGTCATAAACTGACAATGTCATAAACTGACAGCGGAGTGCAGTGATGACAGCGCGGTGCGGGCCACATTGCAAGGCCTGGCGGGCTGGATTTGGCCCGCGGGCCTTGTGTTTGACACATGTGTTCTAGACAAACCCAGGGCTGGAGTGAAACAGGTGCTGGCAGCCGGGGGAAGGAAGGCCTACTCTTGCACAAATTTTCGTGTATCAGGCCTCCAGTTCACTATAAAAGGACTCAAGCTCCTGAATTCTGCAGGCAGCGCGATGGCAGTCATGAATCCACCCGTCTGTTCTGACTGGGCTCTTGTCTCTAAAGCAAGGGTCTAGGACTCCCAGGTGGTTATGAGTATTAAATGGCATCATCCGTGTCTGTAAACAGCCTTGGTCCTACATGACAGCCACTCAGTAAATGGTAGCTGTGGTTTTATGCTTGAAAGAGATAGGGACCCAAATCTACAGGAAAACAGAGACCATATTTGCCAAAGTACTTCCAAGAAGCTTCACAGAGGGGATGGATCTTGAGGCACAGGAAGCACTTCTCCAGTGAACAAGGAAGAGAAGGCATCCTGGGACAAAGTACGTGGATGTTCAGGTATTTTGATGGGGCTGCTATGGAAGGTGTTACATAACAAGTCTTTATTTGAATGTTAATCTTTGGGGAAAACTGGCTATGGAAGGAGGTCCTGCCAGATGTACTCTGACCTCCTGATGCCTCTTGCTGCCCTACCCCTTGCTTGGCTTATTAGCAGGAATATATTTATAGCCCCAAAATTTTTTGTACTTTCAATCTTTTTAGATTAGGCAGCCGTAGCAGGAGGCCCGTTTGGCCTCTAGAAAAGGTGGTGGGGTGCTCAAACAAGGTGTGGTCCAAATTGGGACAGGGAGCTTTAATAAAAACTATGCCAGGAAAATAGGTATAAACCAGGACTGTCCTGACCACTAAACAATAAAAACCTCTTTCCTTTTCCACAGCAACCCCTGCCCCGTGTGCTGTTTCCCACAGGCAGAACCGAGGAGACAGGCTGTGGCTGCAGAAAAACGGAGGGTTATAAACCAATCCTCCTTATGACCACCTTCTTAAATTACATCTCAACCCACACTACACTCCAAAGAAAAATCTATTATACTTCAGCTAGTCAACAGTATTGAGAAGAAAACATGAAGTAGCCATGATGTTCCCTTGACTATACAGATCTTTCTAAAAGGCACCTAACCTTTCCTCACTTTTTTCACAAGCAGGACAAACTTATTCTTTGCCTCGGATTATTCCTTCTCTGGACATTTATGAATTTGGAGTGACCCACCTTGCAAAGCTGTCTGTCCCAGGTGTCGCATGTTGTAGGTGCTCACGACAGCTTCCTCACTGCCACCCCGCGGGGCTGTCACACCGGACGCCCTCCACGGCTGTAGGTGACTGACCTTCCGTGTCTGCTTCCAGCCACCACTGCAGCCGCCCTCGTGCCTGGCTTCAGGCCTGCCACAGGCTGACAGGAAGTTCCCAAGCATGTCCGAGTCCTGTTCAAACAGGGGAGGCTCCAGGTAGGGCCAGGCCCTCACAGGCACTCAGGAACCTACAGCCTTCTTCCGGTTGGCACAGCTGACCCTGCGGAGGATTGTTCTAATGCACACGCTTCTGTCCTTACCGTTTTTCCAGCCCTTGCCAGCCTCTGCGTGCGGTTCTGTCAGCCTTAAACTTGAAGAGCCCAGGCCAGAGGGAGAACAGCTTAGACCCACCTGTCGTTACCACCATCCTCCGCTTCCTCCCTGAGGCTCGTAAGGATTGAATGCTGTAGAAAAAGAACTTTTGGGTAAAAAAAAAGTGTGTTTTTTTTCTCCTTTTATAGGAAAAAAATTACACAATAGTGTTGAAATAGTTCAAGTTTAATTTGATGATATATGGTCTGTACTTAGACAAACAAGTTATACAACATACATAACGTGGGAAAATACCAACTTTGTCATTGCACATACCAATAAATAAATACATTTGCTCCAGAATACCAAAGAGTTTATTCAAAAAGTCAATAAAAGCACAGTTTTGCAAGTTCATCTAAAACTCCAGATAATCTTGAACAAAAATAAATGTTTGACCACTCCAAAATAGGAAAAGACGGTCTTGTGCAAATAGACATACACATTGTAAGCGTTACAAAAACTGGCTGTGTTCTCAGCCATCCTGACCAAGACCCCTTCGTCACCAAACAGGAAAGGGCCAGAGTCGGGCTCCCTTTCTGCGCCACTCCAGTCACTCTAGGACTCTCACCAGCCTCGTCTCGGCTCTGCCTGGACCTTGATTGGGTGGGGGAGCGGGGAGGGGGGGCAAGCAATAGAACAGAAGAGAGGAGGGGTGTGACATGAGCTAGAAACGGTGGTGATGAAAGCAAGGGTCCACTCCCAGCCACCCTGATTCCCAGCCTCCTGTTTGCTCAAAATCACATACTAGTAGCCACAAAGTACAGGAGTGCTTTCTGTAAGACCAACTTGCTTCTCAGCTTGGTTGGAAAATTAAAAAGCCAAACCTGTCCCAGAACTTCTGCTTGCCTCGGCCCTGTATCCTGAAATGACAGAAAACTTGGAAGTATGAGGACAGGTGACTATCAATAAACTCAAGCCAGAGCCCATCCTTTGGCCTGTCCCTGGGGCCAGAGCCCAGGGGAGCCAGGCCCGCGGGAGCCGGGCTCCACGGGGAAGGCCCGCTCAGCTCGCTGGAGCGGCGTGCTCTGGTCACACCACACCGGGCGAGGGCGAGGGCTCCTGGAGGGGAAGGCCAGTGTCGGAGTCAGGGAACCGGGACTCCGCCGGGGAGGTGGGCTTTGTGCTTGCATAACAGCCACAGCTGTGCCAGGCCAGCACCTCCCTCCCCGCAGACCCCACTGTGAGGAACGCACAGAGCTCTCGGTGTGAAGTCAGTGCAGTTGCTCGCTCAGTTTAGAGGCCAATGCCCTGCTCTACTTTATAGACAAAGGAAAACTTACACAATTTTCTTGCCCTTTTTGGGAGGCGGACTCCAAAGACCACCTTCACGCCTGCAGTTACCATGCTCCCAGCCCTGCCCACAGCATGCTTACGTGCTCCTCCCGAACTAGCCGTGTTTCCTAAGGCACAGTCACCGGAATACGCTCAGGTTCATCCAAAAGCGTGCACACAGCACAGGTGTCCCGGGTAACGCCGGGGGGAACTGACATCTTCCTCAGACCAGGTTTCCCGACCCACCTGGGAGACGCGCTTCCGAACAGCCCGAACGGCGTGAACAGTCTGCGGGTTCGCTGCCTCCTTATCCCTTTCCTGCTCGTGCTCAGAAACAAACTGCAGTTCATTCTTAGCAGATTGCCCTTTCCCCCAAACACGCACAGACACAGAGATGCAGACAGACACAGAGCACCTTGGAGCCAGAGGAAAGAAAAAGAAGAGGCGGAAGTGAATGTGGCCACTGCAGAAGAACTGTTCTGGGCAGAGGGTGTAGAGGTTTGGGGTGTGGCCCCAAAAGGAGCCATGGAGCCAGGAGCAGTCCCAGAAGGGGCGCTGCTGTCCCACACCCACAGGGACTGCCCATTCTATCATCGAGTGCCGACCAAGGGCCATCTGGGCGGAGGGCAAGAACTCTTACTATGGAGAGGCGGGGCCCTGGCAGCTTCGAGTCTTTGGGCCCACAGCTCCTGGGTGTGCATGTGCGTGCGTGTGTGTGTGTGTGTGTGTCCTGGGGCCAGTGGTCCAGGACAGCCAGTGTCACCAGGAACAGGACCGTAAGAATAGACCTGAGGCTGGGTCTCGAGCAGGTGACAACTGTTCTTGTTTATCACTCAATGCCCAACACAGGGTCTTGTTGCTAAGCTACCCTCTGCACAAGCAGCGAGCAGTCAGCTCACATTCTGGTCCTACCAAAACACAGCCAACCCCGGCTCCCGGCTCATGCGCCGGAGGAGAAAGCGGGAGTTTGCCCTTGTGCTTCTGGTTCCTCCACGCTGCCCCCAGGATCCCCTCTCACTAGGATACAGCACCAGCTGTTCTGCCTTAAAATCACACTCAGAGAAACAGCATGACCAGACAGCAGAGATCATCTGGTTTCCATCATCCCAACTGGCAACAGGTCTCTTCCCCACGTCAGGAAAGGAAGAGCCAAACGGACCATGGGAAGGAGGAGGGCACTGCGAGGTTTCCCCGGGAAGTGGGCAGCCCTCCACAGGAGGCCCCGTGCCCGCGGGACGGTCCCACCGGGAGGCCTCAAGGAAATGCCGGGTGTGGGCGATCCGGGCTGACAGACAACCTGCTCCGAGTATCCCACGGGAACCCGTACTTCAGGGAAATCCCAGCACACGGCCTCCACCCGAGTCAGAACAGCTCCTTCACCTCACAGCAGACCTCGCCGACATGTTTTCAAAGCATCCATTTCTACCCAGCTTCCCGAGCACATCTACTCTGACGGGAGGAACCACTGCTTGCTCCCCACTGACCTGCTCTCCACCAGGGCCAGTAGCCTCTGCAGAGTGAACCAGGGAAAATGACAAAAAGGCAAGAGGGGGTGCCCCTGTGCTCAGGGAGAAGAGGATGTTGGGGGAGGGAGAGATCAGGCCCCACCCTGCACACGCACTGCCCAACACGCCCACATGCAAAAATGGGCAGCAGCCTCGCCAGGCCTGCTCTCTGGGGGAGCCAGACACGGGTCAGTCCTGATCCGTCTGACGTGCAAAAGGCGAAACGGCTTTCAGCAGGGAACTGCCAATCCACTGAAATAGTTTCCATTTCAGTCTATAGCCCCCCCACCCGAAACACGCACCATCTCATCTGGGGCGAGAGCATCCGGACTGGGCCCCGGGAAGGCCCGAAAGCCATAGAAAAAGGTTTTTTGGGGGGGTGGTGGGAACACAGAAATCCAGGGAGCTGAGGCTCTGACTCGGCCACTCACCAGCCAGGTGACCCCAGGCGAGTACTGTTTTTTGAGTTGTACTAGTTGGTCTCTAACAGTCCTGCCACCTCTCATCTGTAGTGATTCTGCAGTACGCCCGCCCTCCCCAGCCTGTCCCATCCTCCGAGGACCACGCAGGGCGGCCCTCAGCAGCCACGACCTCGGCTCACGGCAGCGGGAGCTGAAGCCCAGGCAGAGCACCTGGAGCTCACCAGCCCCGGCCCGGGCACGCCTACCTGTGTGGAGTCGGGCTGGTGACCTAGGCCGTCCATGTTTCCTGTACAGGCTGCTGGGCAGAGCTCCCAGGACAGCCTGGTCCAGGATGCCTGTCCACGCACCTCCCGTATGCTGAGCCTGTGTCCTGCAGGCCCCATAAGACAGCTGGCCTTGAGGGCTGGCCTCCTGCTGCCTCTGTGCACAGGGAAAACCTAGAGAAATCAAATGCACTAGAACCCGAGGCCACCAGGCAGTTCCCACCGCCAGGCCCCTGCAGCCTTGACAGGGTCCTGCTACTGACCCTTCCCCTACCTGTGACCTCTCCCAGGCTTGGCTGAGGCCTGCTGAGGTCAGGGACTTCCTGCAGCTAAGGGCCAGGCTCGGCGACCAAGCCCTTTGCTGTGTGACGGAGACGGCCCTCCACACCCACACTCACTGTGCCCCTCCCTGGGGGACCCGGGGTCGTGGACTCCTGGTGGAGTGGGTGGCTGGGCCGCAGCAGCCCGGCATTGTGCTTCCTCTCTCCACACCTCTTCCTGCCTTCGCAGCTTGGCAAACACGACCGCAGCAGGACGCTAACCCAAGACTGGGCGTGTGTGTGGATCCTGGGGCACAGAGAGAATTCCCTGTGGGCCCTTTACACACACCCCCCTTCTCCACCTCTCAGGGGAGGCGGCGGAGCCAGTTCCTGGCCGGCGGGGCCGGGGGCCCACCAAGAGCCACGGGTTCATCGGCAGGAGGCCTATGTACAGGGGGCGGGCGGGCAGGCAGCTTCACTCCGGGCTGGGCAACCCCGGCGGACAGGAGGCGGCCTCTATTCACAGGCCAGCTTGCTGTCGAAGCTGGACAGGGCGATGGAGAAGGCCTGCAGCGCGCACAGCGGGTAGTTGTAGTCCATGGTGAACACGTCCTCCGCCACGCGGCCGAACTGCATCACGATGTAGTCCGCTGGAGCCCGGCACCGCGCAGGCAGGAACGGAGTCAGGACGGGAGAGACAGACAGACACCCAGATCACAAGGTGGAAGAGGAAGCGAGAGGCAGAAGTGCCCGGGGACTCTCCTGGGAGGTGAGACAGACCGGCTGGGGGAAGGGCAGGACAGAGGGGCATACAAACACCAGGCGATGGGGGCGGAGAGAGACATTCCCACCCGGAGAGGGTCCTCCCGGTCTCCCAGGCTAATCTAAGCTGTGCGACCCCGCCCTCAGCACTGGCCGCGGGGCAGGGCCGGCGGGCTGGGCCTGAGCCGAGCCTGGCGGGCACGCGGGCAGCCACGCCTCGGGCGGACACTCACGGTCGTTGCCGTGGATGATCTGGAAGTTCTTCACGGAGGCCTGCGTGACGCGCCCGTGGAAGTTGAGAACGTAGGACTGCGTGTCGTCATTCCAGACGGGCGTCTTGTTTTGCAGCTCAATGATAGTCTCCGTGTTCTTGTTCTGCCAGCGTGCCAGCAGCGTCTCGTGCTCCTGGGAGAGCAGCCTTGCTGAGCCAGGCCGGGCCTTGGCTCCGTGACAGGCCCGGGGCCGTGGGATCGGGCCCAGGGCTGGGGGTCCTCAGCTTTCACCAGACCCCGGGGCTTCTCACACTCTGCCTCCCCTGCAGACACACTAGCTGGCATTCTGCCCTTAGGGGCTCATGCAGAGGCTGGGGGGGGGGGGAGAGGGGGGGGGCAGGCAGGTGTAGCGGGGAGAAACTCACGTTGCGGGGCCGGATACAGACTCTCTCGTGAACCATGTTCATGCCTGGGACAATCACCGTCATCTTCCGCGGTCCCTTAAAACCTAAGACGTTAGTCTCCTGGGGAACAGAGAACAGTGGCCACCTGAGGACTCGCCTTACTGGGGAGGCTGGAGGAAGGGAAGAGAGAGGAGCTAGTTCTCACCATCTCCACCTGAGCATCTAACAGGATCTAAACTTAGCACGTCCAGACGCGAACTCCGAGTCCCTGCCCTAACTAGCTCCCCGTGCAGTCCTCTCTGCTTCACTCAACAGCAAGTCAGCAAACTACCTGGGGTCATGCCTGACTCCTCTCTCTCACACCCCACCTTCTAGTCCATCAGCTAATGCTGTCAGCTCTACCTTCAAATTACATCAAGAACCCGGTCACTCTCACCACCGCCGTCTCACGGAGCTCACAGTAACACCTCCGTGGACTCCTCCTCCCCACCCCTGGCCCCTCCCCCTCCCTGTCACCTGCTCTCCACACGGCCGCTGGTGGTCCTGTTAAGCCACGTCATTTTCCTCCCTAGCTCAGAGTAAAAGCTGAACCCGTTACCCCCAGGGCAGCTCCTATGCTCCCTGCACTCGCCACCCTCCTTGCTGTTCCCCGTGTGCCAGGTGTCTGTGTGGTCCTCTCCCCAGCACCCACACGGCTGGCTCTCACTCCTGGGCTTTGCCCCTATGCTACCTCAGGAAGGCCCTCCTGCCATACCCCTAAAAGCTCTCTCTCTCTCTCTCTCACATACACACACACCTGGACACTTCACAGCCCTCCCTATCCCTTTTATTTTTTTTTTTATCTTAGCATTTATCAGGAACAAATATTGCTTTTGTCTATTTTATAGCTTATCTCCTTAAACTAAGGGTTTAAGTCCCATAAGGGTATACGTTTATGTCTCTTGTTCATTACTATACTCTCAGTGCCTCAAACAGTACCTGGACTCAGTAGTTTAGGAGATCCAGACTGCCTCCCTAAAACTGACCAGCAGGTGGCACCATATGATCATACAAAACAGCCAGACGGCTATGGATTCCCAATTAGCCCAAGTTGCTTGGGGTACCAATCCCTCATTTTAAAATGAAGTGAAATCCGTTGTAATTTCTGGTTGGTCTGAGCTGCGTGACACTGGCTAGTGACCCACCTCTGAGCTTCAGTTTCCTCATGGATATAATTAAAAAAAATAATAGGACTGAGCTCTTAGACTGAGCCTTCAGTAAGAGGGCCTTTCGTCCATCAGGACGCCAGAGGGAGGAGTGGAGGGGCGCACAAACAAAAACCCAGGCCTCCGGCCCCTCCTCTGCAGGAGGCTCTGGGGCCGGGCTCTCCCGGGCAGATGGCCTCCTGGGGTCTGCACTCAGAGAGAGGAGAGGGCCTGGGGACAGCCCACCTCCCTGCAGCTTGTCTCCACAGGGACGGCCCACAGATCAGGCAGCCGGTCCTGACCGTCACATCCCACTTGGGGACCAGAGACCCAGGAGCCGGACTCACGTAGCACACGGCGGCCAGCTCCTGGCGCAGGGTCCCCCCTTCCAGCGTGGAGGAGGACGCCTTCTGGGGGTTGACTCCGTTGTCATAGACGGTGAACTTAGTGCCCATGAGGTTGGATCTGCAGGGCAGGCACGATCAGTACAGGTCACCCACCCTCTGCCCAGGGCAGCAAACAGCTAACAGCCTGTCCTATGAGGAGCCTGCAAAGCATTCTGGGCGAAGCCAGAAGCCAGTGTGGGGGCACACGGCTCACTGACTCCCCCATCTTAAAGGGCAAAAGGCCTGGACTTGCTCTGAGTTGAATCAAAGAACCTCTTGGTTCAGGGGTAAATTCAGGGAGGGAAGTCAGGGTGCCACAGAGTGTCTCCCTGGAACAGACGTGACCAAGCGGAATGGCAGCTGGCAAGACCGCAGCGGGGACACAGCGCGCCATGCAGACTGGGCAAGCTGGCCTGTCCCATCCAGCCTGAGTCCTGGTCCAGCCCCATCTCCACAGCTGTGGCTCCTTACCTCTCAGCTTGACTTATGCTCCCCAAATCTGGCCCTCCGTTCCTCAGCAAACCCTCCTCCCCGAGGCTGGCTCAGAGCCTTCCTCTCCCCAAGGTGGTTCTCTCTCCTGTCAAAGCCTCACTCTCAGCCCTGCCCCTCAGCACTGACCACGGCCAACATGCCTTCGTGGTGGCCCACATCATCGGTGACCTGCTGGGGCTTGATCCGTCCTCGGGGGGGGGGCGGGCTGTGCCCCACCTGGCTGGGAGCAGCCTAGGGTGGGTGTGAGGCCCACCTCCAAGTCCGGCTCCGGCCGGCAGAGTAGGATCTGAGGGACAGAGGCCCGAGGAGAGGATCTGACTCCCGGCCTGGATCTCCTCCCCCTGGAGAGCCTGCCCACCCCAGCCTGGGGGCGCGCGCTGGTACCGCAGTTTCCCGATGTAGCTGTCCCCGCCTCGAGACAAGTCCGTAGGGTCCACGGAGATGAGGTAATTGGATGTTTTGCTCTTCTTCCTTTTCCTTCCCGCCAGGAGGAACACCTTGGGGGAGCAGAGTGAGTTACACTCCAGAACCAGCCTCTGACCACAAACAATCCCGGTGCCGCTCACACACTGCACTCACACGAGGCACTGGCCCTTCCTTGCTTCAGTTCCTAAACACAATGTGCTCACACACAGGCACACGCTGGCAGCACAAAGGCACGCACACAAGTACACATAATAGCAGCACAAAGGCGTGCACACAGGTAAACGCTCTGGCAGCACAAAGGTGAGCACACAGGTACATGCTCTGGCAGCACAGCGGTGTGCACACAGGTACACACTCTGGCAGCACAGAGGTGAGCACACAGGTACACGCACTGGCAGCACAGCAGTGTGCACACAGGTACACGCTCTGGCAGCACAAAGGTGAGCACACAGGTACACGCTCTGGCAGCACAAAGGTGAGCACACAGGTACACGCTCTGGCAGCACAGCGGTGTGCACACAGGTACACGCTCTGGCAGCACAGCGGTGTGCACACAGGTACACGCTCTGGCAGCACAGAGGCGTGCACACAGGTAAACGCTCTGGCAGCACAAAGGCGTGCACACAGGTAAACGCTCTGGCAGCACAAAGGTGAGCACACAGGTACACACTCTGGCAGCACAGAGGTGCGCACACAGGTACACACTCTGGCAGCACAAAGGCACACAAGGGCCTGTCTCCAGGGGAGCTGGAGGCGGGAGTGGGATCTGAGGCTGCGGTCACATCCCAGCCCCCGGCCCTCAGGCCTGCAGGTGAAATGCACGCTCCGGCCCGCCTCACCTTCTTCCCGTCCTCTCGGTCCAGGTGCAGGAAGTAGGTGGGGTACATCCCCCGGTCCATCCCCTTCTTGTCCCTCGAGATGCGGCACTTGATGGTGATGCCCTGGGGAGCTGGCCTCTGTGCAAACTCCTCCAGATCCTGGACCTCAACTTCTGCCGAGGGCTCGGGGGCTGTTGGGCTGAGGGCTGAGGCTGCCTCCTACAGGGGAGAGAGGGACCCCGAGCAGCTGGAATTGGGGGTCTGGAGTCCAGAGCTCACCTTTATGTGGTGGTGGTGGAGATGAGACACGGGCCCTGGATGCCGGCCAGCCTGGCCGGGGGTCATCAGCTGGCTTCCCACCCTCCCTCCCTCAGCACCCCTGGGGGTAGAGCTGGAGGACAGGGGCAGGCTCTCAGATCATCCTGCCCACCTCCAGTGCCCCCACCTCCGGGCCTGGGGAAAGACCTGATGGGGGAGGGAGGACAGGAGAGCCCAGGCCTGAGCGGCTCTCCACAGGCCCAGCCCCCGTGAGCCACTCACCGTCAGTCCTCCACACCCATCTCCCCTGAGCCTGGTGAGTACCAGCCACTGCCGTCCACCTACTCACCCTGACGGACTTCCTGCTAGTGGCGGAGCTGGGGCGGGTATTGCTGTTTAGCTGGGAGGAACTGGAGCTGTATTCCTCCTCATCCTCCTCTTCCTCCTCAAAGCTCATGCTACTGGAGATGCCTGGGCAGGAAGGAGCAGGAAGGGAGGCATGGTCACACACATACACACACACACACACTCTCACACACATACCCAGGCAGGAGCAGAATGGGAGGCATGGTCACACACACACACACACACACACACTCACACACATACCCAGGCAGGAGCAGGATGGGAGGCATGGTCACACACACACACACACACACAGGCAGGAGCAGGATGGGAGGCATGGTCACACACAAACACACACACACACACACACACGCAGGAGCAGGATGGGAGGCGTGTTCTCACACACACACACACACACACACATACCCAGGCAGGAGCAGGATGGGAGGCATGGTCTCACACACACACACACACACACACAGGCAGGAGCAGGATGGGAGGCATGGTCACACACACACACACACACACAGGCAGGAGCAGGATGGGAGGCATGGTCACACACACACACACACACAGGCAGGAGCAGGATGGGAGGCATGGTCACACACACATACATACCCAGGCAGGAGCAGGATAGGAGGCATGGTCACACACACAAACACACACACACACACAGGCAGGAGCAGGATGGGAGGCATGGTCACACACACACACACACACACACACACAGGCAGGAGCAGGATGGGAGGCATGGTCACACACACATACATACCCAGGCAGGAGCAGGATAGGAGGCATGGTCACTCACACACACACACACACACACACACACACACTCACACACACACACCCAGGCAGGAGCAAGATAGGAGGCATGGTCACACACACACACACACACACACACACCCAGGCAGGAGCAGGATGGGAGGCATGGTCACACACACACACACACACACGCACACACTCACACACACACCCAGGCAGGAGCAGGATAGGAGGCATGGTCACTCACACACACACACACACACACACACACACACGGGCATGAGCAGGGCAGGAAGCATGGTCACACACACACACCCAGACGCCTGTTCACAGGTACCGCATCACCCCAGGCCTTGGGTGCACACACACATTCACACAATGCCCGATGGTGTCCCGAGGTACACAAGGGCACACTCTCAGGTACATGCTGGGACTGGTCACGGTGGTTGGGGCCTGTGCCCCCGGCTCCAAGCTTCAGGGCAGTGCCTGACCCCTCCTCTCCGGCACCTGCAACGCCTGCCTCCTGTGTGGCTAGGCCTGGCGGGCGGACCCCGTGTTGGGAGCCTCTCTGGCCCCAGGCTTCCCAGGGGCCTCGGCGAAGGGCGGGCGGACTCCTCCCCTCCCAGCCTGGGAGGTCCTGCCTGGGAGCCTCTCCCCACTCAGGGCCCCCCCTCTCCAGCCTCTTCTGATTCCATGAAATGGGGCACTGCTCGGCTTCCCTCGGCCCCCCACCCCACCCCCCCCAACCAGGGGCTCCCCGGGGGCAGGTTCCTGGGACCTGCCTGCCTCTCAGCACGCCGGCCGCTCTAGCTCAGCCGACAGGGAACATGTTACAGAAGCGTCTTTCGAAGGAACCAACGGGAGCGGGAACCTTCCCCAAAGCGAGGGCCCCCTGGGGGCAGCTGGGAGGAGTGGGGGAGACAGGGCTGGGCTGCGGGGTGGCTGGTTACCCGGGTTCACACTTCTTTCCCTGAATGTGGCCTCGTCGGGGGCCCTGCCCACGGTTCCCATCGGTCTCCTGTGCCTCGCACGGGGGTTTGGGAACCTGGGGCTGAGCTGTGGGGGTGTCCCTGGGCCCCCACGGGGCTCACCCTTCCTCTGCATCGCGGCACGGAGGTCCTGCCCGCCGGGCGCCGTGCCCGCGCCGGCTGCCGTCGCCCCTGCGTCCGGGGCGGGCTCCAGCCGGCCCACGGTCAGGATCTGCACCGGGCCTCGCGCCTCCGCCGCCTCTTCGGCCAGAGCGGCTGGCCCGCCGGCGCCTGCAGGCCAGGACACGGCTGAGTCCCGGGGGCGGGGGGGCGGGGGCGGGGGGGAGGGGGAGCTGGACCCACAGGCGTCCGTGAAGCCGGCGAGGGCCGAGGGGGGGCCCTCTGCAGAACTTTGCTTGCAGAACTGACGTTTAAAAAACTAACGATTGCTGTCGGCCTCCTAATGATCGGTAAGCTCTGAAGGGACACGGGTTCTGTCACTTCCGCTGTCAAAACTGGTTTGAAACGCCTCACACCCCTGGGCAGACGGCAGCCACCGACAAAGCCAGCTCACAGCGAGAAAGACTTGGCAGAGAACAAGGTCCATCCACACCGCACGAGGCCCCCACGCGCTCACGGACGTGGCCGGCTACGAGCCACCAGACACACCGTCAGCTCACACGTCAGCTGAAGCACACGGGCCCTTCGAAACGGCCGAGGCTGGCACACACGCCGTCCCACACGGAGGCTCTCCCATCCAGTCCCCTCCCTCCCCTGCCACAGTGCCGGCGCCTGAAGCGAGGCCTGGCCCCATGGTGGCAGCCGCCTACCAGGACCAGAGGCCTGGCCACCGCCGGGCACACCCGTGCTTGGGGAGACGAGGTGTCCAGCCCACAGAGACCGGCCTCGGGGAGGGGGCCGGCGTACCTATCGGGGGGCCTTTTGGAGAGGAGCAGGGGGGCTGTCTGTGGGCCTGAGGGTGGCGTTGAGACGGGGAGCGCGGAGGCCCAGGGTGACTGGCTCGGATGGAGGCAGAGGGCTCTCCGGCTGGGCGGGGGAGGGGCTTCGTGGGCCGTAGCTGAGCTGGACTTCCTCCCAGCAGTATGGAGGGCCTGCCCTCACCCCCAGGCAGCCCAGGTGCCCCGTGAGCTAGATGGGCGGGGCCCTGAGTGCCATTTGGTGCCCCACCCCCGGGCATCCCCCCTGTCCCTGGCCTCCAGGTGGGAAGGTAAGCCTCCGACCCCCCAGTGCGGGGTCAGGGGGCAAGCCGACCTTTGTGCTTCCCCTTCTTCCCCTTCTTCGAGGCGGCCGCGGCCTTGGTTCTCTTGGCTGAGGCTGGTGCTGTTGGGCGGGCAGCTCCCAGCTGCACAATGGCAAGTGGGTCGGCCTCGTGAACTGCGGAGGAGAGGGCCAGAGACAGAGAGAGAGGGACAGAGGGAGAGAAAGAGAGAGAGAGGGAGAGAGAGAGAGACAGACAGACAGACAGACACAGGCCCTGGGTGAGACCAGAGCTCCGACTCACACACTTCCCAGCAAGTCCTCCAGCCGCCGCACCACCCATCCCTACAGGCACAGGTGCCCGGGCAGGGAGGTGGCACCGCAGCCTGCCCACACCATGACCAACCAAGCAGCGTGCACAGCTCCGGGCCAGCCAGCTGTTGGAGCTGGGGCAGGGGAGGGGAGGGAGCGTGTCTGGGATACGGTGGGTGAACCCAGAAAAGGCTGCATCTCTTGGAAGAGACCACACCTGGGGCCACGCTCCAGGGCCCTCGCGGCCCTGAGGGGACGAGGCCGAGGTGGCCGGGGTGCAGAGCGCCCTGCGGCAGGAGAGACGTCCCGGACACCCCGAGCGGCACGGAGGCCTCGGGCGGGTCCCACGGGTGGCCTCCAGGTTCTCCGCACAGAACCCTAGCTGCTCCAAGTCCCAGAACCGCTTCTCACTGCTCCTAAGATGAAGACCATCATTCTCCTGCGAGTCTGGTCCTCCGTCTCCCTCACCTTGGCCTTGGCCTTGGCCGGACCGTACACACCTCACTTCCCAGGCCCAAGTCCCAGCCACATGGTGCTCTGTGCACACTGGACTCCCTCCGGCCACAGGGGCCTCCTCTCGCTGTCCCACTGCCTCCCGATATGTGCCCCCCTCCCCCGCCCACCCTTATCCGCTAACCCCCACTCCTGCAGATTCCAGCTCCTCGGGGGCCTCCCCTGGGAGCGGGGGTCTGCGGCTCACACACACAGCTCCCCACAAGCACCCCTGTGACCACCCGTTTAACTCTCTCCCTCTCAGGCCATCGGGCCCACGAGGGAACGGGGGCCACACCTGCTGTGCTCACCCCGGACTGCCAGCTCTAACCTGGAAGCTGACACACAGTAGGCCCTCAGAATAAATACTTAGGAATCGGATGAACAGACCACAGTTCTGGGGACAGAGGTCCTGGGCGTAGAGCAGCCAAGGTGAAGCTGCAAGAGACCTGGATCTGTAATTTTGTATTTAACCCCAAGAGCCAGCAGGGGGCAGAGCAGGAAAAAGCTGGTGCTGCAGGGAGGGCCGGCGCTCCAGGGAACACCAACCCCAGGCCAGCCAGCCGCAGGGGCAGCAGAGAAGAGCCCAGCAGAAGCAGCAGCAGGACCAGCCCGGCCTGGACCCTCACGATGGACCTCGAAGCACAACGGCTGCTTCAACATTCAAAATCTGGAGAGAACTTTCCTCCCTGACAGGAGACAAGCCCAGAAGGTCAGCGACTTGCTCAGTCACAGGTGGGCAGGGAGCGGCGTGACCAGGAACTGCTTTCTGAGTCTGCCCCTCCTGCAGGCCTGGCACACGTCCCGTGCTCAAGAGGCACCTGCCAACATGACTGCGCCTCGGTGACTTCTCAGACTCTCTCAGAGCCCCAGGTGTTGGCCTGCGGCCCAAACTGGCAGGGCCTGGAGTCCCAGGAGCAGGCTCCCGTCCCAGGTGCAGCCTCGATCGGTCAGGTGCCGGGCCTGGCAGAGCTGGACCCTCCGCAGCAGGTGCCTTCCCTGCAGGGCACCACGGCCCCTGGGGACAGTGCTCAGGGAGGAAGTGCGAGGAGGGGCCGGCCCGGAAAGGGCGGGGCTGGGCCAGGTCTGCGTGGAGCAGCCACAGCTGGCTGTCTGAGGCAGCAGCGTGGCCGAGGTCCCTGTCCTGTCCTGGGCAGGGCCTCATCGGTGGAGTGGCGCCATACCAGCTGGACGGAAGCCCGTGCAGGGCAATCACAGACAGGCCTCCCTGTCAGGAAGGTGACACACCCGGGGCAAGGCCGTTCGGAGTCTGACAGGCCTGGGTGCACGGCCTCGTCCCGGTGCTCAGAGCAATGTGCCACGGGCAAGCCGGTGACCCCCTGGGAGTCCAAATGCTCACGGACCACGTGAGGATGAAGGGCTGCGAGGGAACGCAGGCAGAGCACCCAGCGCCATGCTTAGCCACCAGCAAGTGCCTTGATTATCAAGCATGAGCGGGTTCCCTCAGCGGGACGAGGGCACACAGAGGGCACGGAGCTTGTCCGGTGCCAAGCTGTGCCAAGACTGGGCACTAGGTGCTGCCCTCCAAGGCACAGAGAAGGGGACCCATTGTGCTCAGAACCTGACACACTGTGTGCCGGGCTGTGGAGAGGGCCCAGCAGCCAGAGGAGAAAGGTCAGCCCTGAGCTGAGGCAACTACAGGAGCTCCGAGGGGCTGGCGCTGCAGGACGCCACCTTTCAGAGCCACCCTCTGACAGAGGCAGCACTGGGACTGCCTGCACCAGCAGGGGGCAGTGGCGCTGCATCTGAGTCCTCCTTAGTGATCGGAGAGACCAACCCTCTGCTCAGCCTGGGGCACCTTCCCCTGGCCTACAGGTGGGTCCTGAGCTCAGGGAGGCAATGGAGCCCCCCTCGCCCACCCCCAGGATGAGCTCTGCTGACAAGCAGAGAGCAGAGATGGGAGAGCTGAGGCTGCTGGTCGCCATGGCCTGTGCGAGGACCCGCGGGTCAGAAGCCGGGGTGACGGAGGCGCGGGGGCCCAGGGAGGGGAGGCAATAGGTGTCCCGCAGGAGGCACTGGCTGGTGCGGGTTGTTGAGGTGGATCCCTCCAGGAGGCAGAACACCGGTGGGGAGCAGACCTTCTGCTCCTCGGAACCGCCTCCCGCTCTCGGTGAAAGTCTCCTCATCAGAAGCCTGGACACTTGAACTCCCAGATGAACCAAGTTTTAGCTCCTGGCTCCAGCACCTGAGCCAGGAGCCCAAGGCTCCAGGCCCCAGCCTCCCTCCACCAGCCTCACCCAGCTGTGGGCTCGGGCTGGGAGCCCCGCTCAGCCTGGAGGCACCCAGACGGAGGACCCCTGCCTCTCGGGTTAGCAGAAGTCACTGCGGGGTGTGTGGCCTCCCCTGGCTGTCTGTCCATCCCAAGGGCGGGGCGTACCTTGGTAGCTGGTGCTGCCACTGCTGCTGAGGTAGGACTCCACCAGGGGGGCCTGCTCCTCCGACTGCCGGGCCCGCCGGCTCCGAGGCCGCCCGTCGGCATTGGCCTGCACCATCAGCGGCTCCTGGCGCTTCTTCTTCTGCTTCTGCTCCAGCAGGGCCCGCTGCAGAGGCACGGGCAGGCGCGGGCTCACCGGGCTGGACGGGGCAGCCCTCCGCCTCCACCCGAGGGGGGCGCCCCGCCTGGGGGCAGAGGGAAGGCCCTGCTTGCCCGGCTCACTTCTAGGGACTGCAATGGGGGCCAAAGCCCGCTCTGGGCCAGGGCCTCCTGACCGTGGTGCCTCAGGACTCGGGGTCCAGGAAAAGGGGGCAAAACTCAGCCCAGGAAGCTGTCCTGGCAGGACCACAGACCCCCAGTGGCCTGCGTGAGCTGGTAAAGGAGAGAGCTGCTCTGGGGGGGAAGGGGGTACTCCCCACCAGTGAGGATCACCCAGGACGGTGAGCGCCCACCCTTCCGCCCGGCCCCAGGCTCACTCACCTGCCGGTCGAGTTTCTGCTGCCGCAGGTTGCTGCCCTCATCATCTAAGACACTGCGGAGGGAGGGAGAGAGGGGTGTTCAGGGCCTGCCCACGAGGTGCCAGGGTTCGGCCCAGAGCCCCCCCGAGCATACCTGGGTCCTTTAAACCCCCTCCCCCGCCATCACTGCTGAGGGGAAAGGGGAGGCTACTATCGGAACCAGCTGGAGGGAAAGGCCTGAGCTACAGGCCTGTGCTCGGGGCGCAGGCTCCAGTGGGATCCTCGGCCCCGCAGCCACGGGAGGCTTCTCCCCTGGGCCCATGAGCAGGGCTGACGGCATTCCAAGGGGCCTGTCCAGAGGCATCGGGCACAGGCCAGGCCCAAGCCCAGGCTTCGGACCAGGGACCCGCCCACTCAGGCCCCCTCGGATGTCACCACCCCTTCCCCTGCCTCTGGGTCCTTCCGGGGGAAGCTGGGCCCTTGGGGCAGACCCTCTTCCCATCTGTTCAAAGCGTGCTCCTGGCTCTGCAGGTGGCGGAGGTGCTGACTCTGCCCCCTGAGGCCAAGGGAGAGAGAGGCCACGTGACCACCCTGTCCCGCAGGGCAGGGCTGGGTGGGTGGGCACAGCAACACACGACCCAGCGACCAGCCACTGGCCCTTCCCTGACCATGGACGAGGGGCCAGACAGCTCCAGG
The DNA here is from genome assembly GCF_964339955.1 of Pipistrellus hanaki. Lineage (NCBI taxonomy): Eukaryota > Metazoa > Chordata > Mammalia > Chiroptera > Vespertilionidae > Pipistrellus > Pipistrellus hanaki. Next base: position 47,258,877 of record NC_140511.1, on the reverse strand, counting down.
GCATCGAACCCTTAGGTGTCTCACAGACTGACCCTGCCTCCCAGGAAGGCAAAGCACAGCAGCGAGCTGGCAATTCAAACCACTTAATTTTCTTTCTAGCCCAAGGCACATACAGGGGACCTCCGCCCCCGATTCTGTGAGAACCGGGGTCGGGCCAGCTGCACGGGGTGGGGCTGGAGCCTGAGGGGCTGAGCTCTGGGAACCCCAGTGACGTGCCCGGGGGCACGAGGTGTGCGTGTGTGAGGCTGTGAGCATGTCCCGCGCGTGTGCACGCACCGGGAGGTGTCAAATGAGCGGGTGCATCCGCCTGTGTGGGGGTGGGTGCAGTGTGCGTGGACCGGGGAAAGATGAGGTCCCACCACCCCAAAGACAAGGGAAACCATTGCCACTCCTCCTGACAGCAGCAGCAGCAGCCCTTGTGGCTGAAACATTCATTCACCCAAACTGTCCCTTCCGCTCATCCAAACTATGTGTGTCTCTGCGGGCTGGGGAGGCAGCCAGAGAGCGGCAGGAAGTCCGTGGCCACAGCCAGCCCGCCCCCCACCCCCCTGGCCACACTGACGAGAGCTCTGCATACCTTAAAGCAGGGGTCTTCAAACTACGGCCCGTGGGCCACATGCGGCCCGCAGAGGAGTCTGATCCGGCCCACCAGGTTTTTTGGGCAGTGAGCGCAGCCGAGGTGTTACAGTAGGAATTAGTTCATATAGTCCGGCCCTCCAGCTCTCTGAGGGACCGTGATCTGGCCCCCACTTTAAAAAGTTTGAGGACCCCTGCCTTAAAGCGACGGCGTCCTACCCACTAGCCAATGGGAAGGCTTTCCTGACACGCACAGCGGCTCTGCACTCGGCCGGAGGCCCGGCTGTGACCTGGGGCTGTGCACAGACCAGCCTTATCGCCGAAACCTCAGCTGCCATGGCCCAGGAGAAAAACCTGACAGACATGCCTCTACGTCAGACCTGTCTTCCTGAAACTGCCCGCCTGCCTCACACACACAGCTGCCGCCGAGCGCACTGCCAGGACCAGAGGCCGGGAACCAGCTCCTAAACGCCAGCAGGAGCACACACAGAAGGCACACACCAAGAAGGGCCGGTCCAAACGCCACTGTCCCCGTGTCCGCCGTGGGCGCCAATGCCAGGGTGACTGCAGGCTGGGTGTGCGTGGCACCCGGCTGACAGGAGCACCGGGCCTGACATCCATCCGGCTCCGCTTGCCAAGCTCTGAGCGGGCCACGCCCCGGGCAGCCCGAGATCCCGGTCCTGTGCTGTGCTGGTGGCCACAGGCGCCCGGCCACCTACACACAGCACGGGCTCTCCCTGCGGCAGGAGTGTCCTGGCTTCCTGGGATGGCACAGCCACCTGCCCTTTCACAGGGCGGGGCCGGGCCATTCCCCCGGGACACCCTGGGCACTGGGTTTGGCTGAGCAGGAAGGAGACGGCTTCCATGCACGCGTCATTCAGAAAAGGTGACATCCAGCTGAGAGGGAAGCTCGCATGAGCAAAGCCACCTCCAGAACTCCTGGGTCACGGGCCTGCCGGCTGGCAAAAGATGGTTCCAGCCCTTGTGCCCTCCCTGCCCAGTGCCCCCGTTGTTCCTTATCTGTGCACTGGGGGGAGGGGGGTTCCTACCACAGGTCACGGCCCCGCTGCCATGGACTTCCCACACGTTACACCCGGGAGGGAGGCTGCTTCCCATGGAAACACTCCTCCTCCTCCTCCTCTTCCTCCTCCTCCGCCCCCGCCCGGTTCCCCGACAGAGGATAACGACAAGGAACCACAGCCATTAACACGGCCCCCAGGACAGGGTACAGACACAACAGACTTAGCCGCCGGCCTTCGGAGAACGATGGATGCATCAGAGGGCTCAGCTTGTAAAGAATTCCAGAAGCTCAGATGTCCTGGAAGTGCCCGAGAGCTGCCCGCCCGCCCGCCCGCCCGTCCGCCACCTCACTTCCCACCGGGCGGTGGGGCAGCGGGAGGAGGGCGCGCAGGGTGGGCGGCCGCCTAGGGGCGGGGGGCGGGCGGCATGTGCTGGAACAGTGGTCGGCAAACTCCTTAGTCCACAGAGCCAAATGTCGACAGGACAATGATTGAGATTTCTTTTGAGAGCCAAATTTCTTAAACGTAAACTTCTTCTATTGCCACTTCTTCAGAATAGACTCGCCCAGGCCGTGGTGGTATTTTGTGGAAGAGCCACACTCAAGGGGCCAGAGAGCCGCAGACTGCCGACCACAGTGCTGGAGGGTGAGAGTGCGGCTGGCTGGGCGAGACCTCCCAGGCGGACAGACGCACACCTGCACGAGGCCCGGGAGGGGCCCGCGGGGGAGGGAAGCGGGTGGGCCCTGGGCGGCAGCGGGGATCAGGAGGCTGCGGAGTCACCCGCAGGCACAGGCTCGGCCTGGCCCCCGTGTGTCTGGAGCGCACACCTGTACTGGTGTACAGCGGCGTGTTGTTGGGAACAATGACAGCTGTGCTGTCTGCGGGGAGAGCGGAACCCAAGCAGCAGTCACCTCCTCCTCCGCAGCCCAGCCTCCTCCTCCCCGCCCCGCCCCGTCCCACACACTCCCCCCTACACACACACACACACACACACACACACACACACACACGGAAGGCCCTGCCTGCTCATCGCCCACGGCAGCACCTCCTGGGCACCTTCCTCTCCCACCATCCCGCCAGCCCCCCTCTCCGACAGGCACCGTCCTAGGCCGCACAGAGCGATAACCGCGAGAGGAGGCAGTAATGGCTCTTTAATGACTCAGGCTCCGATTATGGAATCACTGCCAAGCCCAGGCTGCCAGCTGCAGCCCCGCCAGGAGACTCCGCCGGGAGGCGGGGCCCTGGTGGATGGTCTCCCAGCTGACCCTGGGGCTCCCTCATCCCGGTCTCCTCCTGCCAGGGCCAGGCCAGGGAGCCCAGGAAAGCACCGGCCGCTGAGGTGGCCCCTTCACCGCCCAGGGAGACAGCCCGCCTCGGTGCACCCCCCTGCTGGCCCTGAGGTCAGACAGATCTCTGAGGAGTGAGCCAGGCTGGACCACAGCGAGTGCAGGGGCACTGCTCCCGTGGGCTGGAAAAGCCAGACAGGCCAACGTAGTCAGGAAGCAGTTCCGCCCCTGCTCAGACCCACCCCACCAGCTCCGGCTAATCCACGCGAGCTGCCGGGGGCCTGGGGGCCAGGCCACCCCAGGGACAGACCCACTCTCCATGCCCACTTCACTCTCACACACACCCGCCTTCCTGTCCTCCTCCTTCCCCCGAAGGCACAGGGGACCAGGAAAAAGGGAAGTGGGCTGTCAGGGAAGAAAAGACCACCCAGGAGCCCGGCTACCACCCCTGTGCCCAACGCTGGACGCCCTCCCAGCCCCCAGCACATCAGGCGCCCAGTGCCCAGGGCAGCGACGTTCAGCCCTTTTCACCTCACGGCACACATAAGCTAATTACTAGAATTCTGTGACACGCCAAAAAAATACTTTGTTTGCCAATTTAACAAAAGAGGTAGGCATAATTTTCATTCATTCACACCGGATGGCTATTGTTGTGCTGACAATCTAAGTCAGGGGTGGGGAACCTTTTAATGTTGAGGGCCATTTGGATATTTATAATATCGTTCGAGGGCCATGCACAATTATCAACTTAAAAATTAGCCTGCGCTATATATATATATATATATATATATATATATATATATATAGTCAGACACTGAATTAACTCACCCCATTAGCCTTGGCAGGGCCAGACCGGATGATTTTCCCAGGCCTCAGGCCAGACATTCCGCACCCCTGATCTAAGGGAAAAGAGGTCAGTGCCTCTGACTAAAGAGTCAGGTACTGCCTGTTTTAAAAATTCCTGTGGCACACCGACTGGAAACCACTGGCCCAGGCTAGGGCTGCTTGGAACATCGTGGGAACAGTGGGGATGGGAACGCAGGTGGGAGTGGGAGGGGGGCAGTTCGAGACGGGAGAGAACCATGCTGCTCAGGAGCCTTCCAGCCTCCAGCCACGAGGCGCCTCCATTCCAGCCCCTGGCGCCCTGACGTACCAGGTGTGTGAAAACTGCTAGTGCAGCCAAAACTGGTTTGGCTCAGTGGATAGAGCGTCAGCCTGCAGACTGAAAGGCCCCAGGTTCGATTCCGGTCAAGGGCATGTACCTTGGTTGGGGGCACATCCCCAGTGGGGGTGTGTGCAGGAGGCAGCTGATGGATGATTCTCATCGATGTTTCTAACTCTCTATCCCTCTCTCTTCCTCTCTGTAAAAAATCAATAAAATATATATAATTTTTTAAAAAAAACTGCTGGTGCCTCAGCCCTGACTGGGTAACTCAGAACTGCTGGGGAAGCCGCCCAGGCTCCATACCCACCGCCCTCTCTCTTGTAAAGCAAGTCTCCCAGGTGGCTCCAATGCCCGGCAGGCAAACGAGGACCATCGGGAAGGAACAAGGACGTGGGGAGCTGCCGTGAGGCCGGAAGCGTGCAAATGCAGCCTCATGCTCGGTCATGTAAGAAGCTGTAGTCTGCAGATCAGCGGGCCATCACAGGCCTCAGGGGAGACTGTGGAAGGGAGGGACTGACTGACCAGCTGGACGGCGGTGTGAGCAGCAGAAGACAAGTGACCGCTAGGGGCAAAGCCCAAAGTTCCCGGCAAGTCAGGGAGCAGGTCCCCGGGCCTGACTGGGCAAACGGGAAGACAGAGCAGCCAGGCGCCGACATGGAATCGCAGGGACCAGCGACTGACGGTAACGTGTGGGCGAGAAGAGGCGATGCAAGCAAGCGCACGCCAGTCCAATCAGACAGACGTTCAGAGGTTTCTGGGTCATGCCAGAGTCAGAGGAGGTCTCCAGCATCCTGCTTCTCTTGGTGATTAGCCCGTTAACCAATGACCTGGCGACGAGGCAGGCCTCACAGGTGACACAGGAGGAAGAGGTCCTAACCTGCTCACCAAGACAGTGGGAATTCAGAAGACTCCGAAAAGCTAGCAAAGAGAGAAAGACAAGCAGACACCTAACAGGTCAAGTCGCCTATGTGGGTGCCAGCACCCAGGTCTTACCCACTCAGGCAGCACGGGGCTTGACTTTGGGGGAGTCAGCTGGGGAAAGACTTTGGGGTGACTGGTCAGGGAGTCAAGGCCATCCCATGGGGCAAGAAGGACTCAAAGGCTGCCACAGAAGCAGGGGTCCGGAGGGAGGAATTAACGGCCTCCCTCTGCCCGTGCTGACGGCCACACCGGGAGCCGCCTGCGGCTGCAGGACCCACACTGGAGGAGGGCAGAGACCAGGCTGAGGGCGTCCACGGGGTCCCTGTCCCTCGGTCAGCTCCACCCGCCTGTGTTTCCTCTGCTCCTTCCACCCCAGGAGCAGCAGGAAGGCGCCCGCCTGGGCCCGAGGAAGGAGTGGAGAGAGCGTCGCCGTGGACCGAGGAGCACGGGTGCTGCTCCTCCGTCTCACCAGGGGAGGCCTTGGGCCATGGCGTCTGGGGACAGGGGCTCCACCAGAGGCAGAAGCGCAAGAGCCAGGAGTCTGGCTTCGCCAGGAGTCACCCCGCTCCCTGGAAAGCAGAGTGAGGAAGGGGTGGAGGGGAACCAGAGTTACCAGTAAGCTCACCCCCAGGAAGGTCACAGCCGGCTTCTGGTGGGGGGCGTCCCTGGGGATGCCCAGGGAGCACCCACACAGGACTCCGTGGCCTGGAAGGACCCTGAGAGACTCGGGGAGCCCCACGGTGGATGGTGAGTGCTGTGTCCTTGGGTGAGCAGAGAATGTCCTAAAAGCTACCTGGGGTGCCCCTTTGATTCAAAGTCATGGGCATCTTGTCTGTGCCGGGTCACGCCAGGCACACAGCCAAGCACCAGCTGAGGTCCCTGCTCTCCAGGAGTTCACGGCCTGACGAGCGGAACACAGCCACGCGCAGCACTGAGGACCTGAGGACAGGCTGTCTCACTCACAGGCTCTCTCTAGCCCCCGCCCTCCCAGTCCTTCCTGACTCTCACCTACAGCTCACAGAAGGCCGTGAACCAGGGGCATTTAACCCTCCTCAAGAACAGAGGCGAAGAGGGCATGGCAGGAACGGAATTGGTTGTAACAGAAAAAAAAAAAAATGAAAGGCAAGTCATTCCAATTGTTAAATTTCACCAACGAAAAGGCTTCCTTCTCAGTCAGACTGTGAGATTAATTCATGAGCATCATCAACGGAGCCACCTGTGCTCTTAAGAAGATGGCCAGCGATTATCACGGCTTCAGAGAAGATGAGCCAGGCCAGGGGACACAGGTGCGACCGTTGCCAGCAGACTTAACAAGAAATCAATCGACCTCTCTGCCCCAAACCCGGCGACACATTCCAGCTGACACGCTGCCACGTTAGGCAGACCTCACGCCAAAGCACAAGCACACGCGCCCATCCCCCGCACCTGCACGTAAACGGCCGGGCCTGCCTCCCGCCCCCGTTTCTCTGTGATCACACAGGCCGGGGGCTGTGGCTGCAGTCAGCAGCCCATTAATGCAGGAGGCAAGCTGCATCTCCTCCTCTCAGCCCAGGTCTCCGCTCCGGAAGCCTGCACCCCAAGGCCAATGCTTTCTCCGGCTCAGAGCACGCTCAAAAAGACCCCAGTGGGACAGAAGAGATTCTGGCAACTTCTAAGTATGGCCTGCCCCCAGTTCTACACCTACCCTCCCCGCTGCAGAGCAGAAAGGCAGGGGTGACAGAGCAATGGGACAGCAAGCAGGGCGAGGCCACATGGGTGTCCAGTTGATCCTCAGGGCTAGGTTCCCAGGGGGACAGGACTCTGTACTCCAGGTGGAGTGTGGGGCCACAAGAGGAACAGGGGCAGGAGTTGGGCCTGGGCTTGGCATGTGTCACATCACTCCTTGCGTGATGGCCGTGCTCTGGGCACGTGCTGATGAGCAGAGTCCTTCCCAGAGACAGCCCCACACTTCTAGGTCCCACTTTCCCAGAGGCAGGCTCTTTCTAAGACCAAGAAACCACTCGCTTTGGTCCTTGGCTCCTGGGAGGGCTTCCTTACACCTTGAGCAGCCTGGTCCCCGGTTTACTAGACACTAAACACATCACCACATCCACAGCCACAAGTGCTGCCCCTTCCCTCCCTCCTAAGTGTCTGTGTCCACTCCATACAGGTACGTCCACACCACCAGCAGCCACTCGGCCCACAGGAACTGCCCAGGCTCCTCTGCGGGGTGGCCAGAAAAGGTTAACGGTACTTTGTGGGGCTGCACTGTCTTCTGAAAGGTCAGCCCATAGGTGTCGAGACAGCCGGGATGCTCCAGGAACTACCTGTGCCCCCGGCCTAGACGCCCGGTACGCAGCAGCCATTCTTTTGAGACAGCCCAGCCCCAAGCCCCTGAGAGGACCATCTCCCTGGTCCAGGTGAGACGCTGAGGTGTGATTCCATGTGTCTGCAGGAAGCCCTACGGGTGACTTGTGTGTTGGTGAGAGGGGCACCCACAAATTCTAACCTGGAAAGCCATGAAGCCCCCCAAAGGAGTCGAGATTAGAGACAACAGCAAGTTCTCAAAAGCAACCCTGAATCCCCAAGCCAGGGGCAGGTGCTTGTTTGCAGAAGGATCTGCTTTCACAAAGCCCCGGGCGGTTTCTGCTGTCTCCATGTTGCATGCTGTCTGGACAGACTCACGGAAGAGCTCTGTCAGAGGTACAGTCTATCGGTGACTGCAATCAGGTCCCTTCCTGAGAGCAGGCTGTTACCGGGCGGGCCCGGAAGGCCTGTTTCTACCTCCCCACGGGCATGTGCACCTGAGTGGGCAAGAACAGAGTGGACCCTAGCAGTCTGGGACCCTTTTTACACACATGCCTCTCGGGGGAGGCCTACAGGCAGGCCTGTAGCCCATGGCAACCGAGGAGCCAATGGGTGGCCAAGGACCTGGCGCTGCCATGGCAATGAGCTGCTTTACAGTGGTAATGGAGAGAATTGGGTAGAGTGGATGGGGGAAAGGCCTGCACCTGTGAGAAGCCCCGGAGACCTTCCTATACTCCAACCTCCACACAGGTGGGGATGTGTGCCTGGCCTCTGAGTGCTTTTGTGCAGGTGAAGGCAGCTCTGTGTATTGTGAGTTGGTGTGTGTCCCGGAATAGACCTGTTAGCAAGGGGACTGGTGAGGCTCTGAAAGATATGAGTAGTGCTTGTGAATGAGTGGTAGGTGGCAGGTACTCTCCAAATACAGCATATGTACGTGCACAGATGTGTAGCCCGGCACCTACCTGTGTGTGTGTGTGTGTGTGTGTGTGTGTGTGTGTGTGGAGAGCTGCATGGTGCATGCGTATAGGAGCCGCCTGGGCTCTCGGTTCAGAATAACTGTCTCCAGGAATTCTCGCCCTGAGAGTGTGAATGGACCAGCGGGAGTGGCTGTAACCCAGCGGACGCCCCGCGGGGCCTGCCCGCCGGAGGGGAGCGCGCCGCGCTGTGCCTGTGCCGGCGGGGGAACCGCGCGGGGGCCCAGGAGGGGCTCCCAGCCGCGCGCGCTCCTCCCCGGGCGGCACCGGACCAGAAAGGCGCACCAGGCCCCGGGCACTGGCCCCTTCCAGCAGCCCCGGAGGATAAGGGGCGGAGCGAGACAGGCGGGTTCAGTTCGCCGCCGGTGGGGGGCCCCCCAAAGTTGGGGTGGGAAGGTCCAGCTCCTCCAACCCGCGCTCCACGTTCTGGGCTCGATGGGGAGGGGGCCCCGCGCCCCGCCCGGCGACCCCAGCCAGCCTCGGCCCGGCGCCCTCCACCCTGCCCGGCGCCTCCGGGGTGGAGGGCGGTGGGCCGCACCCCCCGAGTGAGAAAGAAAAGAGGGGCCCGGCGCCCCGTACCTGTAGGGAATCCAGTCGGAATGCGGCTTGGAAGTCATGTCTGTCGGGGGCGGGGCGGCGGCGGCGGCTCCGGAGGCCCGGGCCCCAGAGGGTCGGCGCGGGGGCCCAGCTCAGCTCCCCGGCCGCCCCGGGCCGCATCCTCCCGGGCCGGGGCGCTGGGCCCCGCCGAGGCCCGCGCCGCTCGCCAGGGCCCCGGCCGCGGGCTCCGAGCGGCGGCGGCGTGCGCGGCGGGGGAGGCAGCCCGGAGCCCGGAGCGCGGAGCGCGGGGCGGCCCGGAGGCGGGCGGGCGGCGTGCGCCCGGGGACGTGGAGAGGCGGCCCCGGCCCCGCGTCTCCGCAAGGGCTCCCGGCGCCGAAGGTCCGAGCTCCGCTGGGCGGCGGCGCCTCCCCTCCGGTCCCCTCCTCGCTCGCCCCGCCCCGCCCGGCGGAGACCCCACCCCCGGGCCGGCCGCGCGGCCTCAACGTCCCGGCCCCCTTCCCGGGCCGCGCGCCCGGGCTCCACGCCGCGCACGTGACCGCACCGGGCCCGCGCCCACCCGCCGGGCGGGTCCCCCGTCCTCGGGGCTCAGTCCTTCCTCTGTGAGGCCGGGATAACCCGACACCTCCCTCCCTCCCTCCTGTCTCCAAGGAGGATGGGGAACTGCAGCCCGGATGGGGGAGGGGGGAGCTGCAGGGTGGGGGTGGGGGTGGGGGGTCCGGCTGTGCAGGTCGGGATGATGGCAGCAGACACCAAGATGTCCCTGGGACCCTGCAGGTCCTAAGCTTGGAGGCTGGCCTTCTCCCTCCCAGTGGCTTCACACCCCCACCCCCACCCCACACTCAACCCCCACTCGAGTTCTCACTCCCCCCCCCCCATGGCTTCTTTCTTCGGTTTTAGAAAAGGAGGTGTTTCCTCGCTGCAGAGCAGTCCTTCCTGTCTAAGCAGCACAGTCAGGGGAAGGATACCGTGCATTCCGGGCCCTTTAAAGTTCTACTATTTAATCTCCACAATAGCCTTGAGCAGCAAGTGCTTCTAATTCCCAGAAAAGAAAGCCTCAAGAATGCCATGCTGCCCAAGGACATGAAGCTAGGGGGCGAAGGAGCTGAATATGCAGCCAGGGTCTCTGTCCTCCAGGGCCCTTCTTAAGGGCCTCACTTACAAGGAGCAAAAACCTCCCACTGAAGATAATCGCAGTCTCCGAGGGCTGAGGTCCTGGCTGTGTGATTAGTACCGACTTTAAAGTAAGGTGTGGCCTGTTGAGGTGGAGGGCAAAGAGCCCACAGCGGCCTAGCAGTGTCCGAGCGGGGAACCTCCGGTGCTAACCAGGCTGCCCTGACCACGTGACCGGTGGGAGAGAGCGTGAGAACTGCCAGCTTGGCTGGGGGGGGGGGAGGGAGGGGAGAGGGGGCGGCCTTCTGCCTGAGTTCACAGCCAGGCCTCTCCGCCCAGAACTCCCCCAGCCTTTCAGCCCTGCCTTGCCTCTATGAAAACAGTAACCAGGATACTGGGAGCATGTGCTGAGCATCAGGAGCTGTGCTGGGTGTATGTATGTACTGTACTCGTTTCATCCTCACCACCGCCCGAGGGGAGAGGTGCTATCATCAGACCCATGCCACAGCAGAAGAAACGGAGGCACAGAGAAGGCAAAGACCGTGCCCAGAGTCACACAGCTGGTCAACGTGTGACGCTAGGATTCCCACACCAGGGGTCTGGGTCAGGAGCCCTTGCCCTTAGCCTCTCTCCTGCCTGCTCAGTTTTTGCACTGCACGTGCGCGCGCGCACAGCCTGCCTCTGGAGCTGGTCCCTCAGATCCCTCTCTGTCTGGCACAGCGTCAACGCTCTCTGAAGGCTGTGACCTCTATTTATTTATCAACCTCCAAGAGCTATCGCTGTCCCTGAGGACACAGAGCAGACACAATAAATCACTCTGGAGTGGGGGTGCAGGGGCAGAAAGTTGGGGCTGTGCCTGACTGCTGGGACACTTGACCTGCGCCTCTGTTTTCACCCCTGTCGGACTCCCAGGAAGGGCAGCAGAAAGGGACTGGTCCCTGCCCTAGAGGCCAAGGCAGCATGGGATCCTCCAAGAGCCAGGATCCTTGGATGAGACCTGCAGAGACAAAAGGCCAGCCCGCCCTCCAGAACAACCCTCCAACACCCCAGTCTGCAGCTGAGTGGAGCCCAGACTTCCCACTCAGGAACTTGAGGCTGCTCTTCCCCTTTCTTCCCAAATTATCTGACACCTTAAAGCAAACAGAATCACGCTGGAAGGTCTCAGGAGCCCCAAGTAATTGAATCTATTAAATAGACACTTTCGGTTCTGTCCTTAGGGAGCAGAATCCGGAGGCAGAGTGAGGTGCAGAAATGAGACAGCTCTCCGTGTGTCTCCTCCTGTGAGGCTGTGGGCATGGGACGTGTGGGAAGCAGGGGGCTGTGTGCCAGTGTGTGTGTGAGTGTGCGTGTGAGGTGGCCCTGCAGGCTGAGCCGGTGTGCACAGGAGCGTTGGTTGGGTAGTGTGCTCATGTGTGTGTGCAGCGGGAGGATAGGAAGTGTGTGCTTCGGTGAATTGTAAGGAGTATGTGAGATGGGCCTCAGGAGTTTTGGTAGGGCCAGATCGCATGGCACTCAGAACTGGCAATGGGTTTTCCTTGTCAAGTGGCTCCCAGGTTGACATTTTAAGTGTGTGCCTTTAGCTTCCATCAGAGAGCCACTTCAGAAGCCACGTGAGAACTGCTGTACTAAGCCATGGTTAAAATACAGCCGTGCTATGCAGTGGCCCTTGAGGAAGGGCCTAAGCTTTTCAAATATAGCCTAGGAACAAGGTTCTCTCTATTGAAATGTGGCTACACAGCAGAACCAAACCCCCACCTGTCCAAATCCTGCAAGGATGAGGTATTTGCCATAAATTTAAATTCTCCTAGTAGAATCTTATGCATTTTCGACACAGCCATGGTTGTGCGGGGCAGGGGGGAGGGGGGGGGGCTGAAGGGCTGGAATGAAGGAATGCCTGTGGACTGAAGCGGCCCCAAGGAGACCTCACATCTGCCATCTCAGCCGGAGGAACCCAGTGCAAGCTCTAGTTCACCCAAGGAAGAAGGTTAGCATTTTGGCAACTGGCTATTTCCAATGTGAAGTCTTATATTTTCTATTTCTAACTGAACAGTATTATTGAGTCTGTGCCACCTCTAGTCAACTTTGGAAACAAGGATATGAGTAATAAATGGATTTCTATTCAGATTGGACACCATCTCCCAAGGTGCCCTGCCTAGTAGCTTGGTGCTATATACACTTGCAATCTGAGGCGAGCAATTCCAATCAATCAAACGTTGACTAGACCTGACGGGGCTCAGAAGTCCATGCAGGGCTGTGGCAGGGTCAAGCTCCATCCTGCAAGTCTTGGGGAGCTATCTGCCAAGGAGCTGGTGCTCCAATCCAGGCATGCACAGTGCTGGGGCCCAGGGACGGGAGGACGGGCAGGCAGTGGTGCCAAAGGCGGGAAGTCAGGCTAGAACAAGCCCTTCCTCAGGATGAAAAAGGATGAGAACTGAATTGGGCCTTGAAGGGCGACTAGGATTTTGATAGATAAGGAAGGAAGAGGGAAGCTTAATGGTTACCAAGACTCGGTGACTGGCCAGCGGCTATGCTGGGCTTCTTGCCCAGAGGGCATTCTAGACAGAGCAGGTGCCATGAGTAACGCCAGGGGGATATGCCTCGATGTGACCAACGCACTTGAAAACCAAGGAGCAGACCCGTGTGGCGGCAGGTAGGTGAGTGTGGCAGGAGGAGGGCCAGATCACACGGCCCCCTGAACACCAGCCAGGCCAGGAGTTTGGATTTTATCCTCTAGCCCACTGGGGACCACTAAAGGGTTTTAAGCCAAGAGTAACCTGCTCATGCCGACACCAGTTTGGCTCAGTGGATAGACTCTATCCGATAGAGTGTCGGCCTGCGGACTGAAGGGTCCCAGGTTCAATTCCAGTCAAGGGCATGTACTTTGGTTGTGGGCACATTCCCGGTGGGAGTGTGCAGGAGGCAGCTGGTCGATGTTTCTCTCTCATCGATGTTTCTGGCTCTCTGTCCTTTTCCCTTCTTCTCTGTAAAAAAAATCAATAAAATATATTAAAAAAAAAAAAAAAAAAAAAAAGAGTAACCTGCTCAGGTATCCCTTTTAGAAAGATATTATTAGGAGCAGAATGGAAGAGAGAGGAGACAAAACCAGAAGTATTGAAAACTGCTGGCTGGCTCTGAGGGAAGTCCAGGACAGAGATAAGCTAGCTCTTAGATGGGCCCTAAGCCAGAGCCCAGTCAGTGCCTTTTCAGAGCTGTTGGGCAGACATCATGGCAGTGTGGCAACATGTGTGCGGGCGGCCAGACAATATGAATAACTAACTGTAGGACATACAAAGACCACTGCCCTTTTACACATGATGACAGTGCGATAACACAGACGCACCCATGTCTTTGAAAATGTAGGGTAGGCACTAGTAGAATGAAAAAACGTATGTCTATTTTCCAGATCACTGCAGAAGATAATAGCAAATAAAAATCTCCGCATCTCCAAAGAATGAACCGTGGTCTGAAGGAGACATAAAAATCGGAATGCTTAACACAAGGTACCAGGGATCAAGCCGGATGTCATGGTGCTGACGTGAATGCAAACGCAAAGCCTACGAGACTGGGTCACTCGTGACTGTCATTTGTCATTTGTCGGGTGCATGCTCCTCGCTGGGCACTCCTCTACAGTTCATAAGAGCAAGTATGGGCATGGGGTAATGCAGTGGGGCTCTCCAGGGCGGCTCTGGGTTCATAGACATCACATTCCACAATGCGGTGGGACTTGGAAAGGAGGAGTGAAAACCTGGGCCCATGCCATTAGCCAGCACCCACCTCCAGTCCATGAACAATGAAAGAGACTGGAGAAAGGGTTGGTGGAGGTGTAAGAGGAATTTTAAAGAGAACCCCCAGGACCAGGGAGCCCCAAGGGGTGAAGGTGCTTGAAGGAGACTGCGCCCCCCTTACAAAGCTTAATATGTGGCCATAACGGTCTTAGGGCCACAGGGCACGGCCATCTGACTCACACCTGGAAAATCTAAGAAGTGGGTGGCAGCTGGCTGCCCTGATGGCCACAAGGGTGCTGCTGCTTCAGGGTCAGCCAGTGCCCCCACGCGTGTGGGAAAAAGGACACCAGGTCTTGTCCTGAGGACCAGTGGAGGTTCCGGCAGGTTCCGGCATGAGGCCCAGATGGGACTGTCATAGATCCCTGCCAGGAGGGCCCTGGTGGGGGGAGGTGAATCTGGGGGAGGGGATGAGCTCAGGTTTCCCAGGGCCTGAGCAAGGAACCATAGCGTCATATGAACCTGTGGGGAGAGAGGGTCACCCACGTCAAGGAAGCTGTACTTGGGGGGACACCCCAGTGATGGAAGGGTCTCCAAGAAACCACAGAAGCACCCCAGTGAGGAAGAGACCCGGCTCCTCAGTCAGGGAAGGACTCTCCTGCCCTCTCCTCTCCTCTTACCTGCAGGCAGCGGGCCTACAGCACTGTGACGGGCAAGAGGCCTTTCTGTTGCTGAAGCTCAAAGGTTTTTTCATGACAATGAACAGAAAAACCTTCGGTTACCTGGAAATGCCCGAGAAAGCCATGGGACTTAACTGCAATTTCATCTATATTTGGGGGTGTGGGGGTGGGGGAAGCATAGTATAACATTAAAGAGCCTGTGGGAGACAAAAATAAGGTCTGCTTTGATGACGACATCTCATGAGTCACCTCTCCAACCAAGCAGCTCCACGTGGCTTCGCCCGCTTCATCCTCGCCACAGCGCTGAGAGGTATTATTATCCCCATTTCACAGAAGAAGAACGGGAAGTTACATAACCTTCGAAGTCGCACAAATGATACCTGAAAGCGTTCAAATGGAAACCCAGCAGCGGGGCGTTCCGGAGCCCGAGGGGTTCACGGCCGGCCCCCAGAGAAAGCCGTGCAACGGTGGCCTCAGCCTTGGACTCGGGGATTCCCGTTCTGGAAATCGAGCCGCGGAAAATAGCCAATGGAATAAAAGCTAGGCACAGAGACGGTCATCACAACTTTCCTGCTAATGGGGGGAGGGGCAGGAGTGGGGCTGCCCAATGTCTAACCGGTGGGCTTGGTTGAGTCAGTAATTCTACATCCCCAGGGTGGATCACTTCGCATCCTCTACCGGGGATTTAATGTCAGGGAGCAGGTTTATGAGACAGGACACAATATTGTAAGGAAGTGTAAAGTCCTATAAAGAAGCTCCTCACGCTGGCACGTACATGAACGGACTCATAAAAAGTTGCTGAGGGCGAGAAGACACAGACAACTCTATGTGTGAGCTGTTACATAACGATCGGCTAGGCCAGTGGTCGGCAAGCTCATTAGTCAACAGAGCCAACTATCAACAGTACAACGATTGAAATTTCTTTTGAGAGCCAAATCTTTTAAACTTAAACTTCTTCTAACGCCATTTCTTCAAAATAGACTCGCCGTGGTATTTTGTGGAAGAGCCACACTCAAGGGCCAAAGAGCCGCATGTGGCTCGAGAGCCACAGTTTGCAGACCACAGGGCTAGGCCACCCTGGAGACCACACCTCCCTTTCCAGCTGGCTCCTCCCTTCTCTTAACTCCAGCTTTTGGCTCCTGAGATCTCCCAGGGACCCCTAACCAACGCACCCCACATCCCCAACACCACAGTGGGGGAGACAGACAGTACGTACTCTTGATGCACAATAGATCTGATAAACAAACAAACACCATTTTAAAAGCCACGCCGCTGAAACACCCTTAGTCACCCAGTGTGGCGTGATATATCACCACGATGACAACCAGCTGGCCACACTCTAAGGCACCGGGCATGGAAGACGTCTTCCCTGTCCAGCCAGGCTATTTATCTTGGAGGAGAGCAGGGAAGTGTGGGAGGGGAGTGGAACCTTCGTACCTGCCCCTCTCTCCCTTCGCCAGCGGCACTCTGGGGACCTGCTCAGAGGGCCCAGGCTGGGGGCTGGGAGTCCCAGAGCTGAAGCACAGTGGCCAGTCCTGGGGAAGCTTCCACTGCCCCCAGCCCAGCCCTCCTGCCCCTGCCCCACGGGGCCTCTAAGCCCAGCCCTCCTGGATGCTGGCTCCGAGGTTATAAATTGGCAAGACCTCTGGGGAGGAGTGCCCGGGGCCTGTGCACAGCCAGGAGAAGGGGGCTGTTTCGCCAGTGTTATTGGATTTGCAGATAAGCAACAAGGAATTAAGCTCATCAGGGAGAAGCACAGAGAGCTCTCATTTGTCCCTAATGCAGGGCTTATCTAGCAGAGACCTCTCCTTGGTCAGACAGAGCCACTGCCTTTGCGTCCTCCAGCAAAGAACATTTTATTCTGCACCCTTTCCGGAAAGCCTGTGAGTTTGCACTTTCCACCTGTTTCCCCGCCCCATCGTCTAAGAAAACCATGGCTGTGTAAAATGGAAAGTGCATTTTGAAACAATCCTACTCTGAATTCCCAAACCAGGCTTTCGAGAACTAGAGGAATCAGAAGTGCATTGTAAACTACTGGCAATGTTTACGATCCCCAAACACCATCTTCTCACTCCGTGGCCCTTCCTTTGGTTGTGAAAGGGTCATAAAGACCAAGCCCTAAGGCCACCAGCTCACCGAAGAAGCCATGTCCTGAAAGGGGGCGCTATGGGGTTCGAGTGAAACGGGCTTCGTTTCCCCATCTCTGACATCGGAATCAAAGCTCAAAGGTACAGAGGAAAGAAAACCAGACCCAAATTCCAGGCCTGACTCTACTACGAATGTGCTGTGTGACCTTGGGTGAGTACACTGCCTCTCTGTGCCCCATGAAAATCAGCAGGTGGGGTGGTCTCTTCCAGCACTACATTTCTCTGACTCTTTACAGCAGGGCTGGGAGGAGACAGAAGATGGTTAATTATAGTTTGCACAAACACAGAGCCGTGAGGACATGCCAGGCGTAGGAGAGCTGAATCCCCATCCTCTCTGCGATGCTCACTCACCGGGTGGCCAGGGACCACTCCCCGGGCCGCCTCGGTCTCCTCATCTGATAAGTGAGAACGATGCATGAGTTGCCCCACTGCACGGGGCAGGTGGAAGAGGGTGGTGGAGGCAGAAAACAACAGGAGGCAGCACAGACTGGTCTTGCTGATGCATTGGAAGCAGGAGGTGAGAGAACAGAGTCGGGGTATCATCTTAGCTCCTGGCCTGGGCCAGGGATGGAGCCTACAACAGAGGCTGATCTGAGAAAACGAACGTGAACCTGTGATGCTGTGTGGCGAGTCCACAGGACCACAGAGATGTGACAACACTCAGTAATTAGAGCTCCCACTTGCTAAGCCCTCGAGCAGGCCGGCGCTGTGCTAAGCGTTACATGTATTATCGCGTTGACCACTCACAGTGACCCTGAGGAGCTATTACCCAGGAGGAAGCGTGCGCGCTGCGGGTGGTCACAACAGCCAGGATTTACTCAGCCTCCGCCACGGCCTGTGCCCGGGGGCCTGGCCCGTCTCAGCCGAGCATGAGAACAGGCAGACCTGGGGGCTGCCCTGCCTGGGCTCCGGGAGGGAGGAGAGGGCCCTGAGCACCTCCCACCCTGCACGGGGAGGTAGGCCGTGTGCAGCCCCTTTTAGACACCTTTGGGTGAGATCACACCCCGGGCTGGTGGGGCTGGGGGCATGGGCAGTTTCTACCACTGCCTTTCTCCAGCTCCCAGCTGCTTCAGACTTCTCTACCCGATTCCCAGTCCGCATCACAGCCCACCTTCCTGCCATGTCTCTTCTGCAGGCACCACACCCAGCCCCTGCCTGATCCTGCCACCCCGGGGCTAGCAGGAAGTGGGTGCACTAGGGGCAGGGGCTCCACTCAGTGAGATGTGGCCCCGAATTAAGACCTGGACATCGCAGCCAGATGGTCCTGACCTAGCCTTCATATTCATCGAGACTTCTGAGGTCTCCCTGGAGACAGGCAAGCTGCACCGTACTCAGAATGGACTTTTGGGGTCTCCATTCCCCAGCAGGCAAGGGCCCTGGGAGGTGCTGTGCGTTCCTCTAGCTCAGAGAACCCTCCACTCTGCCCCAGCCTCTCTCTGAGGGAGAGAGAAACATCAGTGTGAGAGAGACACATGGATTGGTTGCCTCCTGTAGGCATCCAGACCAGGGCCAGGGATTGAGCCTACAACAGAGGTACATGCCCTTGACCAGAATCAAACCCTTCAGTCCACAGGCCGATGCTCTATCCACTGAGCCAAACCAGCTAAGGCTGCCCCAGTCTCCTGACCACACGCTCCAAGATGGCCCAGGACTCCGCACTGGGTGCCAGCGCCCTGCACTCACATCTCAGCTCTTCGGCTGTGTGTGAGCTCTCAGTACCCATTTCTCTGGCTCAACCCAACCTACTCTTAACTTTGCCCACCCTACCCCTTAGCTCTGATACAGTATAGCATCCACCCGACCCCCACCAAACAAGCGACCAGAAACCTGCCGATGTCACAGGCTAATATCCTCACTTGATCCAAAGATGCGTTCTTGTCCTGGACGTCCAGAAACCTGAGTTCCAGGCCCAAGTCCCTGGCCTCCTACATGACCACAATGTATTTGTCCACAAGAGGAGGGAGCTGGATTCATGCCTAAGGCCCCCAATATCACTAGATTCCATTATCAAGGGCCCCGTCTGACACTTTCTATGAAGGGACACCTGTGTATCACCTCCCACCCCAACTGCCCGAGGAGGGCTGAGTAGAGAACACCCGGACCAGGCTTACCTGGCACACACACACACACACACCTTGGCCCCCGAGCAAAAGGCATGGTGAGCAGAGACCCGCCCCTCACCCAGCCACACACCAGAAGACAGACGCGAGTGTCTGGGAGGTGACATGAATTCCCTCCCTCCCTCCCTCCCACAAGAAAAGGGTAGAGGTGATAAGCATAAATGGACCACCCAAAGGAAAAGTGAACAGACGCGTCCCAGATAAACTCCAAACCGTCACAGGCATATGGAAAACTGGCACCTTGAGATCCTCCCCTCACCCCCAATGTTTAATCCATCACCAGGTGCAGTTGCTGTTAAAACCTGTGTATCTCTTCCTTAGTCCCTGTCTTACCCTCTCCAGTGCCACCACCCTCATCCAAGCTCTGTCCCCGGTGGCATGCTAGCTGCTTCAGAGTGTGCACCATGGAGCCGGGTCTGGGGCTTCAAACCAGGCTCTGCCACGGATTCCTTGTGTAACTGGGGACTTAATCCTACGCAATAAAAGCAGAGTGTGCAAACTGTCCCCTGGACAGCCGCTCCCCTTGACCAGGAGTTCTTCCAGGAGTTCAACCAGGGGCAGGACTGGGCAGGGGAAGGGAGAAAGTACCTGGCCAGCCGCCCACCAGCCACTAGGTACCCTACTAGTGCACGAATTTCATGCACTGAGCCTCTAGTAGTTAATATAAATGTAAACCACTTCCGGCAGTGCCTGGTCCACAGTAAGGCGATGTGAGTGAGCTGTTACATAATGATCTGTGTCCCCTCTCCCTCCTGCCTTCCTGCAGTCTGTTCTCACATGGCAGTGAGTGATTCTTCCCATAATGCAAACCAGCCAGTGCGCCCGCTGCCTAAAATGCTTCACTGCCTCCCCTTGTTCACTGACCCCACATGCTTAAGTGTCTTTTCCATGTTCAGAGCCGTGAGTTAAGTGTCCAATTGATCTGTGTCGATGCCCAGGATTAGGGCAGCCTGGGACAAACTATTCCTCGGCCCTTCATTCCTCTGGATAACCCAGGTAAAGATGATCCGGCCGGGGGATGTGGGGGAAGAGAGATGGGGAAGGTAGGGAGGAGACTAGGTAAGAAAAGTGAAGAAAATTCTCATAATGATGGTTCCTGAGGAGGACCAGTCCCCCTAGATATTAAACCATATCATAAGGGGACAACTGAAACAGTGACCGGCACAGGTGTCACATGAGCTTCAATGGAAGGAAGGAAGCAACCCAGGAATATGGCCCCGTTCTCTAGAAGAGCTCCATTTAGATGCTAATTACAAAAAGTAAATAAATAAGAAATTAGAAAATGAACGTGCAAAATTGTGATGACAAATGTGGGAACTAAAGCGCCCCTGTGGTTATCTGCATGGGAGAAGGAAGCATTCCAGAGCGGGGACTGCGGCTGCTTTTCAGTCTAAGTAACCATGGCGACCACAGTAGGCGTCTTAGGTAGAAAAGGAGCAAAGACTAGAGAGTCAGGTCAGCAAAGCAGAGAGAACCCTGAGCTAGAAGCCGGGGCTCGGCATTCTAGTCGCTTCTTCCTACTGAAGGACCTGAGCTGGTCTCCCTCTTCTGGGCTCAGCCTGTTTCAGAGATAAACACGACCTCCCCAGGCCCTCCCACTCAGCCCTCCTGGAATGCGACCATCTGGGATAGGTCCCCATTGCTGGCTTCAGCAGATTTGGACGGGAGAACTGAAAGATCACTCTGACCTCTCCTGCCCCAATCGCCAAGCGACAGGGCAGGCCGGCCTGAGTCATTTCAGTGGCAAGGCGCGTTTGCCCCAGCCCGGTCGGTCACAGGGGCCCGGAGATGACAGGGTGCCGGCCTGTGAAGATCATGGGGCAGTGGAGGACACGGATGGATGCAGACATAACAACCCACTAAGGCAGCGTGAGCCAGCCCAGCCAGAGAGAAGGTGCAGGGCTGCAGGGCCCCGGGCAGAGGGCAGGAGAGCCTGGCCGGGTCAGCAGACACCGCCTCTGCAGCAGACACCGCCTCTGAGACCGGACAGCAGCTTAGGGAACGCTCCGCAGGGGAAAGGCTGCCCGAGTGTGCCCAGTGAGACCTCAGCCCAGTGCCTGAGCCCACCTGCTGGCACTTGCCACTCAAGGAACACCGTGTGTGGGGGAGAGAGCTGCTATGTGCCCATTCTGCTGCTGGCAGTGCCCCGTAGCCCCCTCAGGTCCCAGGGGCCTCAGGCAGCCTCCTGCTGGGCACCCCCTCCGCAGCCAGCTCTAGGATGACACCATTAGCCACAGACGGAGCAGCCAGAGCTCTGTTCCATGCCTATCACACCTGGGTCACAGAGAGAAATCCCTCACAGTGAGATCATTCCGAGGTTTACAGGGGTGTCAGCAGCCACACAGACCACAGTCACACATGCGTGGACCTCCTACGATGTGCATGAGCAGTGGTAGTGCTCTCCACGACCTATCGCCAGCCCTTATTTAGGCACTCTGGAAGCGAGGTGGTAATATATCCATTTTTCAGCTAATGAAGCCGAGACTCAGAGATTTGCTAGGATTAGCCATCCGCTTGCTGCTTCCTGTGTTGTACATGCACCTGGCCAAGTTCACCATGACCTCCCGGGTCAGATTAACCAGAAGCTGAGGTCTAGCTCTGCTCCTGGATTTACTGAAGACCACACCGCCCTCTCTCCACAGCCACCGCATCCCATACTCCCCCCTCCCCCCCCCCACGGTCTAGGGCAAAAGCCCACCTGGTCCTAGAGACACCGGCCTGCTCTACCAGTAGATATGGGAGGAGGTGTTTGCTGAACAACTGTCTATGCTGAGCACGTTCAGGTATTCTTTTCCATTCAATCTTCTCAACCGCCCTACAATGAATATCCCCATTTTACAGAAGAGAACGCTGAGGCTCGGAGATGTTAAACTGTGGCTGCATGGTAACATATTGTGCCAGGACCAGACCAGGTTACCTGAACCTGAAGTCCACACTTGGGCTGCACCAAACCACTTCTCCGTGTAGTTGCCATTTGAGAAGTTCTGGGGCACCTGCCAGGTCTCCTCTGTCCGTGACCACCTGCCACGGCCCTGCTCAAGCCCGGGCCCGGCGATGATGAAAGGGAAAGGGGATTGAAAGGGATGAAAGGGAAGGGGGACTGCTTCCTGCCCGAAGCCCAGAGGACCTTGCTGGCCGGGCCAGCTCTCTGCTGCCATGGGAGGCTGAGGGGCCAGGAGTCCTGCCCGAATCCAATTCTAGGCTGCAATGCTGAGGCCCTGGCCAGCTTTGCCGATTCCCTTCCAAGCGATTGGCCCTGCCGTCTCTACCATATTCTGGTCCTGGGTCCTCCTCTCCCTCGTTCCTGCTTCAATTGAACAGGCCCTTGGCTATGGGGACTCCAAGACTCTCCCGTTACACCAATGTCCCTATTGCTCCATCCTACCCAGGACACCTTGAACATGTCCTAAGTTTTCTGAGTCCTTGGCTATTGGCTCTGGCTGCTGACCTCATGCCCTATACTCATTCCCAGTGCCCACCAGCCATGTCTGTCCGGACTTATCCACTGCCTTCATCTGGTCTGTCTATTCTGAGACCCCAAGTTTCCATCTACTGGTTTCATGCCCCCAAACCTCACTGCCTCTGGCTTGAGTCCCTGATATCACCTCTGAGCCCTGCTAACATGACATGCAGGCCACAATCTTGGGCCCTGACGTGGGTCAATGTACCACCAACACACTCCTTGTCCTAAACTCCCACGCTTGAACCTCGGCCAAGATACACAGGCCCAGACCTCCCGGCCTTCACCCAGCCACCGCCAAAGCCCTGGTTGGACACTCAGTGGACAGATTCTTGGCGCAGCTTTCCAACCCTGTTACCCCCACCCCCATCATCCAGATCAAGATAACAGGCAAGTATCATACCGAGCCCCATGCCACGGCCATAGCCAGCAGAGCCAGTCCCTCTCCCCTGCATCTCAGTGTCCACGCAGGACCCGTGCTGCTGCTGTCAAAAACACGTGGAACTGTGGCCCTGGGTGCACGCTGCCCTCACATTCCCTCAGGCTCCTCAGAGAACACCCCGCTCCAGCAGGCAGGACAGTAACGCACAGGGACCACCTCTCCCAGCGCGGCTCCTGACCAACGTGGCCAAACGGGAAAACGCAAAGCAAAACAAGCATCGGAGGGGACAGCCAGGCAGGATCGGTGTTGTGGTAAGTGGGTTCATTATTTCTGCGGACCTGTCTCGTAATATGTGACACAAAGCGTAACGCTGCTCGTGCCCTTAGACCTGGCAATTCCACTTGGGGAAGGCTTCCCAGTGAAATATGAAGCAAGTAATTTGTACAGAGATATTCATAGCAGTGATATTTATAATAGCAAGAAATTGGAAAGAGCCCAAAGGCTCAGCACTTGGGGATTCACCGAGCAAACTGGGTCGTGTGAGCACCTCGATGCTGTGTGCTAGGCGGTGTGGACGTGTGCAGGGTGTGGAGGAGTGTGCATCCCGGGGAGGCATGGATGTGTGTGGGGTCCCCAGGAATGTGCATCCCGGGAGGCCAGACGGGACATAAACCAGCTCAGACCAGCTCAGACTCCAGCTTCACCATGGCAACCTTCAGTCCGTTATTTTATGTTGATTCAGTGAAGTCAGGAATCTTCCTGGTAATTAGGAGGGCTTTCGAGGTCATTTTAAATTAAGTGGTTTATTATTTTTTTTTTTTAAAGGCACTGGCAATGTTAAAGAGGAACGGCGTTGATGAAATTTCATAACTACCCTTGGGCACGCTCACCTTCCAAAAAGTTCTCTCTCTAACCTCTATTTTCCTTACGTCTGAGCAAAAGGAGCCAGGCTCGCCCACAGGACCGAAAGGGGGTGGTGACCAGGCTTGTACAGACCCCGGTGCCCAGGGCTCCGAGGGCCACGGGCCTGGTGGGAGGCCCCAGACAGACACTGGGATGCGGGAGCCCCTCCTTCTCAGGCCCCGTCCCCTCCTCCCGGTGTCTTTCTCCCTCCAGGGCGGGCCTGTGCACCAGGCACTCTCTTACAGGCTCAGGAAGAGGTTACTGAGGGCATGCTGGGTATTCCCTCCAGTAAAATTCTGGATGACCAGACATCTTCAGGATCCAAAGTATGAGTGTCCAATGGGAGCAGAAGCCTGGGCTCCCACACGCCCACAGTCAGACTGGCCCAGGGCCTGCGTCCCCTAGAGAGAGGGTTTCCTCATCCAGCTATAGCTTTCCATCAAAACCACCTGGAGGTCTGAAAAAAATAGAGCCTCCTGGGCTCCGTCCCAGACTCTAGGACTCTTCCCCGGAGGCAAATCACTGTTCTAGAGGCTTTGATGCCTCAAAGAAATCACGGCCTCCTTTCCTGGCTCCTGAATTCAGAGGACTCTTATTTGGGGCCAAACACCAGCTTGCAGTCAGCAGTCCTGGCAGAGACCACAGCCCCTAACGTGTGTACATACACACACAGGACCCTCAGGGGAAGGCCCCAGCCCAGGGGCCTTGAGCATGAAGGCAGGCCCCCTAATGGCCCCTGAGATTCCTGGGGCTCCCTGGTTCCCCAGAAGCCCAGAGCCAGCCTCTGCCTGGGCCCAAGCACTCCTGTCTCCCTGACATCGTTAGCCTCCCAGCTCTCTGGGTCCCCTGCTGAGAGCCGCAGGCCACCTGCTACAGGTGCTCCGCGTCTGTGCCTGGGCCCGTAGGGGAGCAGAGGGCCTGGCCCCGCCTGCCGAGGGCATACTTACGGAGTCATTTTATAGAGCTGCGTCCTCCGCTCAAACAGCGACCCTCCCCAGGCCCAGGGCCACAGCCCAGCCACGGGCGTGGCCGGGGCAGACTGGGTCTCACAGCCCCCTGTCTCCACGATACTCTTCAGCTTCACATTGGTGCTCGAGTCCCCCAGCCTGTTGTCAGGAAACACCGAGAGTCGTCACCCCGCCCCCATCCAGCCACCCTGGCGAGGAAGCACTGGGTGAAGTGGCCTCCGTGGTCCTAGGAAAGGAGAGAAGAGGGGGGATACGGGGGGAGGGGCCCTCATAGGAGTCCCGAGCCTTATCTACTACACAGGCCACTTCCGAGAGCTTCCTCCAAACTGTGCCCCGGGCAGCAGGGACCTGGAGGGACCCTGGGGCTCCCCAAGGCCCTGTCTTCACGCTGGAGTCCTGGAGCCCAGGGGGACCTGATCTGGGAGCCTGGATCTCTTAGGGCAATGTTTCCCAAAGTGTGGTACGCGTACCCCGAGGGGTACGGGAAGAGTTTGGTGGGGATATGCACTGCACCGTGCTTAGCTGCGCCTAATTCTACGTTCTCATGAGTATGAGCGGTACTCAGCGTTACGGAAATTATAGAAGGGGTACACTTATGTCAAAAGTTTGGGAAACACTGCTTTAGGGGGTACAGAGGCAGGGGCAGGACAACCCCCTGGGAGGGTAGTGCGTCTGGGACACAAGGTTGAAATGGAAGGGGCACGGGGAAAACAAGCTTGACCTTTGGCCCCTCTGAGCAGGGTCCCAGAGTGAGGTGTGCGCCTCTCAGAGGCCCTGCCTCGAGGGAGGGGAGCCACACGCGGGCTTCTTGGGCTGAGAGGCCACCAGATTGAAGGCTCCTCATGTTTCCTGTCGGGGACCTGGGAGGGTGTTCTGTCCCCTCGGGGGGCCTCCCCTCACTGCCTCCCACTCCCTGGTCTGGGCCCAGTGTCACCCCACTGTCCGGGAGTTTGGGGGAACCTGGGTGAGGGAGGAGGTGGGGCAGCCAGGGCACTGGCTGAGGCCTCTAGCACACGGTAGGCACTGTCTCGGAGACCAGGCTTTGGAAGAACCTGATGTTTACATCCTGTTTGGAGAATCCTCTCTCTGTCTTTGTAGAAACAATGGCAGAGAACCATCAAGGAGCAGGGAGGTGCGGTTTCGCCCTCACACTGTGTCCTGGGAGCCACAGGGAAGGGTCAGTGGCACATGGACCCACTCAGGGTGACTGATGGCTGAGGCTGGTGACCCCCCCACACCCCGCATCCTTCTCTTTCCCCCCCGCCACAAGGAGGAGGGAGCAAGCTGAGCCATACCAACTGCTAAAACCGCCCGCAGCTAGGCAGAGCCAAGTCCGATGTGACCGTGGGTATAGCCACAGCTGGACTACGTGGGACATGGGCGGCGAGGCTCACACTGTATCTGCATGGGGATATCCGGTTTCTTCATCATGTGTCATTACTCGTCAGGCCCCACCAGGGTCTGTGTTGACAAGGCTTCACAGGCTTGGGATCCTCGGACCCCAGCACAGGAAAAGGGAGCAGCTGTGGGTGAAGCTGAGGTGGGTCATGGCTGGAGAGCCACCCCCTCAGCCTCTTCCCTTCTCCCCAAGCTTCCCTGGGGATATTTCTGGGTGGCCCGGGGGCCCCACGTGTCATTGAAAGTCACGGGTCTGGTACAACCTTCCCATTTGCAGATGATGAAGCTGAGGCCCAGGGTAGGCAGTGATTTGCCAAAGGTCACACAGCAAGTTGGTAGCAGAGCCAGGACTGGAGCTAGAACTAAGGCCCCAGGACTCCTAATCACTGTGGCCTCCAGCTCCTGGCAGAAGGCAGCCGGCCACCCTGTCCATGGTTCTGAACTCCTCCGACCTTCTCCCGCCCACTCCCTGGCTCTCCTGCATGGAGGGACCTCACGTCTGGCCACCCTTTCCAGAAATGAGGCCACGACAGACACCGGAGTTCCTGGCCCGTCCTGGCAGGATCCAGACACCTGTTCTGACACTCTTCTCATGCTGTGTTCTCCCAGGTGACCGCTCCACTCCCGTGCTCCTCACCTGTCCTCATGGGCTCTCACTTCCTGACAGTTCTCCTGAGCCCCCAAGGCCTCCGGGCCCCTCCAGAAGCACCCCTAACTCACCAGGTCCAAACGCGAACTTATCTCACTCCAGACATCTCTTCCTCCTGTTTCCTGGCAACACAAATGGCCTCACCATCCACAAATCCAGATGCCAAAACCAAGCCAAACAGAAACAAATAAAGAAAGCCAGATGCCACCATAACCCCTCCCTCCTTCATCCGGCCCTCGGAGGCCCTCCATCAGCTCCCTGCTTTCTGTCCCCAGTCCCTCCATCCAGGGTCAGGTCTCCTGTCTCTCCAGCCTCCTCCCCGTCTCTCCGCTCCACAAGCATCACACTTTTCAACACCAATCTGAACAGATCACTTGTCTGCTAACAAGGGTCCTTCCACGGCTCCTCCTCCCACAGGACAGGATTCAAACCCCTCTCGAGGCTTGCGAGGTTGCATGAGCTGCCCTCCCTGCAGGCTGGCCGCCCTCTGCTTGCTCCAGCCAGCCTGACAGTCTCCGTACAAGTCTCCCAACAGAACATCATCTTCCTCATCTCTCTGCCCCTGCACGCACCCTCTTCTCTCCCCAGGTCCATGTTTCCCCACGTGTGTCCTGTGGGTCACCTGCCTCACCTCCCGGTCACTGCCCTGCCCAGACCTATTTAAAGAAAGCCCGTGCACTTTCCACAGAGACCCGGGGTGCTGCGCACTAAGTGCTGAGCAGCACTGCTTTGGATGAGACACCTGTACGTTTCAGGGAGTGGTTGGCTGTGACTGGGTGTGGCCTCCTCTGGGCTGGGAGCTCCGTGCAGGCAGGGACCGTGTCTTCCCTGTGAATTCTCAGCCCCTGAGGTAGCGAGTGCTGAGTGACTGGGGGCAGCAGGTGAGTGAGTCCCAATGCCCATGCCCTGGACCAGGACCAGGACCAGGGGGACTCGTTTACCTGGAAATCTGGATGGCTGCTCCCGGGCCTCTGCTCCCGCCCCAAACCTCAGCCCCAGGACAGTGAAGGAGACATGCTGGGGTGAGGGTAACCTGGGGCCGCCCGGGAGCTTTAAATAGTGATGTTTAACACCCGGCTCTCCAAAACTGTCTGCAGATATATATATATTTATTGTAAATTTTGCTAATATAAAGGATGTGTAGTACACAATTTACAATTAAAAATTCCACAGAGCCGAATGCTTGTCCCAGAAATGAATGCACTCATGGATTTTTCTCTTACTCTGTATCCGGGGCCAACCTAGGGTTACCCTGACACACGGGGTGTAGCTCCCGTCTGAATGCTGGTGGGTATTTTCATTTAACAGGTAAGATGACGAAACAACCAAGACAGGCCAGAACTTCCCTCGCCATCCATGGTTGGAGTGGCTTCTTTGCTGAGCTGGCTAGCGGTTTCTGAATAGTGGAAGGATGTGTCTCTCATACTTTGTTCTATTCCCATGAGGCAGTGATAGACATGACAAACTTTAAAACTTAATCTGCGTTAGTAACATTTCCCCATCACTTTTTAAGTCTAGACAAGCAACAACACAGCAATTTAATTCTCACTAATGGCTGCCTAACAACTGGCTTACAGCAGTGTTCCTTCATTGTGCAGTTGGTTCTCAGGGGCCTATGGGAGCCAGCTCCCAGGCAGGAACACTAAGGAACTGAGCCTGACCCACGATGACCTGCCGGGCATCAGAGGGCCAGCCCCTGCCAACCACTCCTCCCTCCAGCATCTAGGCTGTGAGCTGCCAGAAATGAGGTGGTGCTGGTCTCTGTTCCCCACCCCACCCCACCGTGAGCCTCAGGCTCCTCAGCATGGAGGGGGAAAGTCATGACCACCAGCTCCTAAGTGTAGGGAGGGTTCTATGCCCACTTATGCCTTCTCCCCCCACACTCTACACTCATGCGCTGGTTCATGCCCATCATTCTATTGTACCAACATACTCACACACACCATGCCCGTATTTTGACCTGCACATAGCCCTCCACCTCCCAAACCACATACAATCACAGGTCAGGCCCTTCTAGAGCATGCACAGACAAGCTCACAGGCATACACATACATATTTAGTCTCCAACTATATCTCATTCACAGTCATTATCCACATACCTAACCACCATACCATAATGTTCACACATGTATACCTACCCAAAACTCCTTCACATATTTCATACATGCATTCTCCCCACCAAGTACCTAATACCCACATGCAAAGCATTTCACACGTCAACAGACACCTTATTCTACCCACCACATATCCCCATCCAATATACCACACACTCCACTCTAGACACACTACACGCACCTCCTCCCCTCCCTGCACATACACATACTCGCCACACATGTCATCTGTTTCTCTCCACACTCGCATACCATGGGTGCTCAAACATACACAGAGCTCACATGCTGCCATGTTCCAGGACAAAGGACACTTTCCAGTCCCTTAATCCCATGCCCTAGGTCAGGAGCATGAGGGGGTCCTGGCAGCATGAGGTGGGAAAGCTGCAGGGAGCTCCCCTGGGTGACAGCTCATCTCCCTGGAGCTCAGGGCCTGGCCTGAGGCACAGAGAGGACAACCAAGGCCTGGGAAGGGATGGGTCAGGCTGTGGCTAAACACCTTGGAAGTGTCCCTCAGATCAGCCTTAGGTGCAGGTGGCTCCAGCAGCCCACCTCCTCCCTGCTCTCCCCAGCACCCCACCTCCAACCCAGATGCCCACCTGCTTTAGGCCTGCGGGCCTAGCTCGGGCTGCAGTGAGTGCTGTCAGGCACTCCTGGCTCCCGGGGAGGGTCAGAGGGCACAGGATCCCGGGGGGAGAGGGCTCTCAGCTGCAAACCCCACAGCCGCTCGCGGGACTTCAGGGAGTGTCCTTTGCCTGTGTCTTGCCAGAGTGGTGTGTCTAGAGTGGAGTGTATGGTATATAGGATGGGGATATGAGGCTGTGGCAGAGGCCTACCCTGTCTGTGGCTGTCCCAACCCTCAGCTCCCCCGAAGGTCAGCCCTGTCCTGTCTCCCAGACACCATCCTGCTCTCCTGCACGATCCCTGCCTTCCCACCCATCAGCAGCAGAGGTGAGTCCTAGAGTGGGGCATCTCTCTCTGACCCCATCGCTCCCCAATGTCTGTGTGGCCACCCCATTCTCTGAGGGAGGAGGAGTCGGTGTCCAGCCGATGCCCGTGGGCTCCAGGGCCCGTGGTGGGCAGATGCCAGCACTTCTGCCCGGAGCACTTCTGTCCAAGTCCGAGATCAGCTTTGGAACGGCCCTGATGGACACAGGAAAGTCATCTCAGTGGCACAGCATCCCTTCCTAACATAGCAGAGCCCTCTGCCACCCACAGTAATCCAGAGGCATGGACCAGGCCTTCTTAGAGGAGAGCATCTCCTCATTTAGAAAGCATCCTTTCTCCCTCTCCTCCATGCCTGCCACCCCCACCCCTTATACACACACACACACACACACACACACACACACACACACACGCCATCAGAGACAGGGCATCCTAGACTGACCCCACTCTAGTGCAGCCAGTTCTCTCTGGACTCTGTACCCTGGTCCTCCCAGAAGATGCTGCCTTCAGGCTTCCATGGCAACAGAAGTTGTCTTCCTGGATGATGAGCTACAACAAGCCCTTCTCTCTGTCTAGCTTGGGGGGTTTCCAGGGGATACAGGCTGGGCATTTAGGCCTGAGCTCCAGACTCCACTTGCCCATGGCTCACCTTGTGGGCTGGGGCTTGCTGAGCCCTGGGGGCACTCTGGCCGCAGTGCCCCCAGGGCTCAGCGAGGGTGACAGGACATCCTGACCTTTTCAGTGCTGACACACTGACACCAGCTCTGACTCACCGGCTCTAAGTAATTTTCCTACATATCAGAAACATCTAGTTAAACTATAACAACAAGAATCTTATTCACCAAAGCAACAGAAAAAATAGCATACAGTATCTAGGAAATGACTCAGACATACATAAAAACACATTAAAACTCTACTAAGGCAAACTAGAAATATTAACTATACAAATACCCTTTCTTTCTGTATGGTATTGTAATTTTGTCAAACTGATTTAGACATTTATACTAACCTAATCACAAGTACAGTCAGATTTTTTTTTTTCAACTGGACAAACTTATTCTAAAATTCATCTGGAAAAATCAGCCCATTTTCCAAGATAGCCAAGAAAATTTTATAACAGGGAAAAAATAATAATAAGGAGGCACTTGCCACATCAGCTATCAACCTGACTGTATCTGAACTAACCAATAAACAGTGGCCCTGGCCCGGAATGACCACACCGGCCGAGGCAGTGTGGAGACAGGCCCGTGAGTGCAGAGGCACAGGTTTATGATAAAGAGAGCAAAACCGGGAAGAAAGGTTGTGCTCTCTGCTACATGGTTTGGAGACTAACTTGCTACCCATTTAGGGGTAAATGTTATACATCTGCCTCACATCACATACACAGGTGCAGGTAAAAAATGGATGAAGGATTAACTAGGAAAAGGGAAACAAGGAAACTGCAAGTAGAAAGTGTTCGAGACTGTTTTTCTAATCAAATTTAGGGGAGCTTTTCTAAGTGTATCTGTAAATCCAGAAACCATAGAGTTTAGCAGGTCAAAAACAGAGGTCTTATCTCTATGGCAAGAGACGCTGCAACTGAAGTGAATGTGAAGTTGGCAAACATGCACTGAGGTGGCGTTTCATAAACGCTGGGGAGAGAGCTGACTGACCGTCTTGCTGGGAGGAAATATGGTCATATGAGTGGATCAAAGACCTTTAATTGATACATTTATGATAGTCATTCTTTTTGAGCCATTTATTTCAGATCCCTGAAGCTATTCTAAGGAAGTAATCAGGTAAGCATGGAGATTTATGTACAAAGATGTCCATCACTAAGAACTTAGAAATTATTAAAATAAAACCAAATGTTTAAATGAGTTTCCTTAAGTCCATAAAAGAAGTATATACAGCCATTAAAAACAATATCTGTGTAATAACTTTTAAGGATGTGAAAAACGATGTTGCATGAACACTTTTGGTGACAAAACATGCTACGTGACTCTGTGAAAAGGAAATATGCACATACCAACGACATACAATCACCATGTGTGAACAAACTCAGATAACACCTGAGATTCCCTCCTCCCCCCAAAAAATAGCACCTAAACAGAGTTAAAAAAAAACACATTTTTTTCCAATCAGTTTTCTGCAGCAACAACACAGCACAATGCAACCTCACTTAGAACCTCACTACTCCATCCGCTCCACCTGCACTGCTCCCTGCGGCTCCCACAAGAGCAACGGGAGCCAGCTCTGGGCTTTCGCTCCCCAAGGTTTCCTGCCTCACCCTGAGTCCACGCTTCTCCTTTGTCAAAACAACTTTGTTAAGGATAGTCAGGCAAAGTTCGTAAAAATACATCCCCAAACGGACACAAGTGCTGTTGGTGGAGCAAGTGAAAATTAAATGGTTGAGAAAAGCACAGGAAGAAAGAGTTAAAGGACAGAACAACAGAACGTATCATTTTCTTCAAGGTCTAATTTTTAAGATGACAGACTTCACTGAAGGGAAAAGTCTTTACCGGAATTTTGTTTTCTCTTTATCTCATGTTTTTTGCTTTGTGGTTAGGCCTTACTTGTTTTTTGGTCTTTTTCTTTTTCTTTTAATAAATTAAGTTACCAACGGTGGGCTCTTAAGAAAAGATTAGAGAGAAACGCATGAAGGAAAAGATGCTCACCAGGGAAATGCAAAGTAAAACCACAAAACCATACAGTGCACGCTTAGAGGGGCTAGAGTGAAAAGAGAGAAAAGACCAAGTTTTGGGAGGATATGGAGCAACCAGGGCTCATATTTCCGGTAACGTGCATGGGGAGAACCCCTTTGGAAAACTTTGGTAGCATCTACGGGGGCTGAACATAAAGCGCAGCAATTACACTCCTAGGCACAGAACCCACAGAACTGTATACACATGTACAATAATGTGCACAGTAGCCCTGGTCGTAACTGCCAAGTTATAACACCCTGGTTATAACTTTCAACTTCCCAAATGCCCACCAACGGTAGAATAGATACATAAATTGTGCTGCAGTCACACCATTAAACACCACACAGTAACAATGAACTACAGGACTACGTGCCTAACACAGAGGAACCTCACAGATATAACATTGAGTAAATTAAGCCAAACTTGAAGAGTAGATGGCAAATTAGCCCATTTATATAAAAGCCAAACAAAGGCAAACTTAATCTATGACGTTAGGAGTCAGGAGAACTTCCTTAGGAGAGAAAAGGGATTCAAAGGGTGTTGGCACTATCTGCCTCTGAGTCTGGGTTTTGTTACCATGACTGAGTTCAGCTGGGAAAACTCAGTATTTGCTGTGCCCTTGAAATGTGTGCATTTTTGGCTGCTTTGTCTGAGGAGTAGCCCGCCCTAAGTCTCACTGCATCTTCCACTTAAAAAAAATTGTGCAGCCGAAACTGGTTTGGCTCAATGGATAGAGCGTCAGCTTGGGGACTGAAGGGACCCGGGTTCGATTCCGGTCAAGGGCATGTACCTTGGTTGCGGGCATATCCCCAGTGAGGGGTGTGCAAGAGGCAGCTGATCGATGACTCTCTCTCATCGATGTTTCTAGCTCTCTATCTCTCTCCCTTCCTCTCTGTACAAAATCAATAAAATATATTTTTTTTAAATTGTGCAAAAAAAAAAGTTTGTGCATATTTATGTACACTATACATACTTCAAAAAATGAAAAATAAATCAAAATGTGAATAGGAGTGACCTATGGGTGTTGGAATTATAGATAATCATATTTTTCCTGTATTATTTCATGTGTTCCAAATTTACTGCAGAAAATTTACTACTCTGTAAAAGCTCTTTGACCTTGGGCTTACCCTCCCTGAGGCTCAACTACATCACAGCAATTCACAGGGATGCTAACACCTACTTCATAGAATTACAAATCTGAAATAAGACACTGTATGTAAAACATTTAATTCGAAGCCCACCCTGGCCAGGGCAGGAATTAACTGTTTTAAAAATAAGTGTAAGATAGTTCATTAAAAACTACAAACTTCTTTGAAAGATATTAAAGAAAACCTCAATAAACAAATAAATATCCTGTGTTTAATGAAACAGAAGATTAAATTCTGTTAAAGTGACAATACTTCCCAAATTGATGTACAGATTTAATGCAATCCCTATCAGAACACCAGCTGGTTTCTTAGCAAAAATTGACAAGCTGGTCATAAAATTCATATGGAAATTCAAGGGAGCCAGCAGAGCCAAAACAATCTTGAAAAGCAGAAATTTGGAGTGCTCACATTTCCTGACTTCGAAACTTTCAACATAACTACAGTAATCAGTAATCAAGGCAGTGTGGTGTTGGTGTAAGGACAGACACAAATCAATGTAGAACTGAGAATCCAGAAATAGACTTACATTTACAGTCATCTGAATTTTGGCAAGGATGCCAAGACTATTTGATAGGGAAAAAACAGTTTTCTCAGCAAATGGTGCTGGGTCAACAGAATATCCAATGAAAATGACCTAGGACCTCACAGAACAGATCCATACAAAAATTAACTCAGAATTAATCAGACTTAAATGTAAGAGCTAATACGATAAAACTTTCAGAAGAAAATATAGGCATAAATCCCTATGACCTTAGATTAAGCAAGGATTTCTTAGTACAAAAGCACAAGCAACAACAGAAAAAAATAGATACATTAAACTTCATTAAAACTTAAAACTTACATGTTTCACCATCAAGAAAATGAAAAGACAACCCAGAGAATGGGATAAAGCATTTGCGAATCATTACCTAATAAAGGACTTGTGTTTAAAATATATAAAGTATGTTTACAAGTCAGTAATAAAAGACAACCCATATTTTTTAAATGCACAAAGAATCTGAATAGACTTTTCCCCAAAGAAGATATACAAATGGCCTAGAGGCACACCATTAGTCATTATATCAGGGGAATATAAGCCAAAACCACAATGGGAGACCAGCACACAATGGCTACAATATAAATCACAGATGAAACAGGAATTGGCAAGGAAGTGCAGAAGTTCCTCAAACATCGCTAGGAACTGAGTGTGCACTGGTGCAGCCACTCCGGGGGACAGTGGCAGTTCCTCAAAAGGTGAGCATAGAATTTCCCGGAAGTTCTACTCCTACATGCCCAAGAAAGATGAAACATGTCCACCAATATGCACAGAAGCAGCATTTATAATAGCTAAAAAGTGGAAACAACCCAAATATCCATCAACTGGTGGACGAATAAATACAATTTTTATAGCTAAACAGTAGAACAGAATCTGGAATGGAAAGAAATGATACAGGCTACAATATAGTTACACCCTGGAAACATTATGCTAAGGCAAGAAGCTAGTCGCAAAAGATTACAGGAATCTATTTATATGAAATGTCCATAATAGGCAAATCTATAAAGACAGAAAGTAAATTAGTTGTATAGGGCTGGGGGTAGGTAGAGAAAAGGTTTTTGTTTGTTTTTTGTGTGTGTGGGGGGGGATAAACAAAAATGTTCTGAAATTGATTGTAGTGATTGTTATACAACTTAAAACTCATTAAATTGGGGTGGGAGGGCATGTATGGGCGTGGGGGGGGGGCAATGGAAAGATATGTACACATATAATACCTTAATAAAAAAAACTCATTAAATTACACACTAAAAACAGGTTAATTGTATGGTATATGAATTACACCCCAATATAAGTGTTTTTAAAAACAAAAATAAATGACTGTTTAAAGCAAACATAATATCAATGTATTGTTGGGTTATATCATAGAAACAAGCAAAGTGCATGAAGATAACAGCTGAAAAGACAAGAAGGGGGAATGGAGGCTACTGCTGCATGGTTCTTAGGATGTGCATGAAGTGGTTTAATAGTATTTTAAGATGGACTGTGACAAGTTGAAGATGTATATTATAAATCCTAGAGCAATCACTAAGAAAAACAAATAAAAAATAAACAAAAGAAATTTCAACTATTAAGATAACAATGGAGATAAAAGGGCATCATAAAAAAATTATCCAATCTCAAAAAAAGCAAGAAAAGAAGAAAAGGAAGACAGAGAAGTAGCGGGACAGATGGCAAACTAATAACAAGATGGCGGATTCAAACTCAACCATCCTGATATTTAATGCGAGTGGTCTGAACACTCCAACTAAAAAGCCAAACTTGTTAGACTGAACAAAAATGATGCAATCACTTATTTGCAAGAGACCACCTTTAAATACGAAGTCAGAGATATTAATAAAAGGATGGAAAGAGCTATGCCATTCAAGCACCCATCAACAGAAGGTGCCAGTGACAAAGGAGGAATTTCACCTTGATGAAGGCGTTAAGTTTTTAAGAGGATGCACAAACCTAATGTTTACACACCTAACACAGAGCTCCAATACCCAAGCATGGGGCAAAAAACAGAACTGAAAAGAAACAATGAAA
Source organism: Pipistrellus hanaki (assembly GCF_964339955.1). NCBI lineage: Eukaryota > Metazoa > Chordata > Mammalia > Chiroptera > Vespertilionidae > Pipistrellus > Pipistrellus hanaki. Next base: position 47,223,105 of record NC_140511.1, on the reverse strand, counting down.
TGAAGGAGCAAGGTCTTAGAGATGGAAGCTGATGCCATGCGTTAGCATGAGACCACTAGAGACAAGTGGAAGGGAGAAAAAAGAGACCAGGCAGGATCCCGAGACACATCGGCATGCCCAGGGTGAAGAGGAGAAAATCTCATGAAGGAAACAGACATAATGACCAGCGTGGCAGGCGGAAAGGAGGGCGCCCAGAGGCAGGGGCACTGGGCTACCATGAATGCTGCTGAGAAGTAAACTAGGCACCGAAAGGCTTCCGCTGGATTTGATAGAATCGCTGAAGACCTGGACATTGGAAGTGTGGTTGGGACGTGGAGGCAGAAGCCGGGTGCAGGGTGCTGAGGACTCAGCAGGAGGTGAGGACAGGGCGATAATCACTGACTCCGACGTCATTTGGGGAGCGGGGGCTGAGGAGGGTAGGAGAGAGGGGAGCTGTGAAGTCCAGTACGTTGGTTCGGTTCCTCACTGGGTTGCAATGGAAAGAGCCAGTGCGGCCCATGAAAACAGAGAGGAGAGAAGGAATGCTGGGTCCCTCCACAGCTGTGGCTGAACCCTCTGACTTCACCGTTCATTGTGGCTGCTCTCAGCTGGTGGAGATCTGTCCCTACAGCTCCGCTCTCACCCCTGAGGCTGCCCCGCCTCTCGCCTCCCTGGCCCATCCCCTGCAGCCCTGTGTGCCCACACAGGACGGCCACCACAGGCAAACAGCACACCGTCGGTGCCATCTTGAATTATGCGGTGTTTAAGGGACACTGGCAGCCTCTCCACGTGAAGGGGCAGAGCGGTGCTGGGGGCCCTGGGAAGAGAGGCAGAAAGGAGTCATCCCAGACATGCAGCACGGCCAGGGGTCCCTGCCAGCCAGCCGCCAGCAGCAGAGGCACAGTCCACACATGCCCAGGGCCTCTGTGAAGCCAGGCCACCATCAGAGAACCGCTCACTCACTCCCAGGAAGGCCCGCCTCCACCCCACACAGCAAGGCTGGCTCTCTGGCCTGCAGTGCAGAGAGTGAGCCTGGGGCCGGAGGCCTATTTTCTAGTCCTGACTCTGCCATGAACTTGCAGTGTGACCCTGCCCTGAGGCCTCGGTTTTCCTGTCAGACGAGGGGTTGTATGTGAGATCTCAAAGACGCCTGCAACCTTGACCGTGGATGGGTGGCGGGTGCACCAGCTGCAGAAGTCTCCCAGCCTCGTTGGAGTCAGACAGCGGAGGAGCCGTCCACCTGGGGCTCCCACTTGCACTCCTCCCCTTCCCCTTCCTCTTTCCCAAGAGTTTCTGAGGTTGCACCACACCTCCCATGAGGCTGTGCGTAGGAAAGGAGAACACGGGAGGCTGTGGCCATGGGACCATACCTGAGACCCACGGCTCTGCACACAGCTTCCCTTTCAGGACACCTCATCACAGACCCCACCAGACACCCAGGACCAGCATCCCTGCGGGGGCAAACCACAGCCCGAGATGCCCCCCTATTTCTCTGACCTGGTCCCTGAAAGGCATGTAGAATCCACAGGTGCCAGGGACCCTCAGCAGCCGTGCTGCAGTGGAGAGGGGACCCCGTCATCTTGTCTCATCTGTACATAGGGCCGAGCCCCCTCCCTCCCAGGGCAGCTGTTTCTGCCCATTCTTTGGGCCAAAACCACATCCTAGGAACCCTGCCATCAGCAGAGTGCAAATGAGGCCCCCGCCAGGAGTCCCAGGTGAGACCCATCTCCTGACTGTAGAATGCAGGCCTGGGAGGCCCGTGGGGCAAGTGGGGTGCAGGTCTGGGTATCCATCCAGACAGTGGGAAGGCATTCCCTCCGTGGTCCAGGGAAGGGCTGGCTGAGAGTCCCAGGGCCGGAGCCCAGGGCTCTGGGCCTGCACCTGAGCATCACCTGGCTGACGTCAGGGCAAAGGGGCCACAGGAGGGTCCAGCAGGAACAAAGCCACGGCCACGACAGCCACCGTGAGTGCAGACTCCGGCTAGGGGGTCACGCCCTCCCTCGGACCCCACTCCGCACACACCCGAGCACACGCGGTGCTCGTGGCACCATGACGCCCACGTCCCGCCCACCGCCTCCCTGCGCGGCGCCCGGCGGGCGGCCTTTCCCAGCTCCCTTCTCCCCAGCCAGCTCACCGGGCGATCTCCCTTCCTTCCTTCCAGTACTTCCTCCTGGTTGTTCTCCTGAGGAGGAAAAGCAGGGGTGACTCCACGCCCGGGTGGCCTCACCTCAGCATTCCTGCCCCTGGCCCGGCCGGACCGCGGTCCCTCGAGGCCTCCTGCAGGGCCCCGGTCTCAGCCGCGTCCGGCGGGGGTTAAGTGGGGTCGGGGTGGAGGGGCTTCCGTCGGGTGCTCGCTCTGCGGGGCCCAGGACAGCAGGGACCAGAGCTGTGGGAACGAAGCAGGGGCGGGTGGAGGCTGGGAGGAGGAGCCCGCCGGGGAGGCAGAGGGCAGGAGCTGGAGCTGCCCGGGGCAGAGGCCGCCCTCCGTGGGGAGGAAGCCCCCAAGGCCCGGGGCAGGCGGAGGAGCGAAGCCTCCTCCTCGTTCACCTGCCCTCAGCCGCAGCAGCCGAGGCTTCGGGAGGTGTCCGAGGAGGGACCCCCTGTGGAGATGGAGCCGGGGAGGCCTTGGGGCTGCTCGGGGTCAGGTCACTGGGGGGGAAAAGGGGAATAGGACGTGAGGCGGGGTCCATGGGCTGAAGGTGGGGGTGTTGCGTGCTTACCGATCTCTTCGGTGGCCCCGTTTCAGGGGCCCAAATTTCCTCTGTTGCTTTGAATGCTGAGATCCCATGGGCTGGGGGGTGCCTCCTGGGGACAAAATCCCTGTCTTGGCAAAAGGGCCGCACACCCAGAAAGAAAGCAAAGGGATCCCAGCCAGAGGACGAGCAGAGTTTGGGAGCAGGTCCTGTTCCGGCTACACACACACCCTGGAGCTGGCGCAGTTCCTGGTCTCACCGGGCTCAGTCCCAAAGCCGGCACCAGCCATTGGGCGTCTTCCTCCATCTCCTCGGCCATCGGCAGACTAACATGGACTCACTGGGACTGGGAAACCCTCTCTGCCAGTCACAGTCTCCCTCCTAGGCCCTTCGGGACCAGACTAAGTCCCCGAGGCCTAAGCTGCCGTGCCACTCGGGGACACCCGGCTGCTAATATCCACAGCAACACAGAGAGGGTAGAGCCCTGCATCTGTGGTTACCATAGCAACCCAGGCAAAGCCAGGTGCACGGAGGATCAAGGCCCCATCTGGAGGACCGCAGCCAGAGGACCGCATTCGCTGGCACTCTGTGGCCAGCCCTGGGCTGGACAGGGCCCCGCAGCAGGCCCTGTGCGGAGGGACACACACACTGTCCATCGGAGGGACGATGGGAGATCTAGGGATTCCTCGTTTGTGTCCTCAGTTTCTTGTCCTATCTTTCCACCGGAAGAGTACCTGAGTGACCTCATCCCCTCACAGGGCTCCAACTCCACACCCTCACATCAAGGATCTCCATGCTACATCTAGACTCCTCCCTCTAATGCTCTCTGCACACACGGCCCTGGATGTCCATGGCCCTTCACACTGAGGTGCGGCACAGCAGGGCCTCCGTGAGTCTGAGTACCGATCTCATACCTTCTGTCTCTGTGAGGGACAGCCAGCCCCCCAGGCACCGCCATAGCTGCCCGCCCTTCTTGTCCACCTTCTCTGCCCACACAGACAGCCACAAACCCTTCTGGAGTCACCGACCAAGCGTCTCTCAACCTCACCACTCCCTTCGCCAGTCCCATACCCGAGGCCGGGCAGCCCCGTCTGCTGACCAGATCCCGGGCATCAGGATGGTGTCTGCCTCCATCCAACATGCTCCTCTACATCTGCCCTCCGCTCACTGACCGTCTGACTCTATCTCAGACCCCGCCTAAGCCCTCCGCCGCCGCTCCCGCCGCCGCCTCAAGGCAGAAGCTGAGCTGCGGTGTCTGCCCAAGTCCAGCCAGCCCTCTGGTCTCACCTGCCACCGGGCGCTCACTCTACCTCCGGGCCACGTCCTCTCCTCCTGTCTCTTCCTACATCCAGTCCTACATCCAGTCCACTTCTTCCTCCTTCTTGTCCACCCTGCCCACATTCTTCAGTGGGTGCCTAGAAGGATAATCAGGACTCTGGGGTTCGATTTCATATTTCTGAGGGGAAAAGGATGCCTAACTGGACGTGGCCGACCTCACTCCGACTAGACCCTGGAGGCCTTGGCCCCCTGGTCTTGCCAACCAGACCAGTAAGGACTTGTGGGGAGACTGTCAGCGGCTGGGGAGGAGGGGGCACAGCCGAGGCCATTCGGTGAATGCCCGTGGCCTCAGAAGACAGAACCACAGATGGTCAGCTGAGACTGTCAACTAGGAAGGGCATCTCACACCACCCTTTATGACACAGGGGGGAAAATCAGAAGGAGGAAGGGTCAGAGCAGGTCTCCCAGCCTCAGAGACTGCAATAGTCTCAGAGCTCCAACGCCAGCAGCTTCCGGGTGGGGAACCGTATGCGTGTGCCTGCCCAGGACCGGAGACCTCACGCCTCTGTCTCTCATAAACTCTCAGGCGTCTCCTGTCCTGCTGCGGGCTGCATGGCACTTTCCAGTCAGGGTCAAAGGGCATCTCAAAGCCGATACTCAGACCACCACCTTCTCAAGCACAGTGTGCTCCAGGGCACCCCTCCTGCCCAAGATCTCAGGCTGGCACACTGGTCCACACATTAAACCAGGGAACGCGAACCAGGGATAAGCCGTGTGGACTGCAGGAGAAGCCAGCTGCCCCCACGGAGGCCCATCCTCACCTGGAGGCTGGGTGGGGCTCCGCGACAGGACACCCCGGGGGAAGGATGGGCCAAGAGGATCAGGGGACCTCAGAGCTGAATCAACGGCATCCCTCCAGGGTCACCCTCCCTGGCAGGAAGCCCTTTGGAGGGAGCTGATGGGCAGGTGATTGTGCAGCCTCTGTGGGCACACATGTAGTGCCAGGGCTCTCTCTGTCCGGGGTGGGCCCTCCGCCTCTGTGGTGGGCAGTGTCTTCGCCTCAAACCAAGTCCAAGCACACTTCCCTGTGGTTCTCGTTCTGTGCTCCGGAGCCCTGCAGACACGGCTCTCCGGCTGGCCTGCGCTGGGCAGGGTTCGAGCGCTTCTAACAGTGGCTGCTCTCATGGTGAGCGCGGCCTTCGAGGGAGGAGGGCACTACTGTGATATTTCCCAGAGAGGACACGGAGGCTCAGGGGAGGGACCCGCCTCGCCAGCGGCAGCGGCAGCGGCAGAGCAGGCACTGGGTGCCCCGTTGCTAGGCTGGGCGACTGGTGTGTGCGGCTCCCAGGTGCCAGGGAGGCCTCAGAGGGAGGCTATGGGGGCAGAGCGCTCCCAACACATCTCACCTGAGGAGCCCGGGCTCCCACTGTGATGGCTTCTGGGCACACAGCACAGAGCAGCCCAGCGACCTAGGCTGGGCCTTGACACGACAATGCCGCAGGCCCCAGACAGGGTATGGCCTCCTGGGCACCCCCTTCGACATGGATCTTTCTGGAATATTTAACCCTCAGACAACCTGAGCACAGCTAAGGGAGGGGGCAGCGCCTGGGGGAGGGGAGCATTCCCCAAGGACCGGTGTGCCTCAGCTGTCAGCTCCTGCTCAGCAAAGCAAAAGCCCTTCAGCGCGTCCCACCTGTGCTCTGCAGGAGGCTGCTCGCCCAGCACCCATGTCTACTTCAGCGACTCGTCTCCCTGTCACACAGATCACCACCGTCTTCCATCAGCCACAGGCTGTCCTCTCCCCGGGAGGGAGTCGGGGCCATGCAATCTCCTCCGTCTCCATCCACGACCAGCAATGTCCCAGCTCCCTCTGAGATTCGTGCGTCGGGGACTCTGCCGGGCATGCCTGTACGTAGCCCGCCCTGGCCAGGCACGATTATAGGAATGGAGCAAGCCCAGGGTGCTCTGTCCTCCAATTACCGGAGTGGTTACCATGGCAACCTGCAGACCCTCCTGGAGGTGTCTGCGGAGGAAGCAGACCCAGAGGGATGGGGTGGAGAATGGGCATTCGGGGAGGAGCAGCCTAGGGTGGGGCCCCAGTTCATACAGAAGCTGAGCCCCAACTTGAGGCAGTAGACAGCGAGAACCGAAGGGAATAGAGGTACAGGGCCCAACAGGAAGTGGGGAGCAGGGCCAGGACTAGGGTGAGTGGAATGAGGCATTCACCTGGGGTATAAAATTTAAGAAAGTTCAAAAAAAAACAAAAAACAAAAAACAAAAAACAAACAAAAAAAACCTTCAGTGATCAAGATAAGTGATATTTAAATCAAAATGAAGGCAAAATTATCTTCAATAAAGTATGAATTTTTAAAACACAGACAGGGTCCTCCAGGGCTGGAATCAGGGTGAGGCGAGGGAGGCCACGTCCCACAGCCTGTCTTTACTAAATTTTGGGGTTTGATCATTAGGAATGTTTTTGCAATCATTTTTAAAAATTACCACATGAACATATTTTCTATCTGGATTACTGAGCTTTTTGGTGGTTCCTTAAATTCTGTACCTGCCTCATTCCCCTGGAAGGGAAGACAGACTGAGTCAGGGGAGGAGGGAGCCTGAGGCAGCTGAGGAGGCGTCATGTGACAGGGAGGCAGGAGACATGAGCGCCTGTCAGTTCTGACAGAATCCGATGGAGATTCTACAAGACTGTGCAACTTGAAGGCTGCTGTTGGGGAGCGCAGGTGCCTAGTGTACACATGGCCCCCCAACTACGGGGGTGACAGTAACTCAGAGAGGGGCTCCCTCCTGCTGCCCTCCCTCAGGCTGGCTGTGGAGGGAAGGGGAGGGGAGAGAGAGGAAGGAGAGGGGAGAGGGGAACGGAGGGCGGAGGGGGGGGGCAGGGCAGAGGCTGGCAGCTCTGCACCACTGGGAGCAGGGCTGGCAGATCAGCTGTAATTGCCTGAAGCTGAGAGGCTGTTGATAAGTGTTACTAATGATCAACCTTCAGATCTGACACCCAGCTCAGGCTGGGATTACTGTTTTGAATGGAAATCGAACCCAAACCAGTAATTACCCGGTGAGTGATGCCAGTCTTCCCTGGAGCCTGCTAGGCGGGGAATGGCACCTGCATGTCGGTGTCAGCCCTCAGGGAGGGCCTTCTTCAGCCCCCTCTCCCCAAGGGCACCAGCTGGCTGGCCTCCCTCACCCAGTGGGACAGAACCCTTCTCCCTGCACTGCAGTGGGAGGGCGCCCACCCATGGCCCACCCATCGTCCCCGTCCTCAGACCTCACTCACTGCCCAGACCTGGGCTGGTGGAGGTCCCTGTGGACATTGTCCTGAGCTGTCAAAGGCAGTTTCTGGGTTCATGGAGGGGGAGGGTGGTGGCTTGAAGCCTCTGTCAGGGACCTTGCACAGCCACACAGTTATCTCCCGTTAGACCGTGTGCTTGCTCTCCGTGCCAGACCAGACCGGGTGTGCCTGGAAACTCTCCCTGGAAACAAGCGGCATTCTCGGGCCCTCGCCTGTGTCTCCTCGGTGCCTCCCACCCTATTTGGGGAGCCCCAACCTGCTGGCCCCGCCCACCACCAGGCTGGACAGGGAAGGCTGCCCTGCCCCTGCCCCAGCTCCCTCCCCCCACACTGGTGCAGTGGTGGCATATCACTCACCACACACACCCTCTGCCCTCTCCGCCTGGCCCAGGAGCCCTGGAGAGGAGGATAAGCAGGCAGGAAATGGCACGGCAGTCTGAGTGAAAATGTCCTGAACTGCAGCCTGGAGGCGTTGCTAAGCTGCCTCAGCCAACAGAAGGGGCCTGGAAGGGTTCATAGTGTATGTGTCCTCAACCTTTCAGGTTGGAGTTGGACAGTGAAGCAGGCAGTGCCAAAACACTCAGCACTCCACCCAGAGCGAGCCGGCACCTCGAGGGCGCCACCTAGTGACGGCGCAGCGGGAATGCAGCTCTGCCTCTGGGCACTGGGATACCCCTCTGTTCCTCCGACAGATCCCAGCACTCAGCTGTGCAAGTGGAAACTGGAAAGTGGTTCGGCTTTGTCCACAACAGCAGGAACTTGGAAGAAAGAGCCACGATAAGTCCCAGGATCTGGAAGCTCTTTGGCAGCGGGCCGGGGAGGGGCTGGGCCCTTGGAGCTCCCGGGACACTCCAGGGCACATGGGTGCCCTATCACTCTCTGCTCCCTCGGCAGTGTCTCCACGCTGCTTCACTGGGACCTCAGCGCTGTCCACTGTCCGCGGATCCCGGCCTGGGCCCCAGGGAGAGCTGACAGGAAGCCCACGCCCAGAACTGGCCAGCTCAGCCTCAGGTGCTGCGATAGATGTGGGTCCCAGAGAAGCTGTGCTCACCATCCGCTCACTCACCTGCACAGCTAACAACATACAGTGTCCAGGCTCGAAGAGCAACCAGTCTGGGGGGAACCAGGTATATTGGGGGGGGGGTGCAGGGGGAGGAGAGAGAATGTGCCCAGGTTTGGGGGTGGGGGAGAGGAAGAGAACACACAAGGCCAGGGTAAAGGGGAACATGCACTGGGGAATACCTGAGAGGGGTGAGCAAACATTTTCTTAAAGGGCCAGACAGTCAATACTGAGGCTCGCAGGCCGTGCTCCACTCCGGAGCTGCAGTGTCACAGCAGCCGGAGACCACATGTAAACAAACAGGCAGGCATGTGCTCCGCTCAGCTGCTTGCGAAAGCAGGCTGCCAGCACACCCGGCCCCAGGTTGCCTACTTGATCCAAACTCACTACCCGCCGCAGTGGCTGTCCACGCTCCACCCCTGAGGCCACAGCCCCGTCATAACTTCACCCCAAAACTGCCCACAGGGACCAGAGAGGCTCAGGGACCAGGAGCTCACCGCTGCCTCCTAGAGCAAGGCTGGAGGTGGTGTCACCAGGGGCTGGGGTAGAACAAACAGGTCGGGGGTGAGAAGCTTGGCCAGGGTACCCCCAGACCCCGGTCCTGCCCTCTCTCCATCCCCCCTCCCACCCCCCCCCCCCCACTCACCTGCAGAGGGAGGCTCTGCGCAGCCGCAGCTACTCCCCTTCCTTCCCCACCGGGGTCTCTCTCCGTCCGGCTGGCGTCCCGGCAGCCCCTTCCCAAACGGGAAGCCCTCCAAGGCGGGTGGGGGATGGGACTGAACTGCCCCAAGGACACGCCGCGGGACAGATGACACCCCGGGGAGGACGAGGTGGCCGGAGGGGGGAGGCGGTGTAACCCGGCACCGGGACCCAGGGGCCCGGGAGGGGCCAGGCTGGGGCCGCCCCCCGCCCCGCCAGGCGGGGCCCAGCCGGCGGCGCCCACCGGGTCCTGGGACACGCCACCGGGGCCCGCCCGCGCCAGCCTGCCCACCCCAGCTCTGGCGCCCGCAGGCAGGTGGCGTCTTTGCGAGAAGATCACAAGTGGCCGGCTCAGGCGGGTCCCTGGCCTCTCGGGTTGCACTAAAAGTGAGACCGGGGAAGATGCTATCTGGGCACACCGCACGGAGGCAGCGCGGGCTCATCCAACATTGATGCGGCCCGGACTGCCCCGGAGCCCCTCGTGGGGGGCGTGGGGGGCGCAGGGTCCCGGCTCCCAAATCCCGGAGAGGGAACCGCATGGAAGCTCATCACCGACGCCACACAGGTACCACTCCGCCCCTCCGTCCAAGGACCCCTCCAGGGCCGCCTTCCCAATCATGCCTAGTCCTGGGCCAGGGGAGGGGCAACGTGCCCCTTCTACCCCCTCTCCCAATCCTCTCCCACCTGTCTCGGGGGCAAAAGAGGGAGGGAGGGTGGGAGCTGGCTGGTCTCCACATGGAGTCCGTTCCCTCCAGCACATCTGCCTCCACTCAAATGCACACACCCACATGGCCACTGGGTGGCGTGCACGCCCCCTCCAACAAAGGTGCCCAAACTCATCAATAAACGTTCAATGGTGCACACATGCCCTGGCATAGCATGCACCTACCCAGACACGCTCTCTGGCACACACACGCTGAGTTGCACACCCAGGGATACACACCAATGGAAGCCTTCTCCCAGAGGAGCCCAATCCATCCCTGCCTCTGCTCCTGATACTTGGGATGGAGAGAGAACACCACCCAGAATGCCCCCACCCAGAGCACATCGGACTTTGGAGGGAGTGCCGGGTCCAGGCAATGCCCTCTTGGTGCCCGGGGCATTCCTGGTGTGGTGTTTAGTTGGTCTGCAGTGCCAAGAGGGAGGGCCTGGAGGCAGAGCCAGGTGGGGAGTAAGTCTTTGCTGAGGAAAGTGACCTTGTGAGATGACAATCCTGGGTTCCAGTTGCCCTCGTGTAGACACTCCCTGGTTCCCAAGGTTCCCAGATGCTGGGCCCTCGTCCCCCTGACGTCAGCTCCATGCCCCTCATTCTCACACGAGGTCCCAGTCGGCTGGTGCGGTACTCCAGCATCACACACCTGTGGGAAGCTGTCTCCTGGCAACGGCAAGGCCAGGCAGTCCCCCAAAGCCTTAAGCCTGCTGACATCCCCACACATGACCTGCCACTCACCACCAGACCCCGCCCCCTCCCCAATACACACCACACATCTAGGTTGTTCTTCGTTCAGAATACAGGGACTTATGCATGTTTTTTGGTGATGGCTGTCATTGAAACTCACTTTCCCTTCACATACAGCAAGTTGTGTCATGCGTGGTATTAGAGGGAGGAAAGAGGCTTTTTTTTTCTTTTGAGAAGCACACTCCATGTTTAAAATAGTCTTTTCTATGGGTCTCATGGTTGAAAGCATACTCTCCCGGTTCTGGTAAAATGAATTTACCGTTATAAGATCTAGAGAATAATATTCGGTATATGTACTGGTGCCCCGCTGCACGGATTTGTGCACATGGAAAGGAAATGAATTAGAAGGTGGCTGGTGGGGCTGGACTGGGCGAGACAGGCTGGACACACTCTGGAGCCAACCTCCCAAGGTCCCTCCCCAGCTGGCCAGCAGCACCTGGGGCGGTACACAGCTAGAAGGGTGTCTATGGAGTGAGCGGGGTGTCACTCGGCCTGGCCTGTGGGGATCAGGCTGAAACCGGCTCTCTGATATCCCCCAAGGGGTCCTGGATTGCTAGAGGGCGGTTTTCAGGTGACGCATCCCGGAATCCCTCCTCTCTGGTTCTGGGGTATGTCACCTGAGAACTGCCACTGCCAAGTCACCACAGCTCAGCAGCTCCTGCATTGAGCATCTGCCCCCTGGTGGTCAGTGCGCATCACACCTACTGGCTGGTTGGAAAATCACTTAGCCTTCTATATATATATATAATAGATGTTAGAGTTATGATTTGGGAAAAGTAGATTAGTTTATACGCTTGATTAAAGAGTACCATGGATATTAAGAAATACAATGAAAATACAATAAATATTGCAAATTGAAAAAAGAAAAAAAGAAAAAGGAGAAATAAGACCAGATCATCTGCCCAAGGCTTTGGGGGTGGGGGGTTGGAGGGGGGGGGGGTTGTGGCTCACTGGGAACACACATCTGATCCAGATCTACCTGCTCAGCTTCAGGACAGCCCGCTGCTCAGGATGCTCGGGATGGACAGAAAGGAGGGCTCCCCTCCCAAGCTCATGCTGGGCCAGGATCCCGGACGGGACCCAGGCTCCGCTGGCATTATCTGTCCTCCAGGCACAGGCTCTTCCAGAGGGAGGAAATTAGGTGTCTCTGGGTGCCCGTGAGCTCCTGCTTATCAATTGTTCCCCAGATGTTGGTTATAGCTGGCCCTTCCTTTTACCTTTGTCACAGATACAGTTTTCAGTGTATAAGACCTTTTTCTGAAGGGTCTTTCTGCTTGAACACCTCCAGGGACCCTACCTGGAGAACCGCAGGGCCTGATGACTTCAAACCTCAGCGTGGGCAAGAACCAAAGGGCTTGAGAAGTCCTTGCCTCACCCCCATGACTGACTTCTCTCCCCTTCCCCGCATCACCCTGAGCCCCCATCACACCAGCTGCACAGGAGGCAGACCAGCGCCCACCCACCGCCTCCTCCAGAGCTATTCTTCCAATGACCTCGGCACCACCATCCCCGCTTGCCCATCCAGGCGAGGTCCTGTGCTGCTAAAAATTCACCAGAAGCTGCTAAAAGCTCTCGAACAAAGCAGGACCTCCAATCACTTGCCCCTGGTGGCTACCTCAACTGCCCCTGCCAACAACTGCCATGGCCAAGGCCTCCAATCCCAACCTTCCCTGGCCTTTCCAATCATAGAACACACTCTGAGGCCATAGGTCACATACTTACAGAACCCCATAACTACAAAAGTGCTTCGTCAACCTGTCCAGCCTCTTCAACTGCAGGGGAAACAGGCCCCGAAAGCCAGGGGCTGCCCAGGTCAGGATGGGAATTAAAGGGCTGTTAGAATCAAATCCTGGACCCCTGACTCCCTTCATAGAGCTCTTTCTAATGCATCATCCTGCTACATCTAATACATCTAATACATCATCCTGCTTCATACACACAGTAACAGCATCACCTCCTTGTTTCAGGACAAGCTGCTAATGAACCTACATGTCACAGCAGTCCACCCAGCTGCCTCCCCCCACCCTAGTCTGCCCTGCTGCTCCCCAGCCTGTGCCACCTTCTCTGCAGATTCTGAGCCCAGCAGTCAGGACTGGAGTTGGCTGGTGGGTCCAAGTCCGAAGAGAGGGCTCCATTTCAGTTCCTGATCTACTGGTGACTTTTCCACTGGGGCTAAAGGCCCAGTCTCTCTTGGAGAAGTTGAATCTTGTCACCCATGCCTCAGGCATTGGCTAAAGTCCCCAGCCCTGGAGTCCCCCATCTGACCCTGCTTCTCATCCCTATAACTGTGTCCCTATCACCCAACGGGTCCCAATTGGTTCCCACCAGGTCTTTATTAGTCATCCTCTCCAGTCCCTGGACTGCCTCCCTAGACGTGGTCCTGACCCATCTCAGCCTCCCCTGCTTCCCTGCCCACTCGCCTCACAGAACTCCTGATGACAAATGTAGGGCCTACCTGAGTCACCACGATCACCTTTGTATGTAGGAATGGCCCAACTTTCAGTCAATCCAACAGAAAAGTTCTGATGTTAGTGGAGGAGCCCAGCTATGAGCCAGGAAGAAATAACAATAGCCACCAATTACATGGCACTTACTATGTGCCGGTCACTGTCCCAATCACTCTACATCTATTCAGCCTTACACATTAGCACATTTAATCCTCACAACAACCCTAGGAGACACATACTCTCATTGCATCCAACTTAAAGATGAGAAAATGGAGGCCCACAGCCGTTCAGTAGTTTTCCTAAGGTCAACAGTGTGCAGTGCAGGCGATCAGAAGGGAACAAGGAACAACTTTCTCGAACATGAGAAAGCGGCAGCCAGAGCCACTGTTCAGAGTTCCTGTGTGGGGTGATGAAAAAGGTTTTAATAGTGGTGATGTAACATAATGTTGTGAAGGTAATGGATGCCGCTGAGTTGTACACTCAGTGAAATGGCTAACTTTTTTATTATACATATTTCACCACAAAAACCTCAACTGTATTGCTACAATATATACTTGTTATTACAATATTATTAAAGAATATGCAATAGTTAGGGATAAATCTTACAAAAGCGGTAAAAAAAAAAAAAACTTATACACTGAAAAACTACAAAATATGCCTGAGAAAAATCAAAGGTGATCTAAATAAACAGAGATATACCATGTTCATAGATTGGAAGGCCCGATATTAGTAAGAGTCAACTCACCCCAAATTGATCTATAATCAAAATTCCAGCAGGTTGTGTTCTTTTTGTTTTGTTTTTGTAGAATTGAAAAATTTTATTTAAAATTAATGTGAAGTTGAAAATGACCTAAAATAGCAAAAACCATTTTGAGAAAGAAGAACATCCTGATTTCTCCAGGATTTTGGTAAAAGAGTTTCTCCAAATCACTACTTCTCTCTTGTTCTGACTTCACACTCACCAAGCAACTTTTTAAAAAAATACTCACCAGAGGATATTTTTCCCATTGATTTTTAGAGAGGGTGGAAAGGTTAGGGGGTGGGGGGAGGAGAAACATCATTGTGAGAGAAACATTGGTTGCCTCCTGAACAGGCCCCGAGGTGGGACCGAGAACCTGCAACCCAGGTATATACCCTTGACCAGGAAGTGAACCTGTGACTCTTTGGTGTTTGGGCTGATGCTCTACCCACCAAGACACACTGGGCAGTGCACCAAGCAGCTTTTTTACTTTACTTGCCAAGTAGCTTGATTCAAGATTGGGGATGGGCCCTGGGCATAACTACAAAGGGATCTTCACAACTGTGGGGTAATAAATGGGCATTCTGGTTTGAAAAAATAAAGTTGAAAATCCTGAACAACCTGATTTCAAGACTTCAAGACAGAGTGGTGTTGGTGTCATGAAAGGCAAATAGGCCAATGAAGCAGAATGCATAATTTAGAAATAAAGGGACAGCTGATTTTGAATAAAGGCGAAAACATGGGAAAGTCCTCTCAACAGATGGTGCTGGAACAATAGAATATCTTCTCTCTCTCCCTCTCTCTCTCTCTCTCTCTCTCTCTCTCTCTCTCTCTCTCTCTCTCTCTCTCTTAATGAACCTCATATCGTACCCAAAAGTTAACTCAAAACAGAGCACAGTCCTAAAATATTAAATCTAAAATTAGTTGATTCCTTCCTAGGAGAAACATCTGTCAGTTGGAGATAGGCAATTATTTCTTAGATATGATACCAGGAGCATAATTTATAAATCGGACTGCATTAAAAGTAAAAATGTCTGATCTTCAGAAAACATAAGAGGATGAAAAGAAAGACACAGATTTGGAGAAAATATTTTCAAGTCATAAATCTGATAAAGGACATGTATCCAGAATATACAAAGAACTCTCCAAACGCAAGAATAAGGAAAAAAATAACTCAATTAAAATACAAGAAAGGTTTTACCAGATACTTCCTATATGGATGGCAAATAAACACATGAAAAGATGCTCAATATCATCAGTCATTAGGGAAAGGCAAATTAAAATCACCATGATATTCCGCTACACGCCTATTAGAATGGCTGGCATGAAAAAGACTAAGTTATCTCAAGGATATGGAGGAACTGGAATTCTCACACAGTGCTTTGGGGAATGTAAAATGATATGATCATTTTGGAAAGTGACACTGTTTCTCAAAACATTAAATGTACACCTACCACATGACCTTGTTAGTCTATTCCTAGGTATTTACTCAAGAAAAATAAAAACATATGTCCATATACAGATTTCTGCATGAAGTCACAAAGCTTTATTTTATTTTTATTTTTAAAAATATATTTTATTGATTTCTTTACAGAGAGGAAGGGAGAGGAATAGAGAGTTAGAAACATCGATCAGCTGCCTCCTGCACACCCCCTACTGGGCATGTGCCCGCAACTAAGGCACATGCCCTTGACTGGAATCGAACCTGGGACCTTTCAGTCCACAGGCTGACGCTATGTCCACTGAGCCAAACCAGTTTCAGCACAAAGCTTTATTTGTAATAGCCAAATAAGTGGAAACCACCCAAGTGTTGACCAGCAGGTGAACCAATAAACAAACAAAGGTATCTCCATATGGTGGAATATGACTCAGCAATAGAAAGAAATGAACTACCAATGCACGCCACCGCATGGGAAGAAATCAAATTGCTCTGCTGGGCAAAAGAAGCCGGGCTACAAAGAGAGCACACACTGAAAGACTGAATTCATACAAACTTCTAGGAAGTGCAAACAAATCAGGTTCCCTGAGCACCGGAGGCCGAGGGGCCCGTTTCGGTGGGGACCTGAAGGAAGGGGGGCCATTTCCAGGTTCAAAGACATGGTGGCAGCAGAAGCCAGAGAACAGGGTTGGAAAGTGACCGTTAACTAGTAACAGCTGCTTTTATTTGTTTCTTTTTGCAGGAAAAGGTTTAGTAAGGATATGGAATTATCTCAATTTAAAAGTCTCCTCCCAAATAGGTATTAGACCTTTGGCAAAAGCTACCACTTGTTTCTCCGGGAACCTAAGACTGTGAGCTCCCCTGGGGGGAGCATTTATGCCTTTTTAGCTCTTTATCTCCAAGGCGCCCCCCCCCCCCCACACACACACACACATAGTTCGCCCTCACACATTGCTGAGTAAGTGAATGGATGTGATTTAGGATCGGAACACAAGCTTGAAGGTTGGGTTATTTTAAGTTTTCTATTCCCATCATTTCAGAGTTTCCTCTCCACAGAGAGCACTGCTTTTCAAAAGGGCAAGCACCCTGGGACGGTGAGGGACAGCAAGCTGATGGCTAGGATTGTGCAATGAAGGGTTGACGAGGAAACAGAACCAAACATGTTTTTACGCAAAGAAAGAGGTAGCCCAGTTGCACCCATCTTTAAATATATATATATATATATATATTATTGATTTCAGAGAGGAAGGGGAAGGGCTAGAGAGAAAGAAACATCAATGATGAGAGAGAATCACTGATTGCCTCCTGCACGCCCCATGCTGGGGAACGAGCCCACAACCTGGGCATGGGCCCTGACTGGGAATGAGCCATCACCGCCTGTTGCATAGGTCAACGCTCATCCACTGAGCATCCCAGGCCGGGTTGTTGCACGTCTTGAGGGGCAGGACAAACTTGAGTAGGTTTACAGGCCGAGGACAGACCTCCAATTCAGACAGGGAGGTGGGATGGAGAAGAGAGATGGGATGGAATCCAGGGGAGAGTAAGTAGGGTTTCAGGGGGAATTAGCCTGTTTTCGAATGTCAGAGCCGCGAGGAGGTTTTGCAGAGCGCAGGGAAAGGCAGCAGCAGGGAGCAGGTCTTAGGGCGGCACGAGCAGCGTGTTAAGGAAGTTTCTCTTCCAATTCTCACCTTAGGGCCATGGAGCAAACAGTTAACTCCAGAATTCTGGAGATCGACATGGGATTGCAAACTTTAAAAAACAAACAACACAACAACAACAAAAAATCTATCAACTATGATCCTGGTTGAATTTTTAAAAGAGGGGGTAGCGTCTGACACACCAAAAAATAGTAGAAAGGACAAAAATCTGGGAATAAATAAAATCCACTCTGCTTTATGACCAACTCACTCCAACGTCCTTATTTTTTCCATTTCACCGGGAAGGATGCTCCTCCCTCCAAGACCAGCGCGTGGGCAGCGCGGCTCCACACACCGCCCACGCGCAGAGCTCTGTCCCCGCGGGGCGGGCAGGGGGGGCGCACTCCGCCGGATGCCAGCCAGGCCCTCCCCCCCACCCCCAGGGCCCCGAGGGGCGCAGACCCAGGAGGCGGGCCTGGAGCCCAGCGGCGCCCCACCCCTCGCCCGCCCGACCCTTCACCTTCCCCGCGGCTCCCGCGCCCACCAACGCCACGAGTGTGTGTGTGGGGGGGCGGGGGGGGGGCAGCTCGCCGGGCTCCACGCCCCGCGCCCCGGCGGACAGCTCCGCCGGCCGGAGTGAGGACGCCCTCGCTCGGCTTGGGTCTGGGACATCCGAGGCTCCCGGTACGCGGTACCGACGTTGCGAATGCTCGAGGGTTCGAGTCCGCCGTGGGGTCCCGGCGCTCTCGCCGGCTCTCATCCCCCTGGAACCCGGCTTCTCCCGCGAGAGGGCGAGCGCCTAGGGCGCCCACGCATGGCCACCCGGCGGGGCCCGGCCACGTCCATCCTCCGGCGCCCGCCCTACCTGTCGTAGCTCCAGCGGCTGTAGGACAGGGTCCGGTGGCTGCTGACGCCCTCCATCGCCGCCGCCTCCGGGCTCCGCGGGACTCGGAGCTCGCTCGGTGCGGGCCGGGCGCGGGCGGAGGACAGTACTCCCCCACCACCACCGGGGGCGGGCCCCCTCCGGCTCCGCCAATGGCGCCGGCGCCTGGGCTGCGGGGACCCGGGCCCCGGGGGCGCCCTCCCCCCGCGCTGAGTCCCGCGGGGGCGCGCCTCCTGCAGCCCGGGCTGCTTATTTATGTCTGATGTGTGCGCCATGTCGCCATGGCAACCGTTCCATCTTTTCCTGGCGTCGCCAGGGCACTGCGCTTTCAAACCTGCCCGGGACAGGGACTGCTCAGAGGAGGCTGCCCTTTCTCCCGAAGTCCTGGGTACAGGTCCCGTACCCCGACCCTCTCTGGAGAGATGGCCCCTATTTCCCGGCGTCGGGGGACGAGGGGGACAGCGTCTTCATCTGTTAAAGAACCCCCAGCTTTATACCTCAATTGTCCCCTTCTCGGGAATAGGAATATCCATCCCCAGAATTTTGGAGATCTCACCTCCCTCTCCCCTTCGCCGCCTTTTCCTTCTAAGCTTGCAAGTTAGTTAACCTCCGGGATCCCCCTCTCCTAAAACCGTAGGGACTCAGACCCCTCTTGACCCTAGTGGAAATCCACTTCTCCCTTCCCCTCCCCCACTGGATTCCCTGGGCCCCGCACTTCAGCATACTAGGGCCCTTGGGTTCCCAAGACCAAGCTCGGTAAACAATCCCATTTCTAGGCCTTCCCTTTCTGTTTGTTTCCCTTGGTGCTTTCATTAAATCCAGCTGTGTTGTCTCAACAAGCGGAGACACTTTGTCTGCACTTGGCTAAGGTTGGTCCAGAGGAAGGAGAACCGGGTAGCTGTGTGGAGTGGGTTGGGGAGAGAGGGAGGGAGTGTGGGCCGCCTCTCAATCCACTTCCCTCCCCCTGCTGCTCCTAACCCCACCTCCACTGCGGGGATTTGCAGGTATAATCTCCTCGCAAGGTCATGGGAGCCTAAGAAGGACCTTTCAGTGAGCTGTGGAGAGGCTGCACTCAGGCGCTGGGAGTGCAGGGCGGTAGGGGTTGAGCTACACTAATCCAAGGATCAGGGGCATCTCCTGTGAAACGAGACTTGCTTGTTAACCCGTAGCTACACGGCTTGCAACTGGCAGTGCACCTGTTGCATCCCGCCCACAAGTGGTTTTTGCTTGTGTGGCACAGGCGTTCCCATGGCTACGTTGACACTTACAAAGTGGGAGATTTAATAGATCAAGCCTTTTGTCTTCTCTTGAAAGTCTGGTGCCCTTGGGCCTGCCTTCAGTATGGCAGGCATAGAGCTCCCTTGCAGGAGCACGTCCTCTCCTATGGGCCTCAGCCCCAGCCATCCAGCTTCTCTCCCTCACATAACTTGCTGGTCTCAACAGCTTTAGAGTTTGCCACCATGTAGACTACAGCCATCTCTGTAGCCACTGGTTTCCCATGGCCCTCAGAGCTGCCCAAATGCCCCATTGACCAGTATTTACCAAGGGCCAGGTCCTCAGCAAAATGCTATATGTAACAGACGTGATGGACTCCTATTCCTGACTGCATCTTTAATATATATATATATATATATATATATATATATATATATATATATATTATTGATTTTTTACAGAGAGGAAGAGAGAAGGATAGTTAGAAACATCGATGAGAGAGAATCATCAATCAGATGCCTCCTGCACCCCCCCACCACTGGGGATGTGTCCACAACCAAGGTACATGCCTTTGACCGGAAATGAACCTGGAACCTCTCAGTCTGCAGGCCCACGCTGAACCAAACCGGTTTCGGCTCTGACTGCATCTTAATGGTGAGACTCAGGAGTGCTCGTTTGGGACTCCAGAAACATGCTGCAAGTGTGTAAAGCCTTCTTATGGGGGTGAGGAGGAAGCTCCCTGTCTGGAGAATGTATGGAGTTTATTGTCCCTCCCACAGGCACTGCAGAACCAGAAGCCACTGCTCCTGAGCCATGCGTTATAAGACAAGCCTCCAAGGATGTTCTTTCTCTGAAGCAGTGGTCGGCAAACTCATTAGTCAACAGATCCAAATATCAACAGTGCAACGATTGAAATTTGAGAGCCACATTTTTTTAAACTTAAACTTCTTCTAACGCCACTTCTTCAAAATAGACTCGCCCAGGCTGTGGTATTTTGTGGAAGAGCTACACTCAAGGGGCCAAAGAGCCGCAGAGCCGCAGTTTGCCGACCACAGCTCTAAAGGATTGATAGACGGCCAATAGGACCTAAGAAGGGACTCCCTCAAGGTCCTGTCCCTACAGCATCATCCCACTCCGTAGGAAGCGCTCTTCCTCCTGATGTTTGTGTGAACATGAAGCAATATTTATCCTTCTCCTCACCCAAAGACAGACCGAGGACTCCATCCGCTTTTTTTTTTTTTAATATATTTTATTGATATTTTAGAGAGGAAGGGAGAGAGATAGAGAGCTAGAAACGTCGATGAGAGAGAAACATCGACCAGCTGCCTCCTGCATACCCCCCACTGGGGATGTGCCCACAACCAATGTACATGCCCTTGACTGGAATCGAACCCGGGACCTTGCAGTCCGCAGACCGACGCTCTACCACTAAGCCAAACCGGTTTTGGCTCCATCCGCTTTTGGAGAGAGGGTTCTACTCCTCTGCTTGAACTCTGTCTGATATGACCCAGTGGCAGGAGCAGGGAGATCAAGGGTAGGAGCAGATCTTAAAGATGTTCGAGTGGAAGTGGCTGGGAGATGGAACGTAAGGTTAGACAGTGGAGAGCTCACACACCCTGGAGCGGCCTCCTGTGACTCGGGATCCATGCTCTGGGACGGGCACGGGAGCTGGTCTGATACATTTGCGGTGGTGGCCCCTGAAGCTTGGATGTGGTGACGGCCTGCAGCGAGATGAGTAGTAGACATCTCTGCTGCTTCACTCAGATTCTTTTGGATTCCTTTTTTACTGCTCTCACGGGTGTCCTGCCCACCTTCCACTTTCACCAACAGCTTTGCTTCTAAAGCCCAGGACTGCCTTCCCATTGCTGGAGCCACTCTGCTCACCCACAGAGTGGTAGTCACCTAGGAATTTACTGCCACCCTGCATGGCCCTTGTCCAACACTTGACAGGTGCAGGAGTAACAAAGTGCAGCATCCTTGCCATAGGCAACACTGATGGATAACTAGTATTCCAGTGTCCCTGTAGGATCAGGTTCATTGTAATTTTTGTGAGACTTTGGAATCATATCCTTGTTTCCCTTTCTCCTACATTTTTTTAAAAATATATTTTATTGATTTTTTACAGAGAGGAAGGGAGAGAGAGAGAGAGCTAGAAACATCGATGAGAGAGAAACATCAACCAGCTGCCTCTTACACACCCTCCACCGGGGATGTGCCCACAACCAAGGTACATGCCCTTGACTGGAATCGAACCCGGGACCTTGCAGTCCGCAGACCGACGCTCTACCACTGAGCCAAACTGGTTTCGGCTTTTTCTCCTACTTCTTGTCCTCCTGCACCCACTCCTTTTTGCGTGTCCCATAGCAGCATTCAGTGGTGCACTACAGCTGGCTAGTGCCCAGAGCCGATGGCTAGCATCTCTTCCCAATGCCATGTTCAGAACTTGGCCACAGTGGGAGCATTCACCATAGAGTATTCATGGAAATTGGCAAATGCTATGAATCAAGGCTTTTCCCCCCTGAGAGCCAGTTGTTAATTATTTATGATCATATCACGGAGGCACTTCCTTAACCACTTGTGCATGAGCATTCATTTCGGAGTCTGCTCAACCTGCACTTGCAGCGGCCGGGTCCTCCTCATGGTGTCATTGCTGCCACCCAGAGGAGACTGCCCCAGCACTTACGTCAGAGGCCTCCCACCCGGACAGGGCGCACGTGTCCTTATGGGAACGGACACCTTCTCTGAATACGGATTTATCTTCTTTGCTGCCCGTAGTGCTTTTCCAATGGCTTATAGACAAGTTATCAACCTGAGATCCTGCTAGGGAAGTCTCAGCTGAAGGTTCTCTTTACGGAAGAGGATGTCTGGCAATGGTTTTGTAAAACCAGGGGTCTTACCATATGTACTTCATTACCTGGGAACAACGGGTGGAAAGTGAGAGTGGCCACTAACGCTCAGCTAAGGACCCAGCTCTGGGATGAAACTGGCTGGGGCCACAGTCCTCCAGGGTGGAACATGCATTAGACCAGGGGTCTTCAAACTACGGCCCGCAGGCCACATGCGGCCCGCAGAGGAGTCTGATCCGGCCTGCCAGGTTTTTTGGGCAGTGAGCGCAGCCGAGGTGTTACAGTAGGAATTAGTAGTTCATATAGTCCGGCCCCCCAGCTCTCTGAGGGACCGTGATCTGGCCCCCACTTTAAAAAGTTTGAGGACCCCTGCATTAGACTATCTGCTGATATACAGTGCCGTGGCCCCAGGATTTAGAATACACCTTGGTTTCAGACTTCTGGTCTCCAGAACCGTGACATAATAAACTTCTGTTGTTTTAAGTCACCAAGTTTGTGGTACTCTATGGCAGGGGTCGGCAAACCGTGGCTCGCGAGCCACATGCGGCCCTTTGGCCCCTAGAGTATGGCTCTTCTACAAAATACCACAGCCTGGGCGAGTCTATTTTGAAGAAGTGGTGTTAGAAGTTTAAAAAATTTGGCTCTCAAAAGAAATTTCAATCATTGCACTGCTGATATTTGGCTCTGTTGACTAATGAGTTTGCCGACCACTGCTCTATGGCAACCCTAGGAATCTAACAGATCGTCTTACACCTAAACCACCTTCTCCCAAGTCCTTGTCACATGTTCTGCTTTCAAGGAATCCAACTAAGCACATTCCCCCTCCAGCTGAGTTTTTAGGTCTAAGGTTGGAGTTTCCATTCTCAGGTAACCTTTACCTCTCCCATCTCTTGCATCCCCGGTGAGCTGAGCAATACGTGATCCTGCCCTATGCCATCTCCTTCTTCCAACCTCATTTGGTGAGTGGCCTCATGCACCTGCTCAAACTCTAACAGGGGTCCTCAAACTTTTTAAAGTGGGGGCCAGATCACGGTCCCTCAGAGAGCTGGAGGGCCGGACTATATGAACTACTAATTCCTACTGTAACACCTCGGCTGCGCTCACTGCCCAAAAAACCTGGCGGGCCGGATCAGACTCCTCTGCGGGCCGCATGTGGCCCGCGGGCCGTAGTTTGAAGACCCTTGCGTGGAGGCCAGGCTCTTTCATACCAGCTCTGGCACCACAGCCTCCCTGGATGGAAGCCCAGAAACCTCATTTTGGTCATCAGGGCCTGGGCCAGGGTTTCTCCTGGGAAATGGTGGCTCCAGGAGTTTTGTATAGGGAGCTTTTAGATTACAACCTGACCGGAAGGGGAGTGAGCCCTAGATTTACTTAAAAGTGTTTCTGAACCACATTTTGAAATGGATTATTTGGAGTGATTTTGGGTAGGTATAGAGGAAGATGCTTTGTAATCATCACTTTGGCCCTAAGATGGACAAGGAAGCATTTCTAGAAGTCCTGGTCACTCTCTGCACTGCCCTGGCCTCTCCAAAGCCGAAGGTGCTTCTTCTAAACCAGGCCTGTAGAAAACTGCTCAGGAACTGAAGGGGAATGAGCAACCAGCAGTCTTAAGTGGCGTGAGGGAGCCCTCTAGTGGCCATCACTCAGAAAACCTTGGGCATAGAGCAGCGTTGCTTCTGGGATTAGAGGTCCATTGCTATGGACAGAAGGACCAATACTTGGAAGCTTGTCCATTCTAAGACTAACAACCATCATCCTGGACAGAATCATAAGCATAGGCTGGCAGCCCCCATGAGACAGAAAATAGATCAGGACAGAACAGATGGATCACAGAACAGAGACCAGATATGGGAGACATCACCGGGGAAAAGGGGACAACTGGAATTTTGTCGGCCCCATGAGGACTTTGGTTACTGGCACAATGATTATTTTGTTCAGTTAAAAATTTTATAAAATTTAATTAAAATTTCAAATTTTAAATCTGACTTCAGGTTCAGAGAACTAGAGACACAACCTGGACAACTTTTGGGAGAATCAGAGGCTGGTGTCCCCAGAGAAGGCAGAGATACTGTGTGAGGCTATCATTGCAACACTACCTTTACCTCTAAGCTGCGTATCCTTGGAAACACAATTCCATTATGTGGGCCACTGTGAAACTGAAAGTAATACTTTGATCTTCATTCCTTTCTTCAAAGCTTTTCCTCCTCTTTGTGCCCAATTTTAATGTCTTTAAAAATTGCATTCCCTTCTCTGCAGATTTCAGCATGTTCTGTACTGTGTCTTCCTAAGACTTGTTCCTACCCTATAATTTACAGCATTCTGTCATAATTGTTTTTGTGCTTCTACCTCATAATACTGAGACCCATAGAGAGCAGAGAACATTCATCTTCTATAGCCCCAGTACCTGGTGCATACTAAGCGTCACTATTTGTAGAATGAGTAAAACAAGGAATACTGTCTGGTGTGCTCACTCCCTCCAGACCCTCTCCAGGAGATCCTGATGACTCCTAATGAATCACCATGTCCATAGGGCCTCGTGGTAATTATTCTGCAAGCCATCCATTTTCTTACTCATGTAGAAAATGTTTATTTCTTAAGAATTATTCTGGGTCTGGGTCAGCTCTGGGACCTAGGAATGTTAAGTCTACAGGAAACTTTGCCCTCACAGAGCTTGTGCTCTTAATAGGGGAAACACAGACAAGTTCACAACGGTGAGATAAATGCTAAGCGAGGAAAACATCACAGGATCCTGGTTATAGGAGCACCTTCCAAGAGGCACATTTGGACCAAAACCTGAGGGATGAGTAGGAGTGGGACTAAAACCTAGGGGATGAGTAGTAGGATGAGCTACAGGGGCACGGATTCTAGCAGAGCAGAGAGCAAGTGCAAGGGAGCCCAGGCTGGGAGTAAGAGTGGAGCTGGAGAGCCATGCAATCCGATGAACCATACAGGTTGTGATAAAGTGTGGACTTTATCCTAGGCTATGGGACTCCACTGAAGAGATTTCAACTGAGGTGTGTCCTGGTCAGTGTGGCTGCTGTGAGAAGGGACCAGAGAGGGTGAACAGGAGATCATTTTTTCTAAACTGACTACTCACATCAAACATTTCCGTGATCAGACGTGCAGGTGACTTTCCACACCATGCAACTCTGACACCAGCTGAGTGTCCCAGTTTAGCATAGTTTTGACAGTTTGCCTGGAGTCAGTGTCAGATCCTAAGGTTAAGAGCTCAGTCCCACAAGACGGCCCCACCCCTTCAGATGCCAGCTGTAAGTGCAGGTTGTTGCCTGTGCTCTGACCGGCCCAACACAAATGGGAGCTTCCCATGGCCCCCTCCCTGGGTTCCATCACTTTGCTGGAGCACTAAAGCTTGCTAGCCATTACTCATTTACTGCAAAGGATACGAATGAGCAGGCAGATGAAGAGGCAGAATGCCATCTGAAGGGGCCTGGCGCCCAGGAGCTCTGGGTTCCTGGCTGCATTCTTTTCACCGGCCCAGGAGCTCTCTAAACTGTCCTTGGGTTTGTGGAGGCATATGTGAGTTTGATTAACTCACGGGCACTTAAATCAAGCTGAAAGTTCCAACCTCCAACCAGTCCCCATCTTATGGTTATCTAGAAGCTTTCCAAAATCACTTCATTAACATAATCTTAGATACTACTGACAGGGGCTTGTTAGGAATAACGACTCTATCTTTGTAGTTCCCATCACTTAGGAAATGCCAAAGGTTTTATAAGCTGCCTACCAGGAGCATGGATGAAGACCAACATATATATAAGAGTGTCATAAAGAGGAAGACTGAAGGCAGAGTGGTAATGAACTAGTTGAGGCATGATAGTGGAATGGGAGGGGAGAATCAAGAATTTACCCAAGGTTTAGGGTTTGGACAACTGGGTACGTAGTTGAGTCATCACCTGAGGAAGGAAATTCAGGTGGTGATTTGTGGGGGAGGAAGAGACAATCAGTTCAATATGGAACTGAATTTCAGATGCTTTTGAGACTCCAGGTGCGGTATCTTGTATCGGTTTAACTAGTCCAGAATCGGGAAACTAGTTCTGAATGTGGCCAGAGCTAGAGCTAGAGCAGGGGCATCCTGAACATACAGGCAGTCATAACAGTCACAGGCTTCGCAAGGTCTTCCAGGCAGAGGGTGCAGAGGAGGTGCAGAGGGCCCAGGATGCAGCCCTGGGGAATGAAACATCAGGGAGGTCAGAGGAGGAAGGACCAAGAAAAAGCACTGAAAAGCAGTGGTGAAGGCAGTTGAAAGAAAATCGGGGGAGTGTGGTGTGTCACAGAAGTCAAGCCACATTGTTTTTAGCGTAAGCACAAGCACATAATGAAGAGAACATGTACACACATTGACAGCAAAAACAAACTTGTGCATACATAAGCAAAGGGTATAAAAATAAAATCCAGCCCTGGCCAGTGTGTCGTCCTGTGAACTGCAAGGTTTCAGGTTTGATTCCCAATCAAGGCACAGCCTGTGTTGTGGGCTTGATTCCCAGTAGGGGGTTTACAGGGGATAGCCAATTGATCTTTCTTTCTCTCCATCGCCCTCTCTCTAAAAATCAATTTAAAAAAAATTCAGTCATTCTTTTTCAGTCAACCTAGGTACAGAGCGTTCCTTTCCTCCCAAACAGCTCCCGAGCCAGGAGTCAGCAAGGCTGGAGCCACATGGCTGATGCCTTTCTGAGCCTTTGCATAGTTTTCTGTGCCTAAAATGCTGTTTTCTCTTCTTTTTCAGTCCGCCCTCATTCGAGTCCAGCTTAGATTTCACTTCCTAATGAGATGGCTTCCATAATCTCCGACATCTGTGATTCTCAATGTAATGATTTTTTGTCCTCTCTGGTAGATCTTAAGCAGGTAACATGGCTTTTTGCTGAGCACACAGTTTGGCATTTAAGTATCTCATGAGCAAATGGCTAACTTGAATTCTTCAGCCTTTCCCAAAGACCTGGAGCAGTTCAGTTCACCAAGTCACAATTTTGTTTTGCAATGAAGACCTCACGTTTGGCCCCTCAAACCTCACAGCTCTCTGCATCCTCTAAGCTTCCAGCACTTTGGTTTCCATATGTGACCATCTATCTCTTTAACCACCTCTATCAGAAAGAGGCAATCCCGGATGCCTCCCCTCTCACCATCCATGTTTTAACCAGTCTCAAGTCCTGCCCTGTAACATCCTCTAGAATATTGCCTCAGTTTGGGCACTCATCTCTCATCTGATCCAACAGTGGCCCTAAAACTCATCTCCCTGCTTTCTATTTCTACCCTTTCTACACTAAAGGGGATCTTCCTAAAATCCACAGCTAACTAAATCTGCTTAAAATTATCCACTGGCTTCCCACAGCTTCTGAGATACAGAGCTCACCTCCACAGACGGAGGACCCTATGCTCAGCTCCTGCATATGCCCCCTTGGGTTCTGAACAGGGTAAGCTTTTCTTTTTCTTCAAGCTTCAAGCTTGAAGCTTTATTAGAGATCCATGAACCAATCCTTAGAAACACTTCCTTTAGCTTGTAGCAGGTTAAGCTTTTTATGTGTTTCTTCTGCCTTTCATGATTTCCTGGTTGAAGACAAAAAACCAGCTCAGATATCGCATCCTGGGTAGAATCCTCCCAGATGCCCTCTGAGAGTTGGTCAATCCTTATCAGGCGCTCCTGTCATGTTGTATTTTTGCCCTATTATTTCATTGGGCCACTAAACTGTGAAGCATAGGGCTACACACAAAAATGAAATTCAGACCTGAATTCAAATCTTGTTTCATCACTTACTAATTGTGTACCTTCAAGTAATGTATTAAATTCTTCTGAAAATAACAACTGCCCCCAAACAGAACAGGTGCTCAATAAATATTAGATCAGCCACTCATTTTCCACTTCTGCAACTGATTATTTATTTTCCTGCTTTCCCCACAATGGGGAAACACTTGACCTACAGATCATAATTCTGCTCCCTGAACCAGTGTCAAACAGCTCTATCCTATTATTTATGTATTTTAAAACAATGAGCACACCCTCTACACTTTCAGTTTAGATTAAGTGTTCAATTCTCTCAATTATTTTCCCTGCATATATTCTCACTTTCATTTCCTGTGGAAAGCAGGTGACCCTTTAAGAAGTGGTTCACAGTACTGTGGGATACTTCTCCAGGCTGAAGACCAAAAGGACAAATTCGGTAAAGCAATGTTCCCTCACCACGGAGAAGGCCGTCTTCCTACCAGGACTCAGGGGTCCCAGGGCTGAGATCTGTATCCACCTCCTTCTCTCCCTCACCAGCACATTCTCTAGGGACTTCAAATTGGCCCAGGTCTTGGGCCACGTAAGATGCTATGGAAGAGAAGTGATAAAGAACTTTCTATGTGCTCTGATCATAAGCAAAAAGAGTGGGGAGATAGTATCCCTGTAGACCGGTATGCTAAGGCTCTATGATTCGGGGGCAGGCGAAGCTCAAGTGGCTTGGGCTGTGGGTACAACAACTGATGACAAGCACACAACTAACTTCTGGTACTCACTTGTGGTTTCTGCATGAGCTCTAGAACAGTAAATGCACATAAGATGGAATTCATTTACAAAAGATAGGCTATGTTTATTTAGAGTCACAAGCAGCTGACTCACTCAGTGTGACTCAACCCACAAGAAGCCATTTCCACTCCACTCCATTCTGAGTCCTAGCGCTGGGGCCGGAGCGGAAGGAGTGCTGCGCGGGCCCATTCACAGGTTGACAAGCTTCTCGTTGAGGGCAATCTGAGACTGCGTGAGATTGGCCAGGTAGGTCACCATCAGTAGGTCCTGGAAGAAAAAGAAAGGAGGGGAGGTTAAGTGAGAGCTGAAGGTAGGAGGAGGGAAGGAAATGCTTGAGAACACTTTCTCATCTCTGAACTCAATGAGAAAAATAAGAAGTTGCATTTGTATTAACCTTTGAATTTAAGCATTTCTTTCAACTATGAATTTAGATAACAAGTCCCAGTTTCAGCAAGACCTGGACCAATGGAATCAAGGAAGGAGAAGGGCATCCCTGAGCACGTGTTCTATCTCTTTCTTCCTCCCAAACTGGAGAGTAAGGGTGGCAAAGGTGAAGCCCAGTCTCCTGTCCAATTCCCTTCACGTCCGTAGCCTGTGCCGTGGTGAGGCAGGGTCGGCACAGGCTCCCAGAAGCCCAGGAGCGGCACTCACGTTGATGTTGCTGTTGAGCATGGTCTCGAAGTCCTCGGGAACGATCTTGGGGACTTGGTTAACCAGACTCATCAAGAAGCGGCCCACAGTGTTGTCAGCGGACACCTTTCCAGACTGAGCACCAAAACAGACGGAATAGGCACAGTTTAAGTCTCGCCCCCGAGACCTGTCACTTCAGCAGACCCCCACCAAGCTAGGATGGATCTATGCCTCCTTCCTGTCCCCGCCCCTCCTCACCAGCACGTCCTCCGCATACTGCAACACTGTGCTGAGGGCATCCTGGATGCGAGCCGACGACCCTGCTACCTGCTGCAAGTCACTTGAGAGTCCAATCACCCGGTTGGTGCTAAAGCAGGTCTTCATGATCAGGTCAACTGCGGGGGTTGGGTTGGGAGGTAGAAGAAATGGAAAACTCAGTGGTTCCATCAGGAAAGAGATGATTTCTAACCATCCTGCTAACTCCCCACTTCCCTCTGGACTCGGTCCTTCCCCTAACTCCCCTGCTCTGCCCTTATTAGTGCTTCTCATGACAGAGCTCAACTTATGTTATCACTGGTTTTGGTCTCATATGAATAGCCATGTAGCCTGTGGTACTGACAATTTCCCACCTTTAACAATTTCACACATAATCCCTTGAATCCCATTTATGTAGAAGAATGAATGATTTCAATTGTTCCTCTTTAACCAACCCAAGGCCCTCCATCCTTGTTAGCAGGCAGTAACCCCTCCATGAAAATGCCAAAGGCGTTGAAAGAGGGCATGGGAAGGTGACTCACCTCCAATGCGCTCAGTGTCATAGTACGCATATTTCACTGTCAGCGGTGTGAACATCACCCCCATGGTCCTCCCCGGGACACCCATTAAAGTGCTGGGGAGAGAGAAGTCAAGGTAAACAAGACGGCTTTGTGAGGGCTTCCATGTCAGGTCCAGGCCAGGAAAGCAATCACACCAAGTGTACAGCTTCCGAGGTTCTGACATAAGAAAGCCTGAACCCCAGAGGTCTCACTTTCTTCCCTTAGCTCATTCCACACACCAATCCCTTGGCCTGTGGGAGGGGACTCAGCTTTCAGACCCATGGTACCTGTGCAACCAGGGTGTCATCTGGCCATGGTATGAACTAGATAGCCTTTTATGCCCTTGTGGCCCAAAACACAGGACACTAAATTTCCCTCGGAGCTTAGACATCCACCACCACAGAAAGAAGAGACAGGACAAGTCTTTTCTGGGATTGAGTCCTCCATCTGCATCTACAGACAAATTTACTCCGGCCACCAGATTAGGTCGGGTGCTAAAGGAGACTCTTTACTGTGCCAGCTAAACACCTCCAACTGGGTCTTGAGGAGCATGAAATAGCTGGAAGGCTACGAAAGTGGGCAACGCTAGAGCTTAGTGGTACCCCACCTGGCCATAAGGACTTGGTACCCACCATCTGTCTTGCTGCATAATGGTTAACTAGTTACATCCCAGTCAGACACAGAAGCAGCACGAAGTTAATCAGCATATGAATGTAACAAATGCCTTCATTATAAACAGAAAGTAGAATCCTTCTAACTCCAAGAGCAGCCCCTGCTGCATGCCACTGCAGCCTTTCCCAATACCCCCAGCAACTAGCACTGTCACCGCCTCAGGATGTCAATACTGTGATGTCATGGTCCTCAAAACTGTACTTAACCCTGGAGAGCCACAAGGACAGCCATTCTCAATGTGTACTACCCTGATCCTGTGCTCAGTTCCAGGGATAAGGACAAACTACAGAGGGCAGCTCAGACAAGCAGTGAACACGGTGAAGGACCATGAACAGAAAACCATGGAAGCTTCGACCACAGGAACTGTGCAGAATTTGCTTTAAAAAAAAAAAAAAAAAAGACTTGAAGAACATCAGCTTGCTCAAATACCTAAGGGGCTGTCCCTTGAAACTGGTTAAGAGCAAGAAGAAATCTGGGGTACAGCTAGGATCAGCGGGTGGAAATTATCAGGATGGATTTTGTTTCAGGGCAAATAAAACCTTTCTGAGGAATGGGCTTCCCTAGGAGGCAGGGAGTTATACCTGCCTGGGCTGGAGGTGGGGTGTCATCTGGCCATGGTATGAACTAGATAGACTTTTATACCCTTGTGGCCCAAGACCCTGGTCACCTGACATAAGCCTTGATGCTCATGCGACCATTCTGGAGGCTCGTGTCCACAGTGAGGTGAATGGGGTTGGGGGCTTCCCGACTGTAGTACTCATGGATCAGCACAGAGTGCTCTGTGATGTCATGGCCTGTGGCGTACCTGGAAAATGAAACACAGTTGTGGACGCATGCCTACATGTGACATCAATATCAACCACAGGCTCTCGAGGTACCACAGTAGTGACACATGGTGACACTCCAAATAATAAAAAAGTAAACTCATAGAAAACTATATCAAATCAAATCAAAAGCTGACTTAGAGCTCTTGAAAAATTTCAAATCACTAGCAAAGCAAAAAAGACTTATTCAGTAAAAGCTATAATTGAAAAGATATTTCTGGCCTGAAAGGATCAGAATAGCCAGCAACACACACTGAATTCACAGCCCCTCGGGGTCACACACGTCAATGCTCTGTCTCCTGAAGACGGAGCACAACATCTAGTCTGGTGGCAAAAGGCCTTGGCAATCGTTGAGACTTTCCAGCCTCCTGTACCCCAACTTACCAGCCCAGGATGAGCTCATTTGGAGAGACTTTCTTGTGCAATTCATACATGTTCTTAGCAAATTCCATGTCAACAGCCACCTAAGAAGGCAGGAAAGGACACTCAGAAGCCAGAAGTTCATAGAAAAATAGGGGTAAGAATGAGAGGCCGCCCACCAGACAGAACAGGCACATGAAGTTTGTCCAAAGGGAGCGGAGCTCTGTGAACTGGAGGAGCTCTGGTTAGGAGCACAGCATGTTGTGTGGGGGAGGGCCCGAAGGGGAGCCGGGCAAAAGAACAGCTACAGACCGCACAGGGGCAGCTCAATCCCACTCACCTCGTCTTCTGACTCATTGTGCGGCACTGAAAAGCAGTTGGTGACTTCCACTGAGTGCTTGTCAACGGTTCCTGTGAGAGAGAATGGTCCCGTGTTATGTGACCTGAAGGCTCCTAACCGCCTCCGACCACTTTCCTCAAGCTTTCCGATAGTCAGCCATCTGGGCCAGGATCATCACCTTAACCATATGATCTCCCAGAAACTTAACCGTGAACCTCCAACACCAATCCCAGCTTTTACCACAAACTTCTATCTACTTCTGATCACTTTATTCCCACTGCACATGTATTTCTCAACCCCACCACAACTGCTAGCCTCGACTTCTGTTTTTTCCTACTCCCATCCCAGGCTTCATGTGCTTCCCTCTCCACCAGGGACCACAATGTTGCTTATACCTGTTAATAGTATCTAATTCCACTTTACTATGGTTTCGCTCCTGAGCTGAAACTATGTCCCCCAAACCCAATGGATATGCCTTCTTTATCTTATTTGACCTCTCAGCAGCATGTAAGACTTGACCACATCAAGGTTTTGAGATAGTTAAGTCTTCTATATTTTCTATGCCAATAGGGCACCCTTCTACTGGAGCATTTATCACATTACATTTTAATTATTTGCATATAAGAGTATGTCTTCATCTTCAACTTAAGGTTAGAATATAACTCATTTTATTAAGCATTTATTTCTTTCTTTTTACAGTAAGTTTATGGGGGTGACACTGGTCAATATGAACACACTACAGGCCTGGTGCAGGATATTCATGCACTGAGGCTGGGGATGGGAGAGAGGCCCTCAGCCCAGCCTGTGCCCTCTTACAGTCCAGGAGCCCTCAGGGGGTGTCTGTAGGACATCCTTAGTGCTGCCTCAGAGGTGTGGTGAAAAGGCTCCCACCACCACTGCTGTGCTCGCCAGCTATGAGCCCAGCTTCTGGCTGAATGGTGCTCCCCTGTGGGAGTGCATTGACCACCATGGGGCAGCTCCTGCATTGAATGTCTGCCCCCAGTGGTCATAGTGACCGGTAGTTCCACCATTTGGTCAATTTGCATATTAGCTTTTATTATATACCAGAGGCCCAGTGCACGAAATTCGTGCCCGAGGGGGTGGGGGTAGTGGTGGTGGTGTCCCTCAGCCCAGACTGCACCCTCTCCAATCTGGGACCCTTTGGGGGATGTAAATGCCTGGTTAGGCCTAATCCCTGTGTCTAAACCAGCAGTCAGACATTCCTCTAACAATTTGGAACCGCTGGCTCCTAACTGCTCGCCTGCCTGCCTGCCTGATTGCTTCTAACAGCTTCTGCCTGCCAGCCTGATCACCCCCTAACCACTCCCCTGCCAACCCAATCTCGACCCCAACTGCCCTCTCCTGCCAGCCTGATCTCACCCCCAATGCCCTCCCCTGCAAGCCTGGTCCCACCCAACTGCCCTCCCCGGTGGCCTGGTTGCCCCCAACTGCCTTTCCCTGCCTGCCTGATCACACCAACTGCCCTCCCTTGCTGGCCTGATCTCGCCCCCAACTGTCCTCCTCAGTTGGCCAATTTGGTTCTGATTGGTCGTTTCTATGTTAGTCAAGTCAAAAGCTCCACCTCCTAGGCAGCCATTGGATCGTCACAGTTGACCAGATTTGGTTCTGATTGGTGGGTTTCTATGCCAGTCAGCATCTCTGGGTCTATCAATGGGGCCTGATCAGAAAGGCGGCCCGGTGGAGACCTGGAGAGAAATGGAGGTGGGGCTGCTGGCCAGGCCCAGAGAGGAAGAGAGGCAAATGCTGATCAACAGCTGCCACAGAGGCTACGGATCAGACCCTGCTTCTCTCTCTGGGCCTGATTCGCAGCCCCTTCAGCAGTCAGTGCTGGGTCACTGCACCTATAGCCATAGCGTCAGTGCTGGGTCGCCATGCAACCCAGTGCTGACTGCAGGAATGACTTCCTCTGGTTGTTGTGAATGTGAAAAGCCCAGGGTTTTTATATATTAGGGTAGGTTTCAGGTATAGGTTTTATGTTACAAGACCTACATATTGTACCAGGTACCCACCACCCAGTCAAATCTTCTCCTGTCCCCTTTGTTCCTCCCTCCCCCTTCCCTTCAGCAACCACCACACTGCTGTTTGTGCTCATGAGTTTCAGTTTTCTATTTCACACGAGTGAAATCATATGGCTCTTCACTTTTTCTGACTGACCTGTGCCCAACAGTCTTACGATACATTAAAAAAACACCAGTAACTACTTCATTTAACCAAATGAAATGTTTCATAAATTAATGTCTGAGGAAATTTGTCCCTACCAAGCAGACTCCATGTGTCATTCTTAAGTAAACATGGCCTCTGTAACACCTCGCACTGTACCATGATGCGTGTCTGGAAGAGCATCTGAAGATTTAAGTTACAGTTGCTCTAACTAGAGTCACTGCAGTTTTGGGGCACTTAGCACAAACCTTGAGTAGAGAATTGATTCTTTGGTTAAATAGCTTCAGTGAATTTGGAAGAATTTTCAGGGCAGCTAAAAGAGCAAGTATTATATTGAGTGCCAAGTCAGGGATGCAAAAATCATTTATTACAAGGTCAAAGCAGGGCATAGTCACAAGAATGCTGTCATGTTTTGGGGCGTTAAGAATAGGGATGGGGAGCGGAAAATATGGGAAGAAGGATTGACACTGCTCACTTTTCCAGGAAACCTGGGAGATGAGTGCAACTTAAAGAAACAAGTAAGGGAGAGCAGGGAAGGTACTTGTGTCAGACTTCGTGTTTCAGACTTCAATGGGATAACACAAAAGCTTGGTGTGAGAAAAACCATAGCAATGTTTGGAAGAGAATGGATTGACATTTCTGGGAGAGGGGGAGGGGGAGGGGGAGGGGGAGGGAAAGGAAGGCAACCAGCAGCTGTTTTGTGGCAGGAGTTAGAAGCTTTCTCTAATAATTTAGATCGCACAGAGACTAAGCCCTGAGGTAGCCCCCAAAGGAACTAGAATTCAGGTAACTTGTCCCAAGGTGTGAGGGATAGATGTCATGGAGTCCACCTACAGATCACGTCCTCTTTGCAACACACGGTCTTCTGTGATAGGACTAGGCCAGTGGTCGGCAAACTCAGAGCCAAATTATCAACAGAGCCAAATTATCAACAGTACAATCATTGAAATTTCTTTTGAGAGTCCAATTTTTTAAACTTAAACTATATAGGTAGGTACACTGTTATCAACTTAATTAGGGTTCTCCTAAATTGGCCTTTGCTAAAAACTCAAGGGGCCAAAGAGCCACATGTGGCTCGAGAGCTGCAGTTTGCCAACCACTGGGCTAGGCTATCCCAAGGCCAGGAGGAAGGAGGAGTGATTCGGCATGTGACTGGAGTGGGTTCACAAAGGTGCCTAAAACCTGTGACTGAGATGGAGCGGAGATGAATCTGGTGGGACCAGCAGACCTCAGAGAAAGGGATAGGTTATCAGTAAGTCCTCTTCAGTGCGTCTCAGTTTTACAAGTTACTTTAACGTAAATAGTGCCCGTCCCCCCAATCTGGAACGTGGGTGGGGAAAGGGTTATTCTCTGCTGCGAAGGTTAAACAATGTCATAAACAGACAACACAACCCTGAGTGTCCACATGGAGACCCAGAGGCAGCTGTGCGGGACCTGGGACAGTGGGGGACCTGGGACTTTAGGGATGAGCATGGGGACACTGAGGGCTGGGGTTACATCAGGCTTACACGTTCAGGAAAGCAGATTATTACAGAAACACTACACGGGCTCCTGCCAAACCTATTTGCTGTTGACAGGGACATCTTTTAACAGATGTCCCACTGGTTAGGAACTTCTCTGCAAACCCCTGTCAGACACAGACTATTATTTAGTCAGTAAAAAAGGGGAGGAAAAACGTGGTCACTGGGCTTCGGGAGTCAAGGGTTTTTGACTTCCTAGCCGGGCTTACTTTTGGAAGACTGGGACTAACCCTACTGGACGTGAACTACTACTGGGAAGCGTAAAAAGCAAACCATCGGGCACAGGACGTTTAATACTTAGCTGCTCCTTATACACCTTATGTTGCCCATAGTGACAGCAACCAGGCCGGCCGGTCCAAGGTCCCTGGGCAGCTAAGCCGCAGCGGGAAGGTGGATGGAGAAACAGGCAAGAGACGAGCGTAGACGGGAGGGAAGGGGAGCGAGACAAAGGGGCAGAGGAGGGAGAAGAGACGTCAGTAGCCGCTGAGCACTCACCCAGCAGAGTCCCGATAACGCGGGCAGCGCCCTCGTTGCGCCGCTCGTAGCTGTCCACGATGGAGGCCAAAATGACCGGGTGCAGCCGGACCACACGGCCGCCGGGGAAGGGGCCCGGGAGAGCCGGCGCGGCCAGCGATTGCGCCGGGGGCTGCGCCGGAGCGGGAGCCGGCGCGGAGGCTGGGGTCTGGCCGGGAGCCGCGGTCGCAGCAGCTGCCGCCGCCGCCACCGGGTCTGGGGAGGAGGCGGGCGCCGGAGTTGGAGCTGGAACCGGAGCCGGAGCAGGAGCCGGAGAAAGCGGTGGAGCTGAGGCTGGGGCCGGGGCCGGGTCTGGGGCTGCGGCTGGGGCCGCAGGAGGGGATGCAGCAGGCGGAGGAACGCTCGCCGGTACTGCCGTTGTGGCCATCTTGTCGAGAGAGAAGGAGCGTGGAGCGGAAGGGAGGAAGCTGGCAGGCACGGATCGCTCGATTGGCTGAGCGCGCACCGCGTGACCAAGGCCTCTGTTCCTATTGGTTACTGAGGACGGTTCTCACGGCGCCACAATTTCCTGCGCTCGGAGCTCGTGCTCTTTGATGTCTGTCCGATGCGCACTCAGTGAGAGCCGAGTCAAATAGTTCCGAACGAACTTGTGACCGCGCTGGAAGAGAATTCATTCAGTGGGACAGTTGCCGCCAGGTGGAGGCAGAGAGCTGCACAAGGGTCGCAATGCGTGTTTCAGACTTCCCTGAGAGAAGGGCTGTCAAAAGTGCCTTTTATTAAAAAGGGCTTTGTGCCCGGACTGGTTTGGCTCAATGGATAGAGCGTCGGCTTGGGGACTGAAGGGCCCCGGGTTCGATTCTGGTCAAGGGCATGTGCCTTGGTTGCGGACATATCCCCAGTAGGGGGTGTGCAAGAGGCAGCTGATTGATGACTCTCTCATTGATGTTTCTAACTCTCTATCTCTCTCCCTTCCTCTCTGTATAAAATCAATAAAATATATTTAAAAAAAAAATAAAGAGGGCTTTGTTTTTGACAGCGTCATGAGGTGTAAACCCGTATAAGGTTTATTCATACAACAAATCGTGTGCCAGCCGAAACCGGTTTGGCTCAGTGGATAGAGCGTTGGCTTGCGGACTGAAAGGTCCCAGGTTCGATTCTGGTCAAGGGCATGTGCCTTGGTTGCTGGCAGATCCCCAGTAGGGGGTGTTCAAGAGGCAGCGGATCAATGATCCTCTCTCATCGATGTTTCTAACTCTCTATCCCTCTCTCTTCCTCTCTGTGAAAAATCAATAAAATATATATTAAAACAAACAAACAAACAAAAACAAATCGTGTGCCAGACTTTTTTTACTTTTTTTTTTTTTTTAAGGCACTTGGCATATATCAGTGAATAAAACAAAGACCGTTTTCTCTGAAAGTTTACATTCTGGAGGGGAGTGAACAATAAGGACATTATATAATATGTTAGTGATGTGCTGCCTTAGCAGGTTTGGCTCCGTGGATAGAGTGTTGGCCCGAGAACTGAAGGGTCCCGGGTTCCATTCAGCCAAGGTCATGTACCTCCGTTGTATCTCTCTCACACTGATGTTTCTCTCTCACACATTATTTCTCTTTCTGTCCCTCTCCTTCCCTTCCACTCTCTCTAAAAATCAATGGATAAATATCCTTGGGTGAAGATTAGAAAAAAAAAAAGTCATGTGCTAAAAAAGAAAAAAAAGTAGCAGAGAGTAAGGGGGAATCAGGAGTTGTGAAAAGTTAGGTCACAATGAGAATGTGAGATTTTAGTGAACTTGAAAAAAGCGAGAGAGGCGCCCATGGGGGGCAGGGATGGGGAGGAAAGCCTCCAGGTAGAGGGGAAGGCTGGTGCAAAGGCCTGGCGTGTTTGAGGAGGCGATTTGAGGGTCAGAGTGTTCAGGTGAAGGCAGGGAGTAGCAGGAGAGGGACCTCTAAAGAGGGGTTGGACCCAGATCAGTGTGGACCTCCCAGGCCGTGGTGAGGCTCTAACTTTTTATCTGAGGGAGATGGGGAACCATTCCTGAGTTTTAAACAGGGGAGGGTCATGATCTGCCTTGTTTTAAAAGGATAGCTCTGGCTGCTTTGAGAAGAATATGGTGGGGGTGAGGCAGGTGAGAGAGAAAGAGCAGAGAGACACCAGGTAGGAGAACACGAGATCATCTAAGTGAGGGATGATGGTGGTTGGCACCAAACTAGTAGCAGTAAAAATGGTGAGAGGTGGGCAGATATTTTGAGGATGGAGACAAGAGTATTTTCTTTTCTTTTCTCTTTTCTTTTTTCTTTCCTTCCTTCCTTCCTTTTCCTTCCTCCCTCCCTCCCTCCCTCTCTTCCTCCTTCCCTCCCTCCCTCCCTCCGTTCCTCCCTCCCTCCCTTCCTTCCTTGCCTTTTGTCTAAGAGGATTTTCTGAGAAACTGTATAAGTGTGAAAGAGATGACTCCAATTTTTATGTGCTGAGCAACTAGTAAAGAAGTTGTCTGACTAATAGTGAAAGCTACAAGCGTGGAGCAGGTTTCCGGGAAAAGACCATTTTTGGATGTGTCACCACTGAAATGTCCAGTAGACATCCCAGCAGCATTGTGGAGTGATCAGTGGAGATGCTAGTCTGTACTCTGGGAGAGGATTAAACGCATAATGCTCTCTAAATCTCTTAGCACATGCCTGATCACCACCATTATTATTGAGTGGTAGCTGTTACCATGACTGTGATGAAAATAACTCTGACGCTAACGTGCACTGCGTGACTTTGGGCAATCTAGAATTCTTTTCTGAGCCCCACCTTTTTTTTTTCTTTTTCTTTTTTCTTGGTATAATGGGGGTGGTAACACCTGACTGTCAGGAACTCTGTCATCTCCCTTAATTAGGTCAAGTCCCAGCATTCAGCTGTCAAGTTGAGCGGATGAGTTTGTGCTTGTTATGCCCAAGAACTGCCTTCTCCTTGGAGCTGCCCCCTATCATTAGAATCGACACAGTCCTGCTCTCCTGTCAGTGCTCTGTGTAGACATACATTATTTTTTTTTTAAATTCCCCCAAACA
This sequence comes from Pipistrellus hanaki, assembly GCF_964339955.1. Taxonomy (NCBI): domain Eukaryota; kingdom Metazoa; phylum Chordata; class Mammalia; order Chiroptera; family Vespertilionidae; genus Pipistrellus; species Pipistrellus hanaki. Next base: position 47,184,042 of record NC_140511.1, on the reverse strand, counting down.
CAGGTGTACAGTCTATTAGAGAAGAATTGGATTCAATGACCTGGATCTTCAGCAACCCTAGTACACAGCACTTGTCAGTGGAATTGGGGTGTGGGGAGGATCACATGGAAATCAGAATTCAGATGTGAAAGAAGGGTCAGCCTGAAGTGATGGCAGTGAGTGTTGGCTACTCTCTCAAGGAAGGTGCTGGGAAGAACAGACATTTAAGGCTGTAGCTAGGGGAACATCAGGATCGAGAGGGGGGCAATTTAGGCTGGAAGAGCTTTAAGTATTTTTTAAACTAAGGGTCAGGGTCTAGAGGAGAGAGAAAGGTAGACTATACACGCGTGAGTAAGGGGAGCTGTGTGATTAAACAAGGCAGGAATGGAGAAGCCTAGCGGAGAGAATGGTCTTGGGCAGGATGAGGAAGAGGCTGGAGAGGTTGCCCTGGACTGTGGCCTCCTTTTTGGGTTTCTGGCGGGGGGCCTGCCTCAGCCCAGCAGGTGCCCTGGGATCATTCCGTAGCGAGAAGTCCAGAGGAGAGAACTGGCCCCAGTGAAGAGGTGTTGCCCATGCACACCCCTTGGGATCTCCTACTCACACGGTGACTTGAGTTGGATGTGGACCCTTCATCACCAAGAACTAAGGATATTTCTCTTTGGCAAGAAAGGAGAAAGGGGAGGATGAAGAATCGGAGACACTTTGGAGAGAGAAGGGAAGTTGTAGGAGCTCCAGTCAAGTGATGTTTTTCTGGGGGAACTGGAGGCAAGGTGAAGGAAGAATGGCAATGCCAGGGTGGGGTTCAGCCTTGGGGCTTTGGATGGAGGGCAGAGAGCTAGCTATCAAAGGCGTTGATTGATCAATTATGGGAGGACCCAGGGCAGCCCGGAGACTTCAAGGATCTGGTCAACTTTTACTATTTTCTCCAGCCACATAGTTCAGGGGCAGGAGGAGAGAGGGTGTTGGCATGGCCTTCCCAGGGATACTGACTGGACAGAACAAGGGGGTGCACACATCCAGGATGTTGGCTTTTCAGTGGCTGACTGAGGTATCCAGGTAGGCTGAGCTCTTTATAGAATGACTAGCAGCCCTGTGCACAAATCTGTGCGCCAGTAGCTCTCTGCAGGGCCTCTGCAGCCACTGCCCAGAAGCTCTCCTCGGCCCAGAGGCCCATCCGTGACAGGGAAATGCAAACAACTTCTCTCCCTGTTCTCAGGAACTCCATGAAGGGCTTCCTTCCTCTTTCTCAGCCAGCTTTTACCCCTGTGCCTCCACCACCAGTCCCTCCTGTCACACTATCCTCCACCCCCTCCACCCCCTGGCTGCCCTGACTTGACCTTGCCTGGGAGTTGGGGGCCACTCGATTCTGCTCAGCTCACCTGTTCCTTATCTTCTTATGCAAGCATTCTGCTCCCCGGCCTGGCTAAAGGCCCATCCGAGGCCAGGCGTGGAATGCTTGCTTCGTTGCCACAGACACAAGCCAGGATTGGGGGACTCTGGCGGGGCTGAGAGGACTGGGCGCCGCCATCTTGGGGCTTGCCGCCATCTTTGTGATGGAGTGATGGTTAATTTGCATATTGTCCTTTTATTAGGTAGGATGAGAGAGAGAAAGGGAAGAAAGGAGGGAGGGGGAGAGAAGAAGAAGAAGAAGAAGAAGAAGAAGAAGAAGAAGAAGAAGAAGAAGAAGAAGAAGAAGAAGAAGAGGAGGAGAGCTATACCCATCAGCTAAGTTTATCTGTTTCTCTCTCTGTTTCGTCTGCTTTGACTTTCTGTTTCTTCTGCTCATTTCTCTCCTGTGCCTCTTTGTATCTCTTCTGTTTCCACCTTTGGTCTCTGTCTCTTTTGTCTCCATCCCTCCCCTTTTTGGGCTTCAACTGTACCAGTTATCAGTTCTGCCCACAGCCAGGCGAGGGTTAATAGGGAGGGATATCTCATTTCATTTCCTGCCTCCACCCTCCAATTAAAATTGGTTCTTTTGCATCTCATTTCTACTTCCTTCAGGTGTGACTCTCAGTCTCCAGACCAGTGATCTCCAGGCCTGGAGCCTTCTAGGGGAGGCAGACCTGAGAGCCTTCATAGTAAGTGGCCTCACTCCTCTCTTCTGTCACAGGATCTATGAGGCTGTGTTTCACTCTATTTTCCCATCGTGGTCTGTTGGGCTTGGCTCTTTGCTGTAATGTTTCTGTCTCTTGCCTCACCTTGGTCAAGGGCTCTGGGAGAGAACAGCTCCTATTCCTACCTGTTCTCCTGGACTCTGAGAGAACTCCCTGAGCCATGGGCGTGGGAAGCTTGGAGGCAGAGGAAAGGTGCCCAGGAGAGAGGCTCCCAGCAGTCACCTCCTGGCTTCTCCCCTCCTTACCTAGCCCTCTCATGCTTAGGGCATGCTCTTACTCATATTTTTTGGAGAATACAGGGACCCCCAGACGCGATTGCCCTTCCAGGGTGGTCATAGTATACATTTTAGTTAGATCAGTGCTCAGTGGTCATGTTGTTATTTCTATGCAAATGTTGTTTACACCTGAGTGTTGTAACTTACTATTATGTAAAGATCCGACTTCCTTTTTTGTCTTTCCTTTTTTGTTTTGTTTTGTTTGTTTTTGTTTTCTAGAGATAGTGGTTTCCTTGTTTCACTTTTGTGTAAACCTCTTGGTATTTATGGTTAGCTTTTCTTATACCTTCTAGTAGCCCCTCCGTAGGATGTTTTTGGAGGCCAGTGGCACCAGTAAATCTCTCAATCCATCCTTTCCCTCTGGGAGAGTATTTATCAGGACCCCACCCTGCTCGGTCAGGGCTTCCTGGGCCACCAGCTGCCTAGGCCCTCTGACCAGCTGCCTTCCAGGCCTTGGTTTTGCTCCTTGTTTGGGTTCCTGCTTCACGAAGCTCCAGGCTTCCTCCTTTTTCACTTCGGTGGATGTGAGCATGTCACCCAGTGGCTCCAACAACAATGGAAAGAAAGGTTGCTTTGGCCAAGGGGGTGGTGGTGACAGCGCCCCGATTCCTTTGTTTCTCTATCAGACTGCCCCAGCTTGGCCTGGAGTCATGTTACAGAGGAAGGCTGGGGCTCAGAGGGAGACGGGGCATCCTTTTCTGTTGGTGTCAGAGAAGTTTCCGCCAGCCCCTGCCTTGTTTCTCCACTGTAATATGTTGAAGAATGAGGGCACGTTCTCTGCTGGTGAGGTCAGCGGGAATGTGTAGGTGTTTGTCTTTCTGCACCTGGACCAGCCCGTGAGTACCAGGGCCTGGTGGGTTTCATAGGACAGGTGTCCTGGTATCACACCCAGCCCTTTAATACCAGCCTCACCGAGCAGAAGTGAGCTCGTGAGCTTGGCTAGTGGACCAGGCCTGGCTTGGGAAGCTGTCTGATCACAAAGGGGATCTGTTTCAGTCCGTTTCCAGGACCTTGCTTGGAGCTCCCTGTCCCGGGCTCACCTCCCGCTCTCCCGGCCTCCACCCACTGAGCAGCCTGGAGGGCACGCCCAGGCAGGCTCCAGCGCTCTCTGCTGTGCTTTCCTGCTGCCCACTGCAGAGATGAGATGTGCAGGGGAACCTGAGGCTTACTTGCAAATTGCTCCTGCGTTTCCAAATGGCCCTGTGACTTGCAGCCAAAGTCATATCCTAACAGATTCCTGCAATTTCCTCTCTTCTTTTGGCATGTACTCAGAATGCTGATCTTTGAAGCTAGACCACTTTCCTGGTTTCCAAATACCTTTTGCTCACTTTCAGACATTTCACTACGGAGATGGCTCCCCCACTGGCTTTCGATCACAGGTATAATTCTGAACCCTCAAAGTTTTCTATCCATCGTTGGTTTTCTTCTTCTGAGGACTGGCACCCTGCCCACCTTTTAGCTCTCTGTGTCAAATACAACGCAGGACCCCACTCTCCTTCCTCTGCTGCTTTCATCTCTACATCTCCCTCCAGGTTCAGGAGGCAGTTAGCTTAACTCCCTGGTTTCTGTGCCCGTCTACTGTGTCTTTGTGTTTTCATCTCTCTATCTGCCCAGGTCATGGACCAGAACTTAAATCTCCCCTCTATGCCCACTGGTCTAGCTCCAGAAAATTCTGAAAATTTCTCATCTGGAGGGACCCCCAAGATAAACACGCAGCACAAAGTGGGCCCTCAAAGAGGCCATTTCTTTTATCGTGGTTAAAACTTGTCTCCTTATCTGAACAACAAGATTTTTTTTGCTTTGAAATCCTGTGTTACTGAGTCCATGAGGCTGGTGTGTAAGGCCAATGGGTTGATGAGTATAGTTTTTTTTATTTGTACTTTTTAAAAAAATATTTTTTAATTGATTTCAGAGAGGATGGGAGAGAGAGAGAGAGAGAGAGAGAGAGAGAAATCAATGATGAGAGAGAATCACTAATTGGCTGCCTCCTACACATCTCCAACTGGGAATCATGCTTGAAACCTAAGTACGTGCCCCTGACTGGACTTGAACCTGGGACCCTTCAGTTCACAGGCCAATGCTCTATCTACTAAGCCAAACCATCTAGGGCAGTATAGTTTTTGTTTGTTTGTTGTTTGTTTTACCTCTTTGCCATATCTCTGCAGTCCCAGAAAAATATAGTTGTTTTCTTAACCCTGACCGTCTAAGGAGGCATACAGGGCCTGATAAACACTGTGTGTGAGAGGGAGGGAGAAGGGCGAGGAGAAGGAGAGAGTCAGAGATTCACACACCCACACACCTTACTTCTACTTGCCACACAGACAATGACGAGGGGCATGCAGGGAATTTCCCTGTCTTTCTTGGAATTCGACATGTCTCTCTGGCTCCTTGGCTGTGCTCGGTGGCTTGCTGAGCACCCGGAAAGCGGGGCAGACTGAGGCACCTTCGGCTGCTCTTCTCTCAGCAGTGCACTCCCCTTTCTCCTCTCCCTGCTTCTCCAGGTCACAGATCTGCACTTGACCCTTCACACCAAGTGCCATGGCCCTGGCCCTGGCCAACAACCCACAGGAGGCATTGCTTTCGGCCTTGAGAGACCTGGACGAAAATGACTTCAAGATATTAAAGTACCACTTACGGAACAGAACCCTGCTGCCCCGAGGGGAGCTGGAGGGCCTGAACCCGGTGGACCTGGCTTCTCGGCTGGTTTTGATGCACGGAGCGCGGGACGCTGTGAAAGTGGTGTGCCAGGTGCTGGAGGGCATGAAGCTGTTAGAGCTCGTGCAGCAGCTCAGCCACATCTGTCTGAACGGTGAGTGCAGCAGGGGGCTGGGGAGGTCAGGGTGGCACTGGACTCCCCCTCCCCCAAGACATTTCTAAAACATTTCTAACTTAGTTCTTCTTTTCTTTTTTTTTCTTTTTTTTTTTTTTTTTAAATATTTTTTATTGATTTCAGAGATGAAGGAAGAAAGAGAGAGAGAGAGAGAGATCAGTGATGTCTGCCTCCTGTACAGCCCCCCACTGGGGATCGAGCCCGAAACCCCGACATGTGCCCTCAGCTGGAATCAAACCCGGGACCCTTCAGTCCACAGGCTGATGCTCTATCCATTGAGCCAAACCAGCCAGGGCTCTTCTTTCACTCTTGCCCTGAGCCCATGCCTGGGAGCCCCTGTGTCTCAGGGTCCTAGTGGGCCTAGTGGTCTCCAGCTAAAGACTCATGACCATGGGCTGAAGGGTGGGAGCTGAGGGTGGGGTTTATTTATAGAAAGATTAGGGGATCTTGTAGCCACTCTCTCCAGGTGTGGTGCCAGAGAAGGGGAGCGTGTGGAGAAAGGGGCTTGGAGCCTGGGGGTGGTGTTGGCGAAGGGCTTCCCGCTAACCAGAGAAACGGCGTCTGCGAGTGGGTCAGTCCTCTCCCCGGCTGCTCTCCCGCAGGCAGCCCAGGCTGCTTCCCAGAGAGGACAGCCTGCCCCTGTGCCCGGCTCTTCCAGGGAACTGGTGGGCGACAGTGCCCGCAGAGTGGGTGGGCGTGGAGCCCCCGTGGCCTCCTGCCCCCTCTCCCGGTGCTGGAGACCAGGGAGTGTCTGTGGCGCCCGTGCTCCCTCCACAGGCTCCTGTCATGCCCGGGAGCGCATGTGTCCAGAGGTGGGAATTTCCATAGACTCAGAGCCACGCTCCCGCTCAGCAGCTGGTTTATCTACGGCCGCTGCTAAAACAGCCTCTGTGGCTTCACCATCCTGCAGCTCCCCTTCCTTTTGCCCCCTCTCTTCTCACCGCTTCAGAGGCACACGCATTCCCACACACACGGACTTCTGCACGTACACACATTCTTACAAACACATACTTGCTGGTGCCCGCTGACACGCCTTCCCTACACAAAAATACACAAGCTTCCATAAGCAAGCTCCCATGAGCACGTATGGATACAAGGGTTCACTGCTGCCCACACATAGTCACATAGCAAACACGTGTTGCACACTCACACAGGTGTGCATGGAAACACCACACACATGAATGTACACACGTGTGCATGCACACACTAAACACTTGTTGCACACTTACACTGATGTGCATGCAAACACCACACGCATGAATGTGCACACGTGTGCGTGCACGCACCAAACACGTGCTACACACACGGATGTGCATGCAAACACCACACACGTGAAGGTGCACACGTGTGCACGCACACCCTCATACATACATAGGTACGGCGGTCCCTCCCCATGAAGCCAGATGTATAACCTTCATGGAGACACAAGTCATAGAGCATAGAAGGGAAGCGTAGAGAGCAGGGCCCGGAGTTCGCAGGGCCTTTCTGTCTTGATCTGTTCCCATCTCAGCCCCTAACGCACCTGTGTCTGGCCCAGATTACAGAGACACATACCGGGAGTACGTGCGCTGCCTGGAGGAGGGGCAGGAGGAGGGAGTGAGCCGCAGCTACACCCCGCTGCTGCTGGTGGCCGCGGCCAGCCCGGGGAGCCCGGAGCCCGAGCAGGAGCCGGACCGCGTCACGGTGGAGGCTCTGTTTGATCCGGGCCAGACGCCCGGCCCAGGCCCGGCGGCCACGGTGGTGCTGCAGGGGTCCGCCGGCACCGGCAAGACGACGCTGGCAAGAAAGATGGTGCTGGACTGGGCCTCGGGCGCGCTGTACCGGGGCCGGTTTGACTACATCTTCTACGTGTGCTGCAGGGAGGTGGGCCTGCTGCCCGAGGCCACGCTGGACCAGCTCCTGCGGTGGTGCTGCGGGGACGGCAGGGCGCCCGTGGCGGAGATCCGGAGGCAGCCCGAGCGGCTGCTGTTCATCCTGGACGGCTATGACGAGCTGCAGAGGCCCGTGGCCTGGGGGCTGCAGCGGCCCGGGCCCAGCCCCGCGCAGGACCTGCTGCACCGGCTCATCCGGAGGGAGGTCCTGCCCGCCTGCTCCCTGCTCATCACCACGCGGCCGCTGGCCCTGCGCAACCTGCAGGCCCTGCTCAGGCAGCCGCGCCACGTGCACGTCCGGGGCTTCTCGGAGGCCGAGAGGGAGCGGTACGTCCAGGCCTATTTCGCGGACCGGGAGCAAGCCCAGAAGGCCTGGGACTTCGTCCGTGGGAACGACGTGCTCTACCAAGCGTGCCAGGTGCCGGGCCTCTGCTGGGTGGTGTGCTCCTGGCTGAAGGGCCGGATGGAAAGGGGCGGGGAGGTCTCAGAGACGCCCAGCAGCGGCACCGACATCTTCATGGCCTACGTCTCCACCTTCCTGCCGCCCATTGACAGCGACGGGGCCTCCTCCGAGCTCACCCGAGACGGGGTCCTGCGGGGCCTGTGCTCCCTGGCGGCCGAGGGGATCCAGCACCAGAGGTTCCTGTTCGAGGAAGCTGAGCTCAGGAAGCACGGGCTGGACGGGCCCAGCCTGGCTGCATTCCTGAGCAGCCACGACTACCAGGAGGGGCTGGACATCAAGAGGTTCTACAGCTTCCGCCACATCAGTTTCCAGGAGTTCTTCCACGCCATGTCCTACCTGGTGAGAGAGGACCAGAGCCAGCTGGGGGAGGAGTCCCTCCGGGAGGTGAACAGGCTGCTGGGCGATCCCGAGCAGGCAGAGGGGGAGCCGATGACCCTCAGCATGCAGTTCCTGTTGGACATCTCCAAAAAGGAGAGCTCCTCCAACTTGGAGCTCACGTTCTGTTTCAAGATCTCCCCCTCCATAAAGCAGGACCTGAGGAACTTCAAAGAGCAGATGACCTCTCTGAGGCACCACAGGGCCTGGGAGTGGGACGTCTTCCTGAACGAGGCCAAGATGAAGAGTCTGGCAAACTGTGTTCAGATGAGCCATGTGGCGCTGAAGGTGGAACATTCCAATGAAAAGAAAGCCACAAGCAGGAGCTCGTTTTTTGTCAGAACCAGCTTGAACAATGACAAGAAAGAGGAGCAGAAATGTCTGGATGTGAACCAAGGGAATGCAGCCGGGACACAACGGCAGGCTGCTCCTGGGAAAGGCAGAGGGAAGAGGAAATAGAGAGCAGGAGGGGAGGAGGAGGACAGGAAGTGCAGGAGTGGAAGCATGAGAGCTGACGGTGGAGTGGAGAGACAGAAGGAGCCGGAAGACGGTAGAGAGGAATGGAGAGGTGTGAGATTGAATCAATAGAGTGGAAGGACGGAACAGCAAGCAGAAAAGAGGAGTAGGGAGAGGGCCCTGTGGAATGAGTCCTTAGGCACAACCACACGTGTCCACAGGGGCTCGAGGTTAGTTACTTAGCACCGCCCACCTCCCCAAGCCTGTTTGTAAATTCCCCAAATGTAGTCTTATGATAGTCTCACATTTGACTCTTTCCTATAAAAATAAACTCCTTGCCAAAATCGGTTTTGCTCAGTGGATAGAGTGTCAGCCTGTGGACTGAAAGGTCCTAGGTTCGATTCCGGTCGATGGCATGTACCTTGGTTGCAGGCATATCACCAGTAGGGGGTGTGGAGGAGGCAGCTGATTGATTATTCTAACTCTTTATCTCCCTCCCTTCCTCTCTGTAAAAAAATCAATAAAATATATTAAAAAACAAACAAACAAACAAAACAATATAATGAAATGTGGATTGTGCTCACTCTATAAGATTGGATAATGTGGAGCATATCAATGTCAGCAGTTAAAGGAAATGCACTGTGCTATAATGCAATGTCCCTTTGACTCTGTATTTGTGATCAATTGCTGCTTAAATACATAGTACCTTTCCATTTTTCTAGAAGCTGCTAGAATTTCCATGCTGGAAATGAGCGATGGTTTGTCACAGACTTTTGGTCTTAGAAGCTATTCTGTGACTTGACTTACCTCTATGCTAATTCCATGCCACTGTTGTCTCCAGCTGTACCGTTAACTGGCTTCCTTTTTTTTTTTTTTTTAAGAGCAGTCTTTTCTAAGCACTAGTCAAAGCATTTGCCTGTTTTGGTTCCCTCCGTACATAAAAGAAGAGAAGAAAAGGGATTGCAGGTGTAAGTGTGGTCAGGCCCCAACCCTCATTTCACAGATGAGGAAACTGAAATTCATTCCGGAGCCCCATTCATTTCTGGGGTTTGTAGACGCCCTCAAAGACCCTGTGCAGGCACCGGGAACCCACCCCCTCCGGCTGTTGCTGCTGGCTCCAGTGCAGCTGAGGGTGATGCTGCCTCAAACTCCCCGGGCCCCACAGAAAGTACAGACGCTCCTCACACGTTTTTACCGCTGTCATGGCTCTTCATGAGCTGATTCCACATGTGCCAATTGCAGCAATCTGCTGCACGTGCCCAGACATCCGAATCCAGGAAACTCAGCCCTGACTGGTCAGCTTTGTTTGCCATGAAAACAATTACTAAGTCTTCTTCTCATAGGAAGCTCGGTGGCTCTACATTTGATAATAATATGCACAGCATGTTGAACACAGACTGCCTGTATACATAGAATATGTAAGAAACAATATGTGTGTGCATGTACTACCTTAAAGAGCAATTGGTGTGGGATTACTGAAGAGGCTTGTTGGCACCCAATGGGCTAGACTGTGTTGACCCCTAAAGAGCTTGGATACTCTCAGCATCCCAGTTCCCAGATGCCACAGAGAACTTGGGACAATGAAACAGGTGCCCAACCACATTGCTGGATTTTCATGTGGCCCAAGTGGTCTATTTTATAAAAACATGGTTCTAACTCTAATTGGGGTTTAGAGAGGTTATTTCACCTAGGATTCACATTCAATTCAAACTAACATTAACAAAAAATAAATGACTTACTGAATTCATTTATATATCTAAAAAAAAACCTGACTTCCAGTTTTAGGTACATCTTGCTCATTCTAATGATGTCATCGAGGCTTTCACTCTCTCTCTCTGTTCTTTCTAGAGTTGCCTTTCTCTGGCTCTCATTTCAGAAAGTAACCTTTATGTGTCAGAGAAGATGGCCATAGGGACTTCGGCTGGAACTGTCCTTACAGTCAATAGTCCCAAAGGAAGAGAAGACTTTTTACTAATGGCTGTGGCAAGGAGTTGGGGGAGGGTCTGGCTGACCTTGGTATGTGCCATGCCTTGAATAGTCCCTGTGGTCTGGAAGATGAACTCTGAGTGGCTAGACCCGAGTTTCATAGCTTAGGTCACAATGGCCATACTTTCTAGGTCACTCTGCCACACCCCCTAGGGCTGAATAAGAAAGGACCAACACTTCCAGAAATGCATGGGATGGGAGCGTGACTCCCAAAGGAAAGGATTTTGAACAGAAATATATAATACGTCACACAGCTATGTACACACACATGGTGTGTCTGATGGACGGGAGTTTCCTAAGGGAGCTGGGGGAAAGGGAGAGGCATGAGCCCTCAGTGCAGAAATGCAACCCCTTCCTCATCTGACCCCACTGCCTGCTGAAGGGACTCACTCTTGCTTTTCTTCTTATTTCCCTAAGAGACTCCGGAAGATGAAAAGCTCTGTGTGTCACACTTCCAGGTCCCAATGAGTGTCCCAACATGACAGAGGAGACTAAACCGTCCACGTAGGGCTCTTAGCCTTCAAAGTCAGACTCTCAGCCTGTTCAGTGAAGGGAGAGTCAGTCCAGAGAATATCCCTTCATTAGTAGAATATGTGGCTATTCATCCCTTGGAGCCTTTTATACTCTCCTCCCCACCACCCCCCATGATTTCTGAACTTAGGAACCAGGCCTCAAACTGTGCAGAGTCCTTGAAGTGATTCATTTATAGTCTTCTCCTTGGCCTGGTTTCTGTTTATTCTCCATCCTTTCTTTTACCAAGATTTGAAATCCTCTCATCTTCATGCACCACATCCATGTCCTCCGGCACTATCAATGCACCCCCTAAAGCATTTCTTGTTTTGTTCCTCCTTTCCACCCTTTCTATCCATCCTTCCAGTCTGTCATGCCAAAACAACTAATAAAATTTGGTTGGGTTTCAGCTTTAGGCTTCTTCCCTGCATTGATACAATAATTTAAAGTAGACAAGGTGCTTTCTCCTTATGTATAGGGGCATTTGAGTGTTGACTCGCCATCACTCATTGGCCTCCTTTCCCTCCCAACAGTACCTTCATTAAGGGGATTTTTCATTAAACCTGTTTAGGTATGTATAGTTGGGACTGATGCTATTCCCACTTATGGGGTAGGGACCACGATGATGCATATCAAGCAGTATTTCCCATAGTCACAATGTCCGGTGTATGATTTCACAGTGAGCAATAAGGGAGGGGTCCTTGGATTGGTTTTTGTGAGTGAGAATCTTTTTTCTTTTTTTTTTTCTTTCTTGCAGGATAACTGGTATGTTTCCAAAAGACACAGATTAGAGATGAGGTATCCCTAAATATTGTTGGCAGACTTAGTGCCTCTAGGAGGGGAGACCTTCCTTGAGAATAGAACCTAATATAAGAAAACATAGATGAAAAACAGAGAAAGAAAACCCACACAGGTCCTGGTTACATCATCTGAGTTCTGGATAAAGCTGTACCTGCAGATTCATCCATCCCTGCATTCTGCTGGGACTGAGCCAATGGTCTCAATGATTGTTCAAGAAAGTATAGACCTGGCTAGGTAGATCAGTTGGCTAGAGCACACATGTCAAACACAAGGCCCGCGGGCCAAATCCGGCCCGCCAGGCCTTGCAATGTGGCCCGCACCGCGCTGTCATCACTGCACTCCGTTGCGTTCCATCACAATGACACGCGGTGACATAGGAGGCTTGTGATCTCGCCGGCTGCCTCGCCGGCCGCTGTACTTGCTATCTATTACGCATGCGCATAGATAACAAGTCATGCGAGATTCAGGAGGCGTGACCTATAGTCCGGCATCCCATGTGGTTGTGCGGGTGGCAGAGCAGAGGAGAGAGTGAGTGTGCGGGCATAAAAAATACACAGCAGAAGCTGCCAGTTCCTGGCATAAAGTGCAGGCATAAAAATCGCAACAGAATCTGCTATCTGTACCCAGCCAGGCATTTATTGACTGACTTTTTTTTTCTCCACTCCATCTGCCAAATCAAGCTATCCCTGTGCAGTTTTCAACTTTTTCCTTCTAACGCAGATTTCCAATAAACTACATCGTTTACTGCCAATATTGATCCCAAAATGTCCAGGAAAAGAAAAGTTGATGGTGAAGGCAGACAATTTAATGACAAATGGGAAAATGAATACATGTTTGTGCTTAGAGAGGGCAAACCAGTGTGTATATTGTGTTATGAGACAGTGTCGGTGATGAAAGAGTACAATATACGTCGTCATTTTGACACCAAACATAATGTTAAGTATGGCAAATATACTTTGGAAGAAAAGCATAAAATTGTTAAAGAACTAAAAGGCAAACTACAATCACAGCAGCAAATGTTTACAAAGGCTACAGCGAAAAATGATGCTGCAGTGAAAGCAGGCTTTATAGTGGCTGAAGAAATTGCCCGTACTTCAAGGTGTTTTTCAGAGGGTGCCTTTTTGAAGCAATGCATGCTAAAAGTGTGTGAGCAAGTATGCCCAGACCAGATACAGAGTTTTCAAAATGTCAGTTTGTCAAGAAACACCATTGCAGATAGAGTTCAAGAACTCTCAGGAAATCTATCATCACAGCTGGCCGAACAGGCATGCAGTTATCTCGCTTTTTCACTTGCTATCGATGAAAGCACAGACAACACTGATACAGCGCAGCTGTCCATCTTTATACGTGCTACGAAGACCGACCTCTCTGTCACTGAGGAACTTTTGGATGTAGCTGCCATGCATGGGACGACGACTGGTAGAGATATATTTGAGGCTGTGGAGAAATCTATAAATAAGTTTAAATTACCCTGGGAAAAGTTGGTGGGGCTAACTACCGATGGCACACCTTCAATGTGTGGAGAAAAGAAGGGCTTGGTTGGACTAATGAAGGAGAGAATGCAAAAAAGTCACTGCCACACACCCTTGATTACTTATCTTTGCATTATCCACCAAGAGGCTATGTGTGGAAAAGTTCTGGACATGAATGACATAATGACCACAGTCATTAAAACTATTAACTTTATATGGGCACGTGGTCTGAATCATCGCCAGTTCCAGCAGTTTTTACAGGAGGTGGGTGCAGAGCATGGAGATGTGCCATACCACACAGAAGTAAGATGGCTGAGCAAGAGCGCAGTCCTCAAAAGATTTTTTGAGCTCAGAGAACAAATTGCTCTTTTCATGGAAAGTAAAGGAAAGTCCTTGCCTGAACTGTCGGATCCCGCCTGGCTATGTGATTTTGCTATGATGTGTGACATATGCGAGCATCTCGCCCAACTGAATCTGAAGCTGCAGGGACGCAAACAAGTCATCACGAAGATGTCTGACATGATCACAGCATTCCAGCGTAAACTTCAACTATGGAAGTCCCAACTGGAACAGGACAATCTTGCCCACTTTCCCGTTTGTTTGAGTATCTCAACCACTATTTCTGGTACTTTTCCTTGCAGTCGGCTGGCTACCAAAGTTAGCCGTTTACTAAGTGAATTTGAGCGGCGCTTCTCTGACTTTAGAACACAGCACTCAGGCTTTGACATCTTTGCCAATCCTTTTACAGTTGATGTCAACAATGTGCCCCATCACCTTCAGATGGAGATAATCGAGCTTCAGTCTGACAGTGGCCTGAAATCAAGGTTTCAGGATGTTGAAATTGAGGACTTCTACCCTCTACTGCCCCCTGACTCAATGCCAGAGCTCCGACTTCATGCTGCCCGTATTCTATCCATGTTCGGGAGCACCTATCTTTGTGAACAGATGTTTTCAATAATGAATCTGAACAAAAACAAGCACAGATCACGCATTACCGATGACAACCTCCATGCTGTTTTGCGGGTTGCTACAGCCCAAGAAATAAAACCGAACATTGACTCATTGATCCGGGGAAAACGGTGTCAGACATCTAGCCAGAAAACAAAACAATGAGCATTTTAGGTACATTCCAATATTACTGTTTTGCTTGATACCAATATTACTGTTTTGCTTGATAGCATGTGAGTTGGTTAACAGCACTGTTAAGGAAAAGATTGTTCCACTCATTTTAAATTCACATTTCTGGTTAACATTGTCAGTTTATGACTGTTCAGTAAACCATTCGGCCCGCGATTTAGGCTGGATTTTAGATTTTGGCCCCTTCTCTGATTGAGTTCGACACCCCTAGGCTAGAGCATCGTCCCAACATGCCAAGGTTGCAGGTTTAAGTCCCAGTCAGGGCACATATAAGAATCAATGAAGGTATAAGTAAAGTGGAACAAATTGGGGGGAAAAAACCATACAGATGGCCAGTAGACATATGAAAAAATGTTCAACATCACTAATCACCAGAGAGATGAAAATTAAAATTAAAACTACAATGAAGTCACTTCATACCTTCCAGAATTGCTACCATCAATTAACCAACAAACATGTGCTGGCGAGGATATGGAGAAAAGGGAACTCTAATACACTGTTTGTGGGAATGCAGACTGGTGCAGCCACTGTGAAAAATGGTAGGGAATTTCCTCAAAAAATGTAAAATGGAACTGTCTTTGACCCAGCAATCCCACTTCTGGGGATATATCCTAAGAATCCTCAAACACAAATCAGAAAGAATATATCCATCCCTATGTTCATAGCTGCATTACATATAATAGCCAAGATCTGGAAACAGCCCAAGTGTCCACCAGCTAAGGAGTAGACAAAAGAGCTGTGTTACATCTACACAGTGAAATACTATGCAGCTGTATAAAAGAAGGAACTCTTACCATTTTCAATAGCATGGATGCATGGAGATTATTATACTAAACGCAATAAACCAGTCAGAGAAAGACAAATATCATATAATCTCACTTATATGTGGAATCTAATGAACAAAATAAAATGACAAACAAAATAGAACCAGAGACATGGATACAAAGGATAGACTGACAGAGGTCAGAGGGGATGGGATTGGGAAGGACTAGATAAAATAAGGTGAAGAGAGTAGCCAAATCAACAGAGTATGATGGCCAGGGGAGGGGTGGCGGGCGCTGGGTAAAGGTGGGCAAGTGGGGGAGAAAGTGGGGGACATTTGTAATAGTGTCAACAATATAAAAAAAAGAAAGTATGGACTGGACTTTGAGCTCTTTGGTTCTTACATACTCTGTGTGATTAATAACATTATCTTTATATTTTTTATTTTGGCATTTCATAAAATAATTAAATTAGTGATTTAATATTATTTTATTATTTTACCATTTTAGAAGAAGATTGTGATAGTTGCAGTCATTGTACAGAGGGCAGTTTGAGGTTTGCAATACTAGGTAATTATTTCTTCTTCTGTACTAGTGTTTTGTGTATTTTTTTTTTTAAATCTTCACTGTTGAAGTATTACATATGTCTCCTTTCTCCTGCATTGATCCCTTCTAATCCACTCACTGCCCACCTGACTCATAACCTTCACCCCATTATTGTTTGTGTCCATGGCCTGGCCTTTTTGGCTTAGTGGGTGAGCATCGACCTATGAACCAGGAGGTCACAGTTAGATTCCCAGTCACTGGGCTCAATCCCCAGTAGAGGGGGTGCAGGAAGCAAATGATCAATGATTCTCATTACTGATATTTCTCTCTCTCCCTTCTTCTCTGAAGTCAATAAAAATATATTAAAAAACCAAAAACCATTATCTTTATTTTATCATAAAAGCAAGAGCTAAAGAAGTTGCATATTTGCTCGAAGTCATGAAGCTGGTTCAGATTTTTGTTGTTGGTTTTTTAAGTATGTCTTTATTGATTTTTAGACAGAGAATAAGGAAGAGATAGATAGAAACATCAATGTGTCATGGATCAGTTGCCTCCTTTACACCCCCTACTAAGAATCAAGCATAAAACCTAGGCATGTGCCCTGCTTGGGAATGGAACCTGGGACCTCTTGGTCTATGGGATGACATTTAATCGACTGAACTACATCAGCTGGGCCAGATGTTTTGATTTCAAATTAAAAAACTCCAACTATAAAATCATCTGAATGACTGCTTCCCTCTACCCCAATTTTCAGTGTTTCTACTAGAAAACATAAAACATTTTGGTAACTTCATGTAGGTTTTCCACAAAGTAACTTTAATCTACTTGCCTTCATGTGCTTCCTATCAATGCAGAAACTGTCTACCCCAGGCAATCAGACCTTCCATCTCAATCACCCTGCCTTTGCTCGATACCCTCTCCCTTCTTCCCTCTGCCTGTTCACTAACGTTCACTCAGTCTCTCCTTTCATTTCTTAAGGGAGAGGCCATGGGGGAATTGAGTCTCTTGAGCTGTTTATTCCCTGTAGAAACCTGAAAAAGTGTTGCTCCAATTTTGTGCATTGAGCTTTCTTAGGTCCATACGGGAAAGTCTACATCCATTGAGTGTTAGTTCTCCAGAGAAGGATTCTCCCAGGTCAACAAGTCAATGCCATTTAATGTCATTAAATTGGCCCAGTGAATCACTGAGTTGTATTTATGGGAGAAGTGGGTTTCTTGGTTTGTTTGTTTTTTTGTTTTAAGCTAAAGAGATGAAACCTGCTTAATTGGGATGAAAATCAGAGGCAGTCAACAGGTTAGTTTCTGCTTATGTAACTATTACTGGGTTTACATTTATAGTTCTTCTCATTGATAACTGGACATGCCCATCAAGTGAGATAGCTCAGTGCTCAGGTAAGAATGTCAACTACTTTGCCTTTAGTATTCATATATCCAACCATGTGGTTAATGATTAGAGCTATATGTAGTCTGCTTGCATGAATCATCAATTCATAAAGGTTTGTAGCTGGGGTTGGAGGTGTTCAGAACTAAGGCTGATCATGCAGAAAGGTGACACTCAGAAGAGGGAGTGATTTGCCTAAGTCACACAGAGAGTTAACCATGGAGTCAGAGCACATGTCAGTGGATTGGGCCAGCAGAGGGTAGCTCATGTTAGAGGGAGAAGATGGGGCATTCAGGGTCAGCTGTTGTTTTTAATCACTCACGAAGGCAGCGATTTGGGTTGGTTCTGTGACTTTATCAGTCTCCTGGAGCCTGTTTATTTTTAACAGGATGCTCTAAATTATCTTATTTTTGGTGTAATTTTTATACACTCAGAACTCAATATATACTTTTGTCTATCAGAAATGGCACTTACATGTTTTTTCTTGCAGAATCTACTTTATTAATTTTAAAAGACTTTTTGATATCCAAAATATAATTATTATGGTTAATACAGACATTTGATTTTAATATATCACTATGGTCAAACTCAGTAAATCAACTTGCCTTTTCCCCTCAGCTAATAACCTAATGATCTGAACTCAAGACAACATGACAATGTAACCTGTCTCTAGCTTGCTTGTCCTTCTGTCTTGGCTTCCTCATATCCCACAATAAAATCCTACTGGTTTTCAGGCAGGCATCACACAAAGACCAGCAGGCCTCTGTTCTAGTGCTAATCGGACACCTTTGATTGGAGCAAGTCAGCCTTCTTCCTTATGCCTTCCTCCTTCCCCTTCATGGCTCTTCTACCCATGACATCCTGCGCTTTTAACTAACTGCTCCCTCTCCCTCTCCACTCACAAGTAAGTCTTCCCTCTGTAAGTTTCTACGGCACTTGTTCCCACTCTGGTTTCCCCTAAATGCCAGCCTGAGAAGTGGGCATTTTATTCCGTGGATAAGAGACCTTGAAGGGTCTGGGAGAAGGGATGATTTTTTTGGCGCAGGTATGAGGGGTGAATTGTAGAAGTTACAAGAGATAGAGAAGCCAGTTAGGAGACCATTTAGTAATGTGGAGGTGTGCGGGAGGGGCGAGCAGCAGGCTGAAGGGGAGGAAAGGAGGCAGTGAGCTGGAGTGGTGAGTGGGGACGAACTTACTGTGGTCAGGACTCCAGATTTTAAAGATCCTTGAGCCTGACAGTGATGGGATCCTGGGGACCGGGGAGAGTTGGTCTGGGTGACTAGGGAGGAGAAGGGGGAGAAGTGAGGTGCGCTGCTCAGAGAGGGGGCTGAGAAGGGCAGGGACTGCAAGGCAATGATCAGGTCTGATTGCGATTGGCTGGCCCACAGGACTCAGGCAGCCAGTGTGCCTCCTACAAGCAGGCTCACCACTGCTCCAGGGTCCCTTCAGCCTGGCTGTCATATGAATGGAAGGAAGCCCTGCAGCTTGAAGATTTCTATGAAAAAAAACCCCCACACAAAACAAAACAAAAAACCCAACCAAACAAAAACAAATAAACAGAGAAACACTCATGTCAGAGCCAGAGGGATGTCCAGGGCTATTTTCAAACACTCAAATACACACACAAGGGGCACCTGAGAGTGGGGAGAGGAAGACACTCATCTTGATGGTAGTGGCAGAATCAGGATGAGAGCCTAATGCAATGGTATTTCCAATCCCACAAGGGCCTCGAAATTCTACAAAATCATGAGTTAATTCTTGGGCTTCCTATTTTCTTGTGTTTATTTTTTTCTTCAGATGCTAATATTCCTTAATGACAGCGCGAGGATGTTCCTAATTTTAATATTTATTCTTCCAACTATTCAGTTAACATTGGTTTAGCACCTATTGGGTCATTTATTATCTGTTTTAGGCACCGAGAATACAGCAGAGAACTGTTCAAAGCTCAGAGCGGGAAGTGAGATAACAAGCATCTCCTTTATAGTAAATTTCCGGATCTCTCTGAGTGCCCGAAGGGTACACTTCTTGAAACTCACTCCATGGATGCATTTGTGAATGTTGATGGTGTATTCTACAGTCACTACCTCTTTGATGGCGGAACAGTCCTGCATCTTTTCACCCTCTTCTTTGTCGGAGGCATTATTGCAGGCCCAAGCTGGAAAGCCACCTGCTATTATTTGGTACTTTTAAAACAAGATTTCTGAGTAAAAATCCTTTCGTGGGTAAGAGGAAGGCTTCTTCATTTGTATTTGAAACACATACTATTCTAATATACTGGCCATTCTCAAAATTGACAATTTGAAAATCTGTCAAAATGAGCTCATCATTTCATCTTCTGCCAAGAATTTCAGACTGGAACTCTCAGCTATGGGGCGGAGACGTCATAATGAACATTCAATGTCGATAGAAACACTATACGCTCCCCTACCGACATGAAAAGGCAGAATCAAAGCTTAGTGGTTGAATTCATCCTCCTGGGCTTCTCTAACTTTCCTGAGCTCCAACAGCAGCTCTTTGGGGCTTTCTTGGTGGTTTACCTGGTGACTCTGGTGGGAAATGCCGTCATCATAGTCATCATCTCCCTGGAACAGAGCCTCCATGTCCCCATGTACCTGTTCCTCCTGAACCTGTCCCTGGTGGATGTGAGCTTCAGTGCAGTCATTATGCCTCAGATGCTGGTGGTTCTCTCCACTGAGAAAACGTCCATCTCATTTGTGAGTTGTTTTGCACAGATGTATTTCCTTCTTCTTTTTGGTGGGACTGAATGCTTTCTCCTGGGGGCAATGGCTTATGACAGGTTTGCTGCAATCTGCCATCCTCTGAGCTACCCAATGATCATGGACAAAAGGGTTTTCACGAAGTTAGTAATGTTCTCCTGGGCCTCAGGGGTCATGGTGGCTACTGTGCAGACCACGTGGGTTTTTAGTTTTCCCTTTTGTGGCCCCTATGAGCTCAATCATCTCTTCTGTGAGACGCCCCCAGTGCTGGAGCTTGCATGTGCTGACACCTTTTTGTTTGAAATCTATGCATTCACTGGCACCATTTTGATCGTCATGGTTCCTTTCTTGTTGATACTCTTATCTTACATTCGAATCCTCTTTGCCATCCTGAAGATGCCATCCACCACAGGGAGGCAGAAGGCCTTTTCCACCTGTGCCTCCCATCTCACCTCTGTCACCCTCTTCTATGGCACAGCCAGTATGACTTACTTACAACCCAAATCAGGCTACTCCCCAGAAACCAAGAAACTGATGTCATTGGCTTACACATTGCTCACACCTCTGCTGAATCCACTGATCTACACGTTGCGAAACAGTGAGATGAAAAGAGCTTTAATGAAATTCTGGCGAAGAAAGGTAGATTTGCACACCTTCTGACTGTGCTGGGAAGCCACATGATATTTGATCATTGTTTAACTAAACTCTATTTTATTGTAATTCAATAAATGGCCAACCATTCTGCATTTCTTGGTATGGATATGCTTATTTGGTTAGTTTTTGAAATTCAGTAACATATTAGGGCTACTTCCCTAATATGTTAATAGTGTACAGCTGTCATTTGTTTTTCTAAATATGTAAGTTTTCATAACATATAATACAACTGATAATTTTATTAGTTCCTCAATTGTAATTATCCAAATCATTACTGAATTACTAAAATGAAGCTTCAATGAACACCTACTTTCTTATGTTCTTATGCACGGATGTTTTATTTCTGTATGATGGAATCCTCAAAGTTGGCTTTATGCGATGAAATATACACATTTATAAATTTTAACAGCTATTGTAGAATTACTTTTCAGATGGACCCAAAGGCCCACTCTGCTGCACTAATAGAGTTAAGTTTCAAGAGACTAACCAAGGAATGAGATATTTATTTCTGGAGTGAAAACCTGTTCCATGGATGACTAAACAAAGTGCAGTTATTTTGGGGAGACCAAACTGGTTCTTCTTCCTGGATCTACACAGATATTTTCCCAGATATTCATCAGGAAGTTGGTGGCCAGAGAACTACATGGGAACTCCCCCAAAGTCTCACTTGATAGTTTTAATATCTTTTTCAGTTATAGACCACTGTTTTTAAACATAGGTGATTCATTTATTAATTGTGGGAAATTAAATGATTAATTATTCGTGCATATCTTCCATGCTCCTTGAATCACATCATTAACTATCATATGGAGAGAAAGAAGTAATAATTTCTCTTCTAGCAACATTTGAAACATTTAATGTTTGGCTCCTATTTTAATGTTGCTAATGTTCATAAACCGAGAGGGGTCCCCTTTATTGAATCTATAACATGTGAGCTCCTATTGTTCTCAGTTTCTGCTTCAGGGATAATAACAAAGGTATAAAATACTATTCACATTGTCATTCAGCTGAGGGAAAAGCAATCTTTTAAGTATGTACTACTGCCTCTGCCAAAGATGAGAAGTAAAGATGCAAAACTGATTAGATTTTCACAAAAGGAAATTTCATCATCACATGGTTGAAAACAGTTTGAGTAATATTTGAATGTTGTATAATCTTCTCAATAGGGCATTAAACAGGCATTTAGAAATCCTTTAATCGGATTATATATCTCGGTGTCCTGAAATTTCCTTCTCGTTAAAGGGTTCAATGAAAGGAGAAACACACACACACACACACACACACACACACACACACACATACAAATCCCCCAATCCCTGAATCCCAAGACAAATATACAACTTCATTTTTATTTTTGTTCATTGTTTCATTTATTCATTCATTGATTAAACAAGTTTTTGTTAGGGGTGACTTAATGTGACGTTCCCTGGGGGAAATATAGCCTCTGTCCTTTTGGAATTCAAAGTCTTTTGGAAGATCACTGATTTGGGGAGGTCACGAAGCCAGTCCACCACACCTATGTCTCTACCCCCGCAGAGGAATGAAGTTGAGCAGATAAGGTTCAAGGTTTGGTTGCATACAGGATGATTTCAAAGTCATGATGATTCTCCATGTAGTTATGGCTTTGACAAAAACTGCTCATTTCAAAAGGATCTGCTAATGATTCTAATCTAAATAACAATTCTGGCAAGACCAACTTTAATCTCAGGGCAGCTAACAGGCTAACACTTGAAATCATGCTTTCCTGGC
Source organism: Pipistrellus hanaki (assembly GCF_964339955.1). NCBI lineage: Eukaryota > Metazoa > Chordata > Mammalia > Chiroptera > Vespertilionidae > Pipistrellus > Pipistrellus hanaki. The sequence continues at coordinate 47,161,966 of NC_140511.1, read as the reverse complement.
TTTGAAGTTGACACTAAGATTTCCAATCACAATCATTGTGGATAAGAACAAAGTGAACTTTTAAAATGTAAAACTTGCTTAAAGCATGTCAAAACATGTCTTTCTTGCCATCTGATATGTTCTCCAGTTTATTCAGCTGTTTCATTCCTTTTGTCTTTATTTATTTAAAGACATTTTAATTGAATTTATTGAGGTGACATTGGTTTCTCAAACCATACAGGTTTCAAATATACAACTCAACAAAACATCATTTGCACACTGCATCGTGTTCTTATGTTCTTTCTTTACACCTTAAATTGTCCTTTCCTTTCTTGACCCCTGACATCCCTTTTTCTCTTCCCAAATTAGTCTGTCTTCCTTCCTCCCTCCCTCCCTCCCTCCCTCCCTTCCTTCCTTCCTTCCTTCCTTCCTTCCTTCCTTCCTTCCTTCCTTCCTTCCTCCCTCCCTCCCTCCCTCCCTCCCTCCCTCCCTCCCTCCTTTCCTTCCTTCCTTCCTTCCTTCCTTCCTTCCTTCCTTCCTTCCTTCCTTCCTTCCTTCCTTCCTTCCTTCCTTCCTTCGTTTGCCAAGAATCAGTCAGCCCATGGCTTTTTAAAAAAGATATGTTTTTATTCATTTCAGAGAGAGGGAGAGAGAGATAGAAACATCATTGATAAGAGAGAAATATTGATTGGCTGCCTCCTGCATTCCCCCTAACTGGGGATTGAGCCCACAATCATGGCATGTGCTACTGACCAGGAATTGTAAGGTACTTCCCTGATTCATGGGTCAACACTCAACCACTGAGCCACACTGGCTGGGCCACTTTGCCCTTTCTTCATAACCCTTTACTAAATTGTATTTCTTCCAGCAGCTGCCTGGTCAATAGTTGCTGGATATATTTTGCAACTAACTGTATTATTGGATGCTTGTGGGTTTAGAATTATTATATTCTAAACTCCCTTTGTCTATAGTAATGCTTCTTGTGAGAGGGCAGGGCGGGGTGAGGGGGCAGGGCGGGGTAAGAGGGCAGGCGGGGCGAGAGGGCAGGTGGGGTGAGAGGGCAGGGTGGGGCGGGTCCAGCTCCAGGTAACTGGACCCTAGGCCTAACCCAACCAAGCAGGTCAGCCAAGGTAGCGGCACCACACTCCCTATAAAACCCATTGATATGTTAAGTTCTTCCTCTTTCTCGCCCATGCCCTCCTTGGTGTAGGTGAGACTGGGTTCGGACTAGTCCGAAATAAATACAGGCTTTCTGCAATTGCATCGGATTCGGCTCCCTGGTAGTCTTTGGGGTTTATGACACTTGGGCATTACATATGGGGCCTTGTCCGCGATCTCCAAGACTGAGGGACTCTGAATCCGGAGAGCCTGTCTGGCCGCAGTAAAAGTGTGTGAAGGGATCCCTGTGGGAAGTGCCCGAGAGGTCTAGCGGACGCGCTATTGAAGACCACGGGCCGGAGAGATCAAAAGACGGTTTGATCCTCCTCGTTGGTGTAGGTGAGACTGGGCTCGGACTAGTCCAAAATAAAAACAGGCTTTCTGCAATTGCATCGGATTCGGCTCCCTGGTAGTCTTTGGGGTTTATGACACTTGGGCATTACACTTGCTCCAAAGAATGCTTTCCCCCCCAATGATAATAGTTACATAAATTTCCTTTTATGTAACTGTAAGGTTTGAGGCGCAGGAAACTGACCACCAAGGAGTTTTAAAGTAAAGTTTATTCCCCAGTAATGAGCGGGACTCATTATGGAGGTAGAGAAGTCAGAATTGAAGGAGTTGGGGAGTGGGGATGGACCCAGCTGGGCTGCCACCTGGACATGGAGGATCAGCAGCACGTGGCTGGTCTGGGGGTCCTTTTAAGGGGAGGAACAGGAGAGGGTTGGACCCAGGGCAGAACAGGAAGGGGTGGGCTCCAGGACACTTTGGCAGGTGCTGATTGATGGCTCAATGTCTTGGAGATGTCTCTGTGACTGGTGCCAGTAATGTCATAACTCCGCCCACCAGTTGGGAGGAGGGAGAACCTTATATTCCAGACTCTTTGATTATATTTTAAAAAATTGAAAGTCTGGGCAGGATTCAAGGGCTTTGCAGATGGTTGCATCAGCTCTGGGCTTCCCCCCCAGCCTCGACCTAACAGTAACTATATTATTTTATAATATCTTTTGATTTTTAACCTTCCCATAACCTTATGATTTAGATGTGTCTATGCTGAGGCATGCTGTTGAGAAAAAATAAACCAGAGTAGAAGTGTTGCTGTTGGAGTTCAATTTTAAAAAGGTTGATTTGGGACGATCTCATGGAGAAGATGCCAACTTGGGCAAAGGGACATGAGGGAGTTAGCATTTTTGAGAGCAATAGTGCATAGTCAGGGAAAAACAGAGGCAGCAGCTGTGAGATGAAAACAGCGAGGAAGCTGCATGGCTGAATAGATGTGAATAAGGGGATGTGCCAAGGATGAGCCCAGAGAACCCAGGTGGGAAACAGATCTTTATATTTTTGAGTTTGGCTTCTATATTGAATGGGATAGGGTGCTAGTGAAATATTTGAGCAGAAGGAAGGGAGGAAGAAAGAAGTTTGGAGACTACAGCAATTATCCAACAAAGAGAAGAAACTAAGCCGGGCCCCAGTGTTAGCGTTAGGAAAGGTGAGAATTTTCAACACTGTAATTTGAAGACAGAGCCACAGATAGGTGATGGGTTTGATATGGTTTGGGAGAAGAAGAAAAAAGGATTCAAGGATGACTCATAGGCTTCTGGCCTGTGTAACTAGAAGCTTTAAGCTGTTATTTACCTGAGATGAGGAATGCAGAGGGTGGAGCAGATTTTAGGAAACAACCAGGTAGGTATTCAGTTATGGACACAATAATAAATGAATATGTGTTTACGTAATTTAAAAATGTATTTATTATTAGTCTATGGTTCACTGCTGACTTCCTATTAACATGAGATACTTTCAGAATATTTAAAAATTTCCAAGACTTTAATTTTCTTTATTTGTTTGCTGTTTTGCAGTGTTGTTTTTGTTGATTTTTTAAAATATATTTTATTGAATTGTTACAAAGAGGAAGAGAGAGGGATAGAGAGTTAGAAACATTAATGAGAGAGAAACATTGATCAGCTGCCTCCTGCACACTCCCTACTGGGTATGTGTCTGCAACCAAGGAACATGCCCTTGACTGGAATTGAACCTGACCCTTGAGTCTGCAGGCCGACACTCTAGCCACTAAGCCAAACTGGTTAGGGCTGTTTTACAGTTTTATTGCAAAGTAAGTTATGTGTATGACTGCCAAGTATTTGAATTTATACTATTTTATCTCTGACAAATAATTTTTATAAATATTTTGGGAAGTATAGTGTTAGCAACATAACAAGTGTTGTTTTTGCCTTATATTTACTCTCATTATCATCTGTTAAATCAAAATTTTGTAATTAAAATCTTCTCACTTCAATCTCGTTTTTGGTCTATTTTTTCTGTCAATCATTGAGGAAGATGTGTTATAGCTTCCACATTTTGATTTCTGTTTTATCAGTTTAGGACTATTGGCTATGAATTATAGTTCCATGTTAGTAAAGTCACTTTCTTTTTATCCCTGTTAGCTCATATCTGAATGTTTGTATACACTTTTCACTGACATTTAATACACACGTAGGAAAGTGTAAAAATCATGCCTCAATATCCTGATGACTTCTTACAAAGTATGTATCACCTGCATTCCCATTGCTGACACCAATAATTAAACCTATCAGTATGATGGAAGCCCACAGGGGATGCTATGGGTCATGAGTCATGGAAACTACATACAAGGCAGCATTTCTCACACCTAGTGCAGGTGACTGGGTCGTGCATGGGGTGTTACCCCACCTTGGTGAATGATATTGGAAGGGCCCTTGGATTAGAATTTGTGAATGAAAACCCCTTTTCCTCAGGATAACCGACACATTTCCCACTGGATACAGATTACCCAGAGTGAATCCTTCTTGCTGCCAGGAGGGGTGAGCTTCCTTGAGAATGAAGCCCACTCCTGGAAAACAGAGAGGAGAAACAGACGATGGGAGTCTGCATTCTGGCCACACCCAGTTCTGGGTAAACCCGAGCCTGTGGACAGCCCAGGGCCTATTAATTGTCCCAGCCAGTTTGGACTGATCCCCGAGTCCTTGATTCTCACACGTATCCCATGAGTTTAATGACATAATGTTGATTTTACAGGGAAAGTAATAGAATCAGAGGAGCTAAGGGACTTACTCAAATCATACAAACTAGTCCAGAGTTTCTGACTCCTACTTTAAAATTTCGATCTATGGAAACAATTGTAATGCCATTTTTCTCAAAAGGTTTCAGTGACTCTATTTGGACTAGAAATGATCCAAAGTTCTGGGAGGGGGGAAGGCACCCAGGCTTTCTACAGAGCTTCCATAGACTTGCCTCAGCTTTCCAACCTCTGCCCAAACTGTGCATCCCCTCTACTCAGATCCTCTGCCTCTAGCTCCCACTCCCACCCCTCACCCCACCGCTCTCTTCTTTCCCCATTTACAGCCTTTCTTCAGCCTCTGCTCTCCCCTCCTGTTGGGAGAAGTCACGGTGAAATTGTGTCTCTTGTGTGGAGAGGCATTTCCCCCCTCTAGGAATAGGAAGGAGTGGTGGCTCCAGGTGCTTGCTCTTGAGCTTTCTCGCCCGAGGGGCCAAGTTCAAGCCTCTTTAGTTATCACTTGAGAACATGGGAAAGTGTTTGTGAAGTGATTCCACATTCTCCAGGGAGGGATTCTCCAGGGCACATAATTCTATGTCATATAATGTTCTAGAATCAGTACAGGAAATCTCTGAGTGGTATTTCTGAGAAGGTGGCTTTGCCCAAAGGTAAAACATCAGACACAGAGATGTGAAATTAAAGAGACAGAGTCAATAGGTAAGAAATTTAGGCTTCTGCTTGTGTGCCTAATGGTGGGTTTTCCATGTACAGCTCTTCTCCCGGAGAGCTGGAGGTGCTGTTGAAGGGATTTCTCTGCTCTCAGGAATCACCAGACACAGCTGCCACATTTGAATCAGTAGACTCTTGGTTTTGATGCTATTCAATTTGTTTTTCTCTCTTTTTTTTTAGAGAAGCGCTTAGGTAATAATTAGGGGTAGAAGTACGCATGAACTAATTGTCAAATCTTAGAAGTTTGGAATTGGAAGGGAACTTGGTAAATAAGTCTAATTCTTACCTTTTTCCATTACAAGGATGAAACCTACAGAAGGGAGTGATTGGTAAGTTAGAGAACTTAGAGCATCTGTGGTCAGCTGCCCTTTACCACTCGTGAACATTCTGTTCCATAACATGCCTACAGTCAGTCCTAAAAGGTTTTCTATTTTATTCATACGATACCCTAAATTTTCTAATTTAAAAAGCCTATTCACCTTTATATATATTTATATTTTTAAATCCTCAGCCGAGGATACATTTTTTATTGATCTAATGAAAGGTGGGGGGAGAGAAATATCCATCAGTTGCCTCCTGTATGTGCCCTTACCTAGAATCGAACCCACTACCTTTTGGTGTATGGGACAACCCTTCAATCAACTGAGCCATCTGGCAGGGACTAAAAATCTATCCACTTTTAAATAGGGCAAAGTATAATGGGAGAAGTTAGAGTACTGAAGTCAAGTTGGAATGCTAATTTATATAGGGTTTCCAGCTCTTTGTGGGATCAAATGTGTACCTGAGATTACTGAGCCTAGAAAATGTTAGTTGCTAAAGCAGTATTTGTTGAATAATTAATGATTAAATGAAGTTCTTGATGAGAAGGTGAATAGGAGGAGAGAGAAAATAGAGGGAGAGAATGGAAACATTTAAATTAGTTTCAGAATGACCAAAATTGGACTTTTTTTTTTTTACAATCCCACTTTGTGTGTTCTTGCTTTGCTTTTATATGTAATCAAATCATGTACATGATTGATATTTGAACATGATACATATTTGTTATAAATATAGAATAATTTTGCTGTAACTTTGAATTACGTAAGTTTTTTTAAAAAATATATTTTATTGATCCTTTTACAGAGAGAAAGGGAGAGAGATAGAGAGCAAGAAACGTCAATGAGAGAGAAACATTGACCAGCTGCCTCTTGCACACCCCCCACCAGGGATGTGCCCACAAGCAACGTACATGCCCTTGACCGGAATCGAACCTGGGACCTTCAGTCCGCAGACCGACGATCTACTATTAAGCCAAACCGGTTTCGGCACTTTGAATTAAGTTGTAATAAACATTTTGTGGGTATCTTTTCCCACTTGTCTACTTTTTAATGCTTTAAAAATTTTTCATATTATTTAAAATTGAGAAAAACAAATGAAATTGGTAGCAATGGCATGGGAGTGAAACTTAAAATTATAAAACATTTGTTTGTTTTAAGGTTGTGTTTAATTTTCAAACCACATAATGTAAAAGTTGCAAAAGAACTTTGAAATGTTTTGTAATTTACAGATAAGGTTTCTGAGCCAGAATTCTTCACTTCCTCCTTTTTATTTGTCAGATTCATTAATCTGAGTAATTGGCCATTCTCCAAAACTACCAAACTGAACATCTTCAGGATGGATTCCTTTTTACATCTGCCAAGAATATCTGGGTGAATGCAGACACAGACACAGCTGTTGGATGGTGACTTCATACTCATATACCATGTCCATAAAAACAAGGTATGCTATACTACTGACATGAAAAGGCAAAATCAAAGCTCTGTGGTTGAATTCATCCTCCTGGGCTTCTCTAACTTTCCTGAGCTCCAACAGCAGCTCTTTGGGGCTTTCTTGGTGGTTTACCTGGCAACCCTGATAGGAAATGCCATCATCATAGTCATCATCGCCCTGGAACAGAGCCTCCATGTTCCCATGTACCTGTTCCTCCTGAACCTGTCCCTGGTGGATGTGAGCTTCAGTGCAGTCATTATGCCTCAGATGCTGGTGGTTCTCTCCACTGAGAAAACGTCCATCTCATTTGTGAGTTGTTTTGCACAGATGTATTTCATTCTTTTCTTTGGTGCGGCTGAATGCTTTCTCCTGGGAGCAATGGCTTATGACAGATTTGCTGCAATCTGCCATCCTCTGAGCTACCCAATGCTCATGGACAAAAGGGTTTTCATGAAGTTAGTAATGTTCTCCTGGGCCTCGGGGGTCATGGTGGCTACTGTGCAGACCACGTGGGTTTTTAGTTTTCCCTTTTGTGGCCCCAGCGAAATCAACCACATCTCTTGTGAGACGCCCCCAGTGCTGGAGCTTGCATGTGCAGACACGTTTTTCTTTGAAATCTATGCATTCACTGGCACCATTTTGATCATCATGGTTCCTTTCTTGTTGATACTCTTATCTTACATTCGAATCCTCTTTGCCATCCTGAAGATGCCATCCACCACTGGGAGGCAAAAGGCCTTTTCCACTTGTGCCTCCCATCTCACGTCTGTCACCCTCTTTTATGGCACAGCCAGTATGACTTACTTACAACCCAAATCAGGCTACTCCCCAGAAACCAAGAAACTGATGTCATTGGCTTACTCACTTCTCACACCTCTGCTGAATCCACTGATCTACACGTTGCGAAACAGTGAGATGAAAAGAGCTTTGATGAAATTCTGGCGAAGAAAGGTAGATTTGCACATGTTCTGACTGTGCTGGGAAGCCACGTGATATTTGGTCATTGTCTGACTAAATTCTTTTAAATTAATAAATGCTGGAAATAATGTGCACTTCTTGGTATGAATATGCATACCTTTTTGAGTTCTACAAATTTGCTAATACATAAGGGTTACCTAATACACATTATTTTTATAGATGCATTTATTCCTTGATATTCAGTATAATACAGTTTCTTCAAAAAATTGTTTATGGAAGGTCATACCAGTGTTTGTTAGAGTTTTGTTCCTTTAGAGAATGCTAAATAAAAATCCTAGTTTTATACATTCATAAACATTGGTGCTTTAATTTCTGCAGAATTGGTTTTCCAACTTGAGTTTTGGTGGGTTAAAACAACTGTGAGTTTGCAAACTTTCATAAATATTACTAAACTAGAGGCCTGATGCATGAAGATTAATTCAAGAATGGGCCTTCCATCCCCAGGCTGTTGACACCGTCTTTGCTCCGGCTGGAGCCGCCTCTCTGCCTTTGCTCCAGCTCAGAGCCGCCTTTCTGCCTCTCCTTGTCCCCAGCAGCTCAGCACCTGCATATGCAAATCAACCTGCCAACTTTGTTGGGTTAATTTGCATACTCACTCCTGATTGGCTGGTGGACTTTGCGAAGGGACAATCAATTTGCATCTTTCTCTTTTATTAGTGTAGATTACGTTTTATTTTTTAATTTTTTATTTTTAAAACATATTTTATTGATTTTTTACAGAGAGGAAGAGAGAGAGGGATAGAGAGTTAGAAACATCGGTGAGAGAGAAACATTGATCAGCTGCCTCTTGCACACGCCCTACTGGGGATGTGCCCGCAATCAAGGTACATGCCCTTGACAGGAATCGAACCTGGGACCCTTCAGTCCACAGGCTGATGCTACTGAGCCAAACCCATTTCAGCTAGATTACATTTTAATATTTCACCAGCAGATTGCTGAAACTGTGCGTAATATCTGAATGTTGTATACTACTGTTGTCAGTCAAACATCAAAGAAGCATCAGCAAAAAAATTTCATTGAATTCTATTCCCTGATAGCCTGTAATTTCTTTCTCATAACTCTTAAAAAAAACCCAACAAGATAAGGCTTATCTAAAACAAACAAAAAAACAAACAAACAAACAAGCAAACAAAAAAGGAAGTTAAATACAGGTTTTCTTCTAATCATTCTTTAGTCATGTGTTCATTCACTGATTGTATAAATTGTTTTTCTTTTTTAATACCCTAATTTATATATTTTCCCAGCTTTAATGAGATATAATTAACAATTAAAATTGTATATATTTAGTTGGCTGGCGTGGCTCTGTGGTTGAGCTTCGACCAATGAACCAGAAGGTCAAGGTTCAATTCCTGATCATCACATATCCTCAGTAGGTAGTGTGCAGGAGAAAACTAATCAATGATATTTCTCTGTTATCACTGATGTCTCTGTCTCTCTCTCCCTTTCTCTCCCTCTCTGAAATCCATAAAGGTATAAAAAAATAATTGTATATATTTAGAGTACAATGTGATGGTTTGATATGCATACATGTGAAATGATTACCACAATCAAGTTAATTAACACATCCATAACCTCACAGTTACCTTTTTGTGTTTTTTAGTTGAAACCACTTGAGGTCTATTAGCAACTTTCAAGTATACATACGTTATTAGCTATAGTCACCATACTGTACATTAATTAGATCCTCAGAACTTATCTCGTATTTGAAAGTTTATATCCTTTTATCAGTAACTCCCAATTTCTACTACTGCAGCCCCTGGAAACCACCATTCTATGGTTTGTTTGTATAAGTTAGACTTCAAATTTTACTTATTTACTAAAACTCCACATATAAGTGATACCATACAGTATTTGTCTTTCTCTGTCTGGCTTATTTCACTTAGCACAATGCCCTCCACGTTAATTAATATTGTCATAAATGGCAGGATTTCCTTCTTTTGTATGGCTGAAGAATATTCTATCGTAGTGTATACATAAAACTTTTTTATCCATTCCTCCATTGACAGACATGTAGATTGTTTTCATATCTTGACTATTGTGAATAATGTTGTAATAAACATGGGAGTGCAGCTATCTCTTCAAAATCCCATTTTCATTTTCTTTGGTTATATACCTAGAAGAGGGATTGCTGGATCATATGGAAGTTCTATTTTCAACTTTTTGGAGACTCTTTTCTGTTTTCCATAGTGGCTGCACTAATTTATATTTCCACCAACAGTGCACACGAGTTCAATTTTCTCCCCAGCCTTGCCAACAATTGTTACCTCATCTTCTTGATGATAAACAGTCTAACAGTAAGAGGTGAGGTGACATCTTATTGTGGTTTTGATTTGCATTTCCTTGATGATTAATGATGTTGAGCATCATTTCATGTACCCGTTGGCCATTTGTAGGACTTACTTGGAAAAATGTCTATTCAGGTCCCCTGCCCACTTTTTTATGAGGTTGTTTTATTTTTTGTTGTTGTTACTGAGTTGTGTGAGTTCTTCATATATTTTGGATATTAACCCCTTATATATAGTATATGACTTGCAAATATTTTCTCTCATTCTGTAAGATGCCTTTTCATTTGATTATTTCTTTTGCTGTGTAGTAGCATTTTAGTTTGATGTAATCCCACATGTTGAATTTTGCTGCTGTTTGTGCTTTTGTTCTCATGGCTAAAAAATCATTGCCATGACAATGTCAAGGAGATTCCCCCCTATGTTTTCTTCTAGAAGTTTTATTGCATCAGGTCTTAGGTTTAAGTTTTTAATCCAGTTAGAGTTAGTTTTCATGAGTGTTGTAAGAATGGGGTCCTAATCATATTTTTCTGTATGTGGCTCTCAAGCTTGCCCAACACCATTTATTTATTTTAAAATATTTTTTATTGATTTTTCAGAGAGAAGAAGGGTGAGGGAGAGAGAGAAACATCAGTGATGGCAGAGATACATCGATCAGATCAGCTGCCTCCTACATGACCACACACTGGGGATCGAGCCCACAACCCAGCATGTGTCCTGACCAGGAATCAAGCCAGTGACCCCTTGGTGCATGGGTCAATGCGCGACCACTGACCCACATTGGCCAGGCCCCAAAACCATTTATTGAAGAGCCTTTCCCCACTGAGTCTTCTTGACTCTACCAGTTGGCTGATTTCCAAGAACTCTCCTGTGGGATTCCCCTCACTGACTTATAAAGATGGGACTTTCATTTCTTGCGGTGTATTCAGGACCAGTTTTTCAGTGCATGAAATGCCAAGATCACCTGGCATTGTTTACTGAGATCGTGCAGGGCTGCACCCATAGCCTCTTCACAGGTATGTCTAGTTCCAGTGAAAGGAAAGAAAAACAACCCCTCCTAGCTGCCATTTGGGAGACCACAGAAGTCAGCAAAAAGGGCAGGCTGTGCCAGGCTCACCTCCTTGTGACCTCCAGCGGGACTCCACAGGCTAATGAAGTCCGAGAAATGCCACCTGCTGTGCTCTCAGTCAGGGACTGGTGTTATGCTAAGTGTTCAGTATCTTTGCCAAAGCAAGTAAACCCAAACAACAATATGAAGTGCCTGTAATTCTTAGGACACAGCTTCATTGCTGCCTCACTGAAACAACTCCCTGTGCCACTCCCTTCTTTGGGAAAGAGCCCCAACACATTCTAGTTCATGAGTGGGTCTTGCTACCAATATACTCACTTCCTCTCCTTCACTGTCCCTTATAATGGATTGATCCAGAAGAAAACACCTGTAGCAATCAGAATCTTGGCCGTATCCTGGAACACCCCTCCCTCCCCCACCACACACACACACACACAAGTTCCTTTACTAAATATCATTCAGCTTGTAATGGAGAAGTCTCTGATCAAACAGGGTGTCCCTCTGAAGGGAAGGTATCCAATGAGGATCCGGGTAATCCTGCCCTCACTTTCCAGGGGGGCATGCTCCCAGTATCTATGAACGCACTTTTACGTCTTTTTGAGACCAAGAGCCTCTGGAACAGGTCAGAATTGAGTGAAGGTGTTATGTAAGACATTTCTTCACTGGGCTGCAAATTCACATCTATTTCCCAACTCAAATTGCACACCATGCAGTTCACCAAAAGCTTGTGCAATAAGGACAACAGCACAGCAGAGCCCCGACAACACAGTGCAGAAACAGAAAAATGCCTTCAAGTTAAGTCACCTTCAAATTAAGGACGGCCTCCAACCCTCCCCTCAGCTGAGTACTCGTGAGATGGTGCTCTTCCTGATTACAGCCCCCTCTCCTCACTTTGCGTAGAGCGCTTTAGAAAATTCTTTCTCCTGCTATGGAGACATGAGAGAGTTCACTTTTCCTTTGGATAAGATTGGTTAGCAGACACGGGGCTCATGATTTCCCTCACGCCAGCTCTCAAAATCTCTCCGGCCCTTTGTTGCAGCAGAATTTGGGTTCAATCTCTCTCATCTATTGCAACAGTCTTGAATGAAGTTTCTTTTGCTTGTTTAACTTTGTCCAGTGCAATTACTTTGACAGCTCATTTAATATTAGTTTCATGAAGAGTGAGTACTGAGAGAACCTCCAAACCCCCATGCAGTTTATTGTCTACAGGAACATGGCTGTACTGTGTCATTAGCATAACATTACTATTCCAGGGAACGCTGGACTGGGCCTCCTGGCAAAGCACTCGATTGTTGATTACAGTAACTTCCCTGAAAACCTATTAAGTCTTTTTAAATAATAATAATTTTATGTACAACCAGCACGCTTTTGAGTGCCCTTTTATCTAGCATCTAATAACTTCCTGTCTGCAAGCCTTACATCAACAATCTCCTTGAGCTTTCATGAGTATTGCTCTCAAGACACTCATAATTCTGTCCCTTGCTCCCATCCTAGAATCAATGTCAACTTTTAGGGTTCTATTATGGCTGCATTGATGTGATACTTGAATTAAGAACTAAAGGATGAGTGTTATTTTTAGAGTCAATATAGAGTCAGAGTGTGTGTGTGTGTTTGTGTGTGTTGGGCCGTGACTTTCTAACAATCCATGCAAAGACACTGGTGGGAGGGAGAATAACCAGTATGAGAAAGCGAAAGCAGCCACGTAATCCTTATTCAACAACAGTTTTTGACGAGATCGGGCGCGTTCAGGGTGGTATGGCCATAGACTCAACAACAGTTTTTGAATGACTTCAATGAACCAGACACTGCTACATGCTGAGAACACAAAGGTAAGCAAGATAGTCTAATGGGAGATACAACTAAACACATAATAAAAACCTTATTACAACTGTACTTATTGTTCTAAAGAGAAAGCACAAGACACCCTGGGTTTATAACAGGAAGCCCTATCTTACCCGGAGGGTAGAGCATAGAGGAAGGGCCTTGGGAAGAACAGTAAGGCCTCCCTTTGACATTCAAAGTGAGCCTTAAAATTGACAACGGTTTGCTGGGCCCAACTGTGGAGCAGCCCAGGAGGAAGGAATGAAGCTTTGAATGCCTGATGTCATCCCAGGAAAGATAATGCTGGAGAGGGAGAAGTGAGGTGAAGAGGCAGCTGGAAGCCAGACCATGAAGTCTTATAGGTCTAGTGAACACTCTGAACTCACCTACTAGTGTGAAGGAGTAAGGTAGCCAGTGAGGTGTAAAGCAAAGCAGTGCCATGGACATAAATGTCATTCTGAATAGATCATTGATGGATGAGATTTTAGAGTAGAAATAGGCAAGGAAGAGACAATTGCTATAGCCCAGGTGAGAGATGAGGCTTGGACTAGGATGGGGGCAATGGAAATGGAGCAAGAATGTCTCTACCTTTATTTAAGAGATCAAATGGACAGGACTTGGTAATGTATTCTATGTGGGAGAGGGTAGAAGAGAGAAAGGTGACAAAGGTGAACCCATATTCCTGGTTGGAGTAGAGAGTGGATGAGAGTGACATTTGCTGAGCCACGGAACACTGCAAGGGAAGACTTTTTGTGTGAAATCCAGTTTGGGGTGAAGAAAATTGTAGATGCCTGTGTGGAATCAGTCAAGTAGATAGCTGAGATATGTTGACCAGGCTCAGAAGGAAGGTCTAAACTAAGGGAATAAAGCAAGAGGGCAATAGCTAGGGATGCACACTATGGTCTTCTTTTCTTTTTTAAAATACATTTTTATTGATTTCAGAGAGGAAGAGAGAGGGAGAGAGTGAAACATCAATGATGATAGAGAATTATTGAGTGGCTGCCTCCTGCACACCCCCTACTAGGGATCGAGCCTGCATGTGCTCTTAACCAGAATCAAACCTGGGACCCTTTAGTCCGCAGGCCGATGCTCTATCCACTGAGCCAAAATGGCTAGGGCTGAGGGTGTTCTTAAGATGAAGAGACTGCAGAAGGCTTGAAGTTTCCTGGAAATAATCCAAAAGAGAAAGGATATTGAATTAGTACGATTAGGGACTTGTGCTGCTGATGTTTTTCTATTGGATGAAGAGATAGTCACCAATGGATGGACAGCTACATGCATAACAGAGGATGGAAAGTAGAGCTGTAAAGTTAAAGGGATTCCAGGGGCCAAGGAACTCATATTAGGGGGCTATGGGACAGGGTACCTGGGACAGGAAGTGGATCTGGGAAGGAGCATCCAGGCACTAAATGAATGAATGTTCCAGGAGGGATCTGGTTACTAACTATCCCAAAGAATGAACTATTGATAGATTCTCGCTGCCATCTAGTGGCTTAAGCTTGTAATTGCTATAATCTGCTCAAAGTCCAGGAGAGCTAAACTTGTTATTGGTTCACCAATATCACCCCTGATGAATTCACAGAAAGTAATAGAACCAGTCACATCAGCTCTGGGCACAACAAATCTGGGCGGGTGGCAAAGGCAGTGGCAACTTCTTTGTCCCTCATAGGTGTCAGTGTGCATTTTTGTTAGGTGAAGAACAGAGGTACATCCGTCATTCTTACCCCCTTCCATCTCCTTCCCCAAATTTGCTCACTTCTTTTCCACCACCACCACCACCATGATTACTAGGCCCAACTGTGGAGGGTGGGAGCAGTCCAGGATGAAGGAATGAAGTGTTTGAAGGCCATCACCACCAGCATAATCATCATCCCATGCCCTACACATTACACCAAGCATGTCAAACTCAAAAGCTAACATGGGCCAAATAAATGAGGCATTCAGCCCACAGGCTGCGAGTCTGACATGCTTGCACTGCACATTCACAATAATGGACGAAGTCTGTTACCTCATTTGACTATCCTTCATACCCATTTATTGGGTAACTACCATGAGCACCAGGTGCTGTGCTAGGTGTTAGGCACACGGATCAGACATTGGGAGCTTACAACCAAATACTAAAGCAGATAAGCAGATAAATAAACTCTTATAGCACTGCATGGCAAGGGTTATAATTGTGGTTAACACCTGTGCTGTGAGACTTCCCTGTGCGTCTTCAGAGTAGGAGTCAGGGAGACTTCCTGGAGGAGGTGGCTGGGGTCACAGTATGTGAGACTAGTTAAGAGTTAGTGACATGGCTGAGACCGGTTTGGCTCAGTGGATAGAGCGTCGGCCTGCAGACTGAAAGGTCCCGGGTTCGATTCTGGTCAAGGGCATGTACCTTGGTTGCGAGCACATCCCCAGTAGGGGGTGTGTAAGAGGCAGCTGATTGATGTTCCTCTCTCATTGATGTTTCTCTCTGTCCCTCTCTCTTCCTTTCTGTAAAAAATCAATAAAATATATTTTTTAAAAAAAGAGTTAGTGACATGGTGAAAACAAAAAAGAGGACTTTACAGCTAGAGAAAAATTAGTGTCTGAAAAGCCGGGTGGATTTTAAGATCTGAAGAAGCGCCGTGTGACAGGTGCTTAGGATACTTGGGGAGGGACAGAAAGTGAGTTCAGAGTGTGAATGACCCTGTGAGCTAAACAAAGGAATTTGAATTCAATTTGGAAAGGTATGGGGAGTTGCTGACGGATACAGGGGTGAAACAAAATCAAGTCCGCATTTTAAAAGTAGCTGGCATTTGTCAGACACGCACTATATATCTGGCCAAGCCTCTTCCATGGATGAGAACATTTTATTCTTCACAATACCACTTAACAGAGAAACTGTGAGGTACTAAGTAATCTGTTCAAGTATTGAAAGTTATTTTTAGTTGGATGGGATCAGAATGCAGTTTTCTTGGACTTTGGGGGTTTGCGCTTTTGCCAGTGGGCTTGGTGTGACAGAAGTCGGGCCACATGCCCGGCACTGCTGCAGTGGCCGTGCACCGAGCTGTGGTCTCCAATGTACCTCCCAGCTGCAGCACTCTCCTGGGGTGGCCACACTGGGTATAACAGTTTGCCCGGAGTCAGTCATAAGCAGAGATCACGGGAAGAATTGTGCATCAATACTGGCTGTTCTTGCAGGAAAGACCCAGCACCCAGGTGTCCTCCTGCAGCTTTTCTGGGATGGAAAGGAGCCCATCAACACGAGCGATTTGGGTCCATGATACAGTTGCTTTGGGGAAGTAAAAAAAGGCAATTCTTTTTTAGAAAGTTCATGTTTGCCCTCTTGTTTGACTTCTCAGTCAGGCCTTAAGAGGGTGAAAACTGGGCATTCATTGCACCTGAAAATCCTTCCAACCTTTGTTATTACCGTTTCAAGTGCTGTTTCCCAGTACTGCAGCCTTTGCTAATGAACTCTGTAAAATTGTGATATTTGGCAATTTATAGAATATCAGGCGCTGTTTCAAAATAAAATTATAGTAAACCTGTTTAGGGTGTTAGGGCGTCTAAGATGGGCTATTTCTCCAAAGATGATGATGATGATGATCATCATCATCATCATCATCATCCAGACACAAGGGCAGACCATCCCAGACGTCATTATAGTGATGTCTCAGCAGAAGCCTGAACTCCTAATAGGCTCGTATGGCCTGAAGCAGTAGAAATCGCAAAAGTAGGGCACAGACACCTCCATCTTAATAACTGCAGGCTCTTTTCTCAGTCCATTGCTTTGCTCTATGTTTCATTCAGAAATAACACCACTCAATGACCATCTTTATTGCAGTTTTGTTTAGAGTAGTGGTTCTCACAGTTGTTTGGGAGACAGATATTTTTTTTAGGGATTCTGTGAGGTCATACTAATATTAGGATACGATTTGCCTTTTATCTGTCATTCTCTCAGAAATGTAGAGTTTTCCAGAAATTACATGATGCATTATATATCACAACGGATTGAATGCATAAGTAGCTATGAGAACTCAGCTGTGTCCAATTACACCAGACATTAAAAAGGTTTGCAAAAGTGTAATACAGTGCCATTCTTCTAAATATTTTTTGAAAATACAATTATTTTCCATCACAATGTTATTTCTGTTAACATGTACTAGCTTATTATTGTTATTTTTAAATGAGTTAAATTAATATTAAAAAAACACCTTATCTTTAATTTCCAGCACTATAATGGGTATGAAGAAAAGCTCTTTGAGGTTCTCTGTAAATTGTCAGAGTGTAAAGGGGCCTTTGAGACTAAGATGTTTAAGGATGCTGGTTTAGAGAATTCAATGGTAGGCAATTTCTCAATGATTTTAAAAAGAGGCACTCCCTCCTCCTGAAAGAAAAGAAAAAACAACAGAAATACATGTGTTCACAGGTCCCTGGTCTTCCATGCGTCTCTCTGCACAGTTGATCAGTTTCCTTGGTACCTAACCTGAAGCCACCACCTGAGGCCCATTAGCACCCTCCCCTGGCAGACTGGATTCCGCCGGGGGAAGTCTGGGAATAATTAGGGAACTTGGTGAGGAAGTTTCCTACAGCAGGAAATTGGTTCCTCTGGAACTTGTTACACATGAACTCCACAGCCAAGATCGTGAAAACATTTAGTGAAATTGGTAAGAGCGATCGGGCCCCTGGGGGCACAGTGCCAGGACTCGGGGACCAGGTTTAAGTGTCAGCTTGACACTGTGATGAGGGAGCAATTAGGTTAAAGTGATTCCTGCTTTTCTAATGAAGCCACGCAGTTAATCCTCTCCCTGGGGTTGAACACGGATATAGGGCAAGAGTGTGAAATGCAGTTGAAGTCTACTGTAAACGCAGATGTTCTCAGCCCCTTTGGCCCTCACAGACTTCATAAGCGTACCTAAGAGTTAAAGCTGGCCAGACTTCAGGCAGTCCCTGTCAATCATGAATTTCTGACAAGGTGAACAGGCTCAACTCTTACGGAGAAAGCAGCAGAGTTTCCCCTAGCTCAGTGGTCGGCAAACTCATTAGTCAACAGAGCCAAATATCAACAGAACAACGATTGAAATTTCTTTTGAGAGCCGAAAATCAACTTCTGTGCGTGGGCCACAAAGTTTCAATCACACTGTACGTGAGTGCCCACATGTGGTATTTTGTGGAAGAGCCACACTCAAGGGGCCAAAGAGCTGCATGTGGCTCGCGAGCAATGGTTTGCCAACCATTGCCCTAGCTAATACTCTGAGGCCTTAAGACTTGTCTAATATAAGCACATAAATCTAAGGTAAAACAAAACAAAACAAATATTGAAGAATCACAGCTATATTTTCCCTGAAAAACAACAACAACAACAACAAAAGCACACACACAAAAAACTGAGAAGTGAGGAAATAAAACAAAGGGCAGAGCACAGCAGCCTCCACCTCAGTGGCACCTCCTGTGGCCCATGGGATCTCCAGGTTACAGCCTGTGGACCCATTTCTGTCCCAGGCCGAGCCCAGCCCCTTACAGAGAAGGGCAGGTCTGACAGCTAGAATGGCCGAGTTCTCATCTACCCTTCAATTCATTCAAATGCTCTACAGATGGCCTGAAATGGACAACCGATTGTTGACTAGGACTTATAGAATACAGTTTCCGACCAAGTGAGCTACAGATGTGCTGGGTGGCCAGAGTTTTGATGTCTATTACCTCCTGGCCGAAGAAAACTTATTAAATGTTATCATTTTTTCAGATATGCTATGCTGTAAAAAAAAAATATTGGAAACTACTGCTTTAGAATATGTAAAAAATCTCTTTCATTTGTATTTTATTTTTAAAATATATTTTTATTGATTTCAGAGAGGAAGGAAGAGGGAGAGAGAGAAACATCAATGATGAGAGAGAATCATTGATCTGCTGCTTCCTGCATGCCTCCTACTGGGGATCGAGCCTACAACCCGGCATGTCCTCTGGCTGAGAATCAAACTATGACCTCCTGGTTTATAGGTCGACACTTAACCAATGAGCCACACCGGTTTGACCCTTTCATTTATATTTTGAAATTATTTATTACAAAATGGTACATAGTATCATACTGACCCTACAAATTATTTTTATCTCTGCTTATGTATCTTTGTCATCATCCTAATTTTATGCTTCTCTGTCTTTCTTTTTACATGTCTCTTTTTTTTAAATATATATTTTATTGATTTTTTACAGAGAGGAAGGGAGAGAGATAGAGAGCTAGAAACGTCAATGAGAAAGAAACATCGACCAGCTGCCTCTTGCACACCCCCTACCGGGGATGTGCCCACAACCAATGTACATGCCCTTGACCGGAATCAAACCTGGGACCTTTCAGTCCGCAGACCGACGCTCTACCACTGAGCCAAACCGGTTTTGGCTCTTTTTTATTTTCTTTATTTCAAAATCTACTTTGGCAGATTTGGCCACAAGGTACCAATTATTGGTCATTTCAAAGTAGAAGATTTTTTCCTCTTTTTTACATATATTGATTTTCTGTAATTCATCTAATCCATAGTTTCATATGTATTTGTTTCTTCAAACCCCTTCGATTTTTATTAGTAGTATTTCTAGCTCTTTTGATTGAATACTTCATTTTGTAAATCATTCTCACTTTTACATACAGTGTTAAGACTACAAATTTTCTTCAGTTTACCACTTTGGACAAATCGTGATATGCAATACTTCCATTCAACAACAATGACTCATTCTAATAATGTCATAAAATGAAGGCTATTTTTTTAAAAACTCAAGTAATTTATAACAGAGATATTTATTTGCAAGTGCTTAGATCCTTTCATTTTCTTCCTATTTTTCTCTTATCAATTTTTAGTTTTAATTTATTTTGGTGAAACATTGTTTGATTTCTATCTTTTGAAATTCATTGAGAGCTTTGTAGCCTAATATTTATGTAAGTGTGCCACAGGCATTTGAAAAGCATATGTGTTCCTATTGGGATCTAAAGTTCAGCACACACACATGCATTCACACACACATCTTGTGTTTCCTGCTTCATCATCATCTCTGATCAGTTCACTTGATCTTTTGCCTGCTGCCACCTGCTGGCCCAGTAGGAGCACAGTTGCCTTGTCCTGCTATTGACTTGGGAAGCCTATCTTATCATCTTGGCCAACTCCAGTGCATCACTGAGGTCACCTACTATTGCAGCAGAAGGGACCTGGCAAGTCTGGCCAGGTCAGAATCTATTGTTGGTAAGCTGCAGACTCAGGAGAGCAGATGGTAGAGTGCCAGTCCAAGTCTGAAGGCCTGAGAGTTGGGAGAGTGATGTTGTAAGTTTCAGTCCAAGTTCACAGGCAGAGAAGGACTGTTAGGCAGAGAAAGCAAATTCTCTCTTATTCTACTTTCTGTTCCATTCAAGCCTTCAGTTGATTGGATGAGGCCCACCCACATTAGGGAGGACAATCTGCTTTCTCATTCTACTCATTCAAATATTAATCATATCCAGTAACACCCGCACAGACACACCCAGTTTAGCCATATATCTGGGCAGCCCACGGCCCAGTTAAGAGGATCCATAAAATTAACCATCCCACAGATCTCTTAAAAATAACAAATATCAGGCCTAGCTGGAGTGGCTCAGTGGTTGAGCATTGACCTAGAAACCAGGAGGTCATGGTTTGATTCAGAACTGGTCAGATCATATGCCCAGGTTGCAGGCTCAATCCCCAGTAGGGGGCATGCAGGAGGCAGCTGATCAGTGATTCTAATCACTGATGTTTCTATTTCTCTCCCTCTTCCTTCCTATCTGATATATATATATATATATATATATATATATATATATATATATATATATATATATATTAAAAGAACAAGTATCAGAATAACACTTTTCTAGAAGATCTTAGATTCTGCATTTCTGAGGGAAAATGTTTTTCAGTCTAGTATTGTATTTCTCCTCAAATCAAGAGTAAAACAAAAATAAAGTTATTTTAAGACATTCAAGAACTAAGAGAACTCATTTCTCTTTACATTCAAGGGACTACTTGAGAAAGTCCTTATAGCGAAATGATGAAGAACACCAAGAAAGGAAGAGAAATGAGATCCATAAAATAGTGCATCCAATCCACAAATCCGGTGAAATTCCAAAATCACCCTTGGGTGTCACTATGACCTAGATGACCACCACTCCAGATATCAGGAGGACCTTGAAGGAGACATTCAGGATAGAGAGAATCAGTAGCAAATATGACATTCTAAACAAAAATTAGACTATTAAAGAAAAAAAAAGAAAAAAGGCAAAGATTGCAAAATAAAAATAAAGGCAATTAAAAACTTAAAAATGCAATATGGTAATGGAAATATTACAGTGATGAAAATGAAATGCTTCAAATGAAAATAAATGATTGTCTAGTATAAACACTATTGATTTTCAACTTTAGAGTCACAGAAACATGAATAACTATGATTTCCGAACAGAAGGTGAATATTATCGGAAGAGTACATATGGAGGTGATAGTTTTGGGGAAGTAGTGGGAGGAAGAACTGAAGGATAGCACAGGGGTGATAATATTTTCATTACAAAATAAAGTATCAGCCCTAGCCGGTTTGGCTCGGTGGATAGAGTGTTGGCCTGTGGACTGAAGGGTCCCAGATTCGAATCTGGTCAAGGGCACATTTCCGGGTTGCAGGCTCGATCCCCAGTGGGGGGTGTGCAGGAGGCAGCCAATCAATGATTCTCTCTCATCATTGATATTTCTCTCTCTCTCTCTCTCTCTCTCTCTCTCTCTCTCTCTCTTTCTCTCTCTCTCTCTCTCTCTCTCTCTTTCTCTCTCTCTCTCTCCCCCTCCCTCCCTTTTCCTTCCTATTTGAAATCAATACAAATATATTAAAAAATAAAGCATCAGAGAAGGTGAAGCGAGAAATAAAGTTTTAAGATTACTCCATGTTACAAAAATATCAATGGAAGATGAAGAAAAGACAGTGCATGTGAAATAAGTAACACATTTTGTCATAGTAGAATGTGACAATGCTTAAAATTAAGAAATGGTAATAGAAGTATATTACTTAGAAATATGAAGTTAATAACCAGAAAATATAGCTAAGAGATGGTTGCTCTGATAAATAGAAAAGCAGTAGGTCAACTGACTCTGGCTTATCAAAATCATGTGCATGAATTACTCAGAAATTTGTACATGTATTCATTACACATATGTGATAATATCTTCATTTTTATACACATACTAGTAGTCCTGCACATGAATCAGTGCACCAGTAGCTCTCTGCAGGGCCTGGCCGAGGACTGGGTGCCACCATCTTGTGGCTATGGGCACCGCCATCTTTGTGATGGAGTGACAGTTAATTTGCATATTACCCTTTTACTAGATAGGATATACACATTATAGAGAATGAACAGCTTAGAGATTGATCATATGTCATATAGAGAATATATAATGCAATATAATAAAGAGGTAATATGCAAATTGACCTCAGGCCCTCGCATAATATGGCTGCCCCCATGTGGGCACAAGATGGCCGACCCAATGTGGTCAAAATGGTTGGCAGGAGAGGATAGTTGTGGGTGATCAGACCAGAAGGGGAGGACAGTTAGGGACAACCAGGCGTTCAGGGTACGGCAATTGGGGGGGACTGGACTGGCAGGGGAGGGCAATTGGAGGAGGGCAGTTGGGGATGATTGGTTCAGCAGGGCAGCAGTTAGGCATCAATCAGGCTGGCAGGGGAGTGGTTAGGGGGTGATCAGGCTGGCAGGCGGGCAGGCAGGCAAGCAGTTGGGAACCAGTAGTCCCGGATTGTGAGAGGGATGTCCGATTGTCAGTTTAGGCCTGATCCCTGTGGCAGTTGGACATTCCCTGAGGGCTTCCAGATTGGAGAGGGTGCAGGCTGGGCTGAGGGACCCACTCCCCCGACCCAATGCACGAATTTCATGTTCCAGGCCTCTAGTCATTATATAAAGTAACATGGAAAAAAGTTAGATAATTCAATAACTGGTGCTTGGTGTATATGTTTACAGCAGGGGTCTTCAAACTATGGCCCGCGGGCCACATGCGGCCCGCAGAGGAGACTGATCTGGCCGGCCAGGTTTTTTGGGCAGTGAGCGTAGCCGAGGTGTTACAGTAGGAATTAGTAGTTCATATAGTCCGGCCCTCCAGCTCTCTGAGGGACCGTGATCTGGCCCCCACTTTAAAAAGTTTGAGGACCCCTGGTTTACAGTGTAGAAAAAATTAAAATGTGAATTTAATTTATAGCATGCTCTAAAATAAATACTAGCTGATTTACAAATGTAAATGTAAATGTAGAAAACTAAGCTGCCTAAGTCCCAGTAGTAAAAAAAAAAAAAAAAAAAAAAAAAAAAAAAAGTAAATATCTTTTCATCAAAAGGAATTCCCATAAAGTAATAAAAACAATTATAACCAACATGATAGATCATTTTAATTACTTAAAAAATGTAAAAATCCCTTTGTGGCAAGACATTGATCAAAATTAAAAGGCAAACCACAAACTAGGAGGCAGTTTAATTAAATGTGACATAAAGTGGGCTAATATCTCTAATCAAAGATCTCTTACTGTCTTTGCTGGACATTCCGTTTGTCCCACCAGTTCCATGTACTCAGCACGTTCTGTGCCCTGGGTGGCTAAACAGTGTGGACTGTGTCAACCAGGCTCCCTTGCCCTCTGTTTTCCCATTGGGCTCAGCAATGGGAGGCATGGCAGCAGACTGGGGGCTGGGAGGAAAAGGGGGCAGGAGATTGCTCTGGTTCCCTCCCTTCAGGATTACACGTTTTTGCAGTGGTTGTGTTCTTCCAAGAGTCATGGTACTTCTTCCCCCAGAGCTACTGATTTTGTGGGATTCTGGACCCTTCCCAGTGTCCCCCAGACATAAGACTATCCAGTGATATTACGTGTGTTTCCCCATTTCTGTTGCTTTCCCTTCACACCATTGTAAATGCTTCCTTCAAGTAAGCAGCCTTCAGCCACTCTGTTGTGCGTCCTTCCAGACCCTGACTGTTACACAAGAAACTAAAACCACAAAACAGGACACGCATAGCTAAAAGCATACAAATTGCTACCCAAAATTTTGAAAATGTTATCTCGCCTGCAATGTCATGTCACACAGCCATGACATTACATTTTTTTTATCCATCACACTGTCTAGTATTAAGACAAATGGTAGTTCCTGAGGCTTGTGAGCTACTCTCAGATTGTTCTGTTCAGAGTATAAACTCTTAAATCCTTTTTGGAAAACGATGTCCGTATATATGACAGATCCTATGAAACAGCTGCACTTTTTGACGTTGGAATTTTATTTCTAGAAACCCAAGATGAGGGTAATAATTAGAAATCTAGATGAGGCTCTACATCCTAACATGTTCTTAATAACTGGAAAAGATGAAAATGAATAAATAAACTACGATCATTGACTATATTAAATGTAGAAGTCTACATAATGAGTAGATTGCGCAGTCATAGAGACTCTTTTCATGATTTGGTAGAATGCTCACAAGATAATGTAAAGTAACGGCACATTGTTAGAGGACAAAATGTCTCTGTATCCTCGATGCCTCTAGAGCTGAAGCCACTTCCTTTCGCTGGTTAAACTGGGCCCTTCCCCTCCAGGACTCTCCCACTACTGTCTGTTCCTGAATTTCTCTTTTTGATTAAATTTACTGGGTGATATTGGAAAATAACATTATATAGGTTGCAAGTGTACAATTCTTTAATCCATCATCTGTATATTGCATTGTGCTCACCACCCAAACTCAAATCTTCTGTCACCATATGTTTGACATCACCTTTACCCTTTACTCCTCCCCTTCCCCCCTCCCCTCTGGTGACCATACTTTTGTCTGTGCCTATGAGTTCTTGTTTGTTTGTCTTGTTTGTTCATTTGTTGCTTTCAGTTTTATCCTGTCTCTTGCAGCCTTAACCACTTAGCACCCAGCCTGCGGCTGAGAAAATGCAAAAGAAAGTGCTTTTGGAGGTTGGTGGGTCATCTAAAAGGGACCAAAATGTAAATTCACCACCCTCCATGTCCCAGAGCTGATTCAGGGATTCTGGGTCACCCTGAAAAAGCTCACAAGAGACTTGTGAATATAGTCAGACGTCACGTTAATCAATTACAATAGGAAACATTAGAATTTTAAGTTCTATCCATAGACACAGACACAGTGTGGTGATGGCCAGAGGAAAGGGGTGGGGGGCTGGGTGGAGGCGAGCAAAGGTGGGGGAAATGGGGACATTTGTAATAGTGTCAACAATAAAAATAAAGAAAAGGGGAAAAAGGATAATGGGGGGAAAAAAAAGAAAAAGAAATCTACGTTCAAGTGCCCTGGAAACCCTCCTCCTCCTGCTTAACGAGTGAGCCTTGGAATCGGAGCGGGGAGTTCTGCTGGGAGGTGGCATTAAAGGGCGGGAGGTTCTGGTGTCTTGATCTGTCCATCCTCCAAATCAGGAGGACCAGATATTTGGGTTGGACCCACAGCACCCGTGCCGTGGGTGGTTTTCCAGATGGAAAACTACTATGTGTTGCTCTGCCAACCTTCTTGCTTCCTTTACTGACACATTCTGCTTTTAAGCAGCACACTGTTCTGAAGCACGAGGCATCTCCTGCACTGTTTGTTCTGCAAGGACCAGTGCCACAGTATGAATGGAGGGTGGGGTGAATACCAACAAAACGGAGCGAAGCTGAGCATCCAGAAATGATTAAGAGCACCTCTTGCCCTAAGGAGCTTATAGTTCAGTGGGAGAAACAGGCTTATCAAAGACCGTTTTCAATAGAAGAGGTGGGGGTAGCAGAGGAAGTCCGTGGAGGAGAAAGTGGGCAGTTTCCTTTTGGCCTGGCCAAATATTTTGTTTTTGCATTATTTCTACTGGGCCTGCAGTTTCAGGCTGTCACTGCTTTTATAAGGAAGAAAGGGACACAAATAAAATCACCCACCGAAAGCAGGAAAAAAAAAAAACATGCGACTTGCATAGAGCTGACAAAGGCTGGAAAAAGCAGACTGCCCTGTGACCACAGGGCTCATGTTTTCCAAGGGGGCACAAGTGCTATAACTTCCCTAATAATATCCACGTAATTTTCTCAACAGCAGGATTAGTATTAAATCCCAGGGGAAATGGCAAGGACCCATTTTCTCAAGTTATTTAAAACTCAGACTCTACACACTCCCCCCGCTTACACCACAGTGTGAACCCGGTGATGAGACATCCAGGATAGCAAGGACCCTCAAGTAAGTGGCTTCTAGCTGCTTTGCCTCAGGTATTTTTTTTAAAAATTCATTTAAAAAGTATAACTCAAAGGCATTATAGTTAACTTAAGGAAGTTTAAAAAGTTAGGCTTCAATTCACCAGAAGATGTAACATAACCGACAGTTCAGTTCAACCCAAATTGTAAATAAATATTTTTATTAAGATATGCTTGAACTCAGCAAAGTTTTGAAAGGTATCATAACTTGGGATATTATTGTAAAACATGCTTTAAAGTCTCTTAATTCAAGTATTTCCTCTTAGTTATAGTATACGCAGGGGCTTATGCATTATCTATTGCTCCTGTACTAACCAAGCAAAGGTCTCTGTAAGGATTTAGCAGCTGTTCCTTTCTTTTATCATTATTCCAGAATTTTAGAAATCGTGAGGTCCTCATATACCACTTCTCAAATATGATTTTCACTACAAAATTGAGAGGTTCAGGGAGGATTTAAATTGTCAAAAAAAATCGGGTCTGCTCTAATGCCTTCTGAATCGCGCCAGTAATTCGATCCTGGAGAATTTGGAAGGAAAGGGAATTTCAGGGCGCAGGCATCTACTCTGATGAGAGTGATTTACAGACCGGCCCACGGAGGAGAGCCACCTGGTGTCATAGGAGCCTCAAGTGTGCATTCTTTGGGAGAGAATGTGCAAAGCCTTCGGGAAGCCCTTACTATAATTTGTACCTGAGGACACTATAATTTGTGCGATGGCAGACCAGGTGCAAAAGCTTTTTCATGTGCTGGGCTAACCTCTGAGAACAAGCTGACGTGCAGGCCAGCCGGTCCCCAGCTCTCCTGCCAATTCCAGCTCTGGGCTTTCGTGATGACACCAGTGGGGAGCAGTTCAGTCCTGGTGAGCTTTGGAACAATAGGTCACAGGGCTCCCCAGAAGCAGTTTGGCCCCTGAACTCAGTCCCATCCTTTAGACAGGCAGCATGGACCAGAGGGCTTTAGTACTATCTTCTGTCCCCCGTTGAATAACATGTCAGCCAAGTCACCATGCTTCTCATTTTTTCTTCAAAGGAAAGTGAAAAAAACAAAACTGTAAAATCTCTCAGGAGGGCCTGCACCTCTGTAAGTAATGGCAGATGACCAATCTCCCCTCATCTGAATCTGACCCCCACCATCTGCACACTGTGTGTGTGATCCAGGAGGCCACTTAGCTTCTCTGAGTTCCACTTAATGGATCTCTTTTACCATAATAGGACCTGCCATTGTGATGAAGAAATGACACATTCCCTCACATATGAAGTGCTTAGCGTGGTGTCTGAAGGGAAGTGAGAGCCCAGTGCACGTTAGGTGTGGGGATGGGGGCCTGTGACAGTGGGCTGATATCCTGGTGATTCTGAGCAGACTCCCTGGTACATTCTTTATGCCAGTTTAGTCCAACAAACTATGTCCGTGGCAAGTATAGTCAAGAAGGGCAGAGATCTCTGAGTTCCTAGGCTGAATTCTGATAACCAGATGAGGGAGAATAGGATTCGAATGCTTCCCTTTTCTTCAGACCTGAACGTCAGGGAAGACCTCTCTGAAAAAGCGGTATTAAGTCCCTGTGCAGACTCCTGGGCAGAGGAAAGGGTGAGGTGAGACACAGCCATTGGGTAAAACAGGTCTCCTGGTTCCCATTTCAATGTTTCCTTCCTTTAATGCATCAAAATGCCTCTACTCGTGTCTTCTGGAAACTCCAGAAATAACCTGTATACAGCACTGATACAACTGACTATAGTAAGAATCATATGGACCCACATTCATCTATTTTTAACAAACATCAGACCACTGCTATGTTCAAGGCTCTGTGTTGCTGTCTGAACGCCAGCACCTTTGCTAAACCATCTTCCCTTTTGGCCAGTGGCCTCCCAGGCAGATATGAAACCCTGCATCATCTTTTACTCATCCACTGTCTCAGTCTTCCCCTCTCCACCCACTATCTTTAAGCACCATTCGTGTAGTGGTGCATCCTTTTAACTTGCCTCCCTTCCTGTAGGCTTCGCATTGGGTCCTAGGAAGGTAATTTGGAGTTAAAAATTTAGAACAGAATCTTGGCTGAGACTGTATCTTAAGACTATATCTTGAATAGGACTGATTTCTTATTTTTTGTTTATTTCTGAAACAAGAAATCAGTAAAAGGCTGGTACTCAATCACCGAGAAATGACTAACATCAATCATTCACTACCAGATGTATCTCTATATATTTCACATATATAATTACAAAAAAAAATTATCTTGCCGAGACCGGTTTGGTTCAGTCGATGGAGCGTCGGCCTGGGGACTGAGGGGTCCCGGGTTCGATTCCAGTCAGGGGCATGTACATTGGTTGCGGGCACATCCCCAGTGAGGGGTGTGCAAGAGGCAGCTGATCGATGATTCTCTCTCATGGATGTTTCTAGCTCTCTATCCCTCTTTCTTCCTCTCTGTAAAAAAATCAATAAAATATATTAAAAAATTAAAAAATAAATGATCTTATATGCATAATTTGACTCCTTTTGTACATATTTCATGAGCACTTCCATGAAAATAAAGTAATCCACATAATTTTAATTGCTGCATTACTACGTATTATATATTATTGTATCACTATTCCTTAACTTATTTAATCAATCCTTTACTGATATATCTTTATATGGCTACTTATGTTTTACTGTTATAAAGATTATTATAGTAAGTTGCAAAATGCATGTATATTTGTACATTTCTTAGAGTATTTTCACAAAATAAATGTTTGTAAAGAAAATTGCTGGATCAAAAAGGTACTTCATTGTAAGGCTTTTATACCAATTTATACTCTCAAAAAGCTGCCTGTAAGCATGCCTCTTTTCCTATATTATCACCTGGTTATTAATATTCTTTACTATCTTTGCAATATGATAGGTGAAAAATGATATTATCATTACATTAATTTGCATTTTCTTGTTACTAATGAGACTGAACATCTTTTGCATGATGTCAGACCATTGATATTTCTTATTTTGTGAGTTGTCTGTTCATATCTTGTTCCCACCCTTTTATTGATTTATCTCTCTTCTGTCCATATAATTCTATCATATATATTGTGACTATTTTTCCATTTGATGTTTGCCAGTATTTACTCATTATTGTCATAGAAATTTAAAATTTCCATACCACCCAAATTTTCAAGCTTTTTATTTATAATTTCTAAGCTTATTTCTCTTCTAAGGAAGGCTTTTCCTATTTCCAGACTAGCAACTATTCATTTACACTTCATTCAAGTATTTTTAAGGTTCTACTTATTACATTAAGGTCAGATTAATCTTGAATTTATTTTGATAAAAGGTGTAAGGCATATAAATGTGTGAATGGCTTGCGATTGCCCTAATTTACTGATAAGTGCATTGTTTCCCCACTGATATTAACATACACTATACTCACACATTTGTGAATCTACTGAGGACCTCTGAGGTGAGGGATTAGAAGCAAAACCAAGGGAGGTTCAGGAGCCTGAATGTAATGATAAAGCTGGTGATAAGATTGGAAAGAAAGAGGATTGGTGCAAGAAATCCTGTGTTCATGCACAGATAAATAATGAGTAAATCTTACCTTCTTTTTGAAATGTGAAGATAAAAAAGGAGAGGTCGAAAGTAACTAAGTTTTTTTGAACCAGCTGACTGGGGAAAGTGGCATTTACAAAACTGTGAAAAGCAGAAGTTGGCTATAAAGTAGAAGATGATGGTCAATTTGATCATTAAGATTTTGAGCTGGTTGTCCCAAGAGAACATCTATGAGATTGTGGTGATGATGATGACGATGACAACAATAATGATGTGGATGTGAGACAGAGATGGAAAGCAAGATTGAGAGCGATGAAACCAAGATTCAGTTAACTTTTATTGAGCATTTACTGTATTTAATAGGCAATGCCACATTTTCTTATAGCATCCATCAGTACTTGAAAGATTTTACTCTTTCCTCAAAGAAATAAAGTCATAGCCAGAACCTCCACAGAGTCTGAGAAGTGATACATCAGCTTCTCCCTAAGACCTCTCCTCTGCACTCTTTCCTCCCCTGCTGCCCAGCTTTAGATCCTCATGTAAGAAGGAAACAGTCCAATAAATGTGACAGATGTTTTTAATATTTCTTTATAAAAATGCCTCTCCCAATATTAATAACAGTAAAGTTTTTTTTAAAAAAATGATTGCTCTATTATTACATTAATTTAAACATCCTATCTAATAAAAGCATAGCATGCAAATTGTCCCCTCGACTGGAGTTCTTCCGGGAAGTTCGATCAGGGGGCAGACCACCTGGGGAAAGGAATTAGGTCCTGCCAGTGGTGGCAGGTAGCTGGGAAGGGAGGGAGTACCCAAATTTTGGCCTCTAGTTAATTTATATTCTGCATCTGAAAGAATTCTAAGGAAAGCCAGTTGATACTTTTGCTTAATGCAGATGATAAGTAATAAACCATTCATGAGATCAGCTTTTCAATGAAACAGGAGATGATACAGATGAGGAGAGTTAAAAATGGTTCTTTTAGCCTGGCCATGGAGGCTCAGTGGTTGAGTGTCGACCTAAGAACCAGGAGGTCAGGGTTTGATTCCCGGTTGGAGCACGTGCCCAAGTTATGGGCTTGATCCTCCATAGGGGGCATGCAGGAGGCAGCCAGTCAATAATTCTATTTCATCATTGATGTTTCTTATCTCTCTCTCCCTCTCCCCTCCTGAAATCAATAAAATATATTTAAAAAATGGTTCTTTTAAAGAGGAAAGACAATATAGAGTAAAAACCTTGCGGGGAAAAACCTAGAGATGGACTTAGGAGCTCTCCCTATGCTTGCCGAGGTCTCAGAAACCTGCCGTCCTGTAGGGTCTCTGGCTGAGGGTGAACCTGAGGTGGCCTGGACAGTGCTTGAGCCTGGCTGGCTTATTGTTCTAGCTCTGCTCCTTGGACCAACTCCACGTGGTCAGCAAACAGGATTGTCATAAGGGGGCCAGAAGCTGAAGGTTGGTAGGTGTCCTGGTGCCAGAGTGGTCAACACACCCAAGCAAAGACAGTGACCTTGTAGGAAGAGAACGTTTTCTTTCAGATCACTGAATAAAACCTAGAAACTGTTAGGACGGTTACGCTGTTGCAATGGAGTAAGACAGAATTATTTACTTAAAAAAAAAATAAAGATTACCTTTTCCTGTTTCAACTTTCCCTATCTTATCAGAGATAGAAGTTTAGTTATTTACAACATGTTTGTATCTTTAAGGGAAAAAAAAAAAAAAAAAAAAAAAAAAGAAGAGCTTGGAAGAACAGGCTAAATCCGTTACCTTCCCAGGAGCCTTAATTCCCCAACTTCTGGCATCAGGGGCTTCCTACCTCTCTGGTGGATGCACCACTTAATTGCAGGTGGAAGCCACACTTAAGCACTTAATTCATATCTTCCTATTCCACCTTGCTCTCCAAAGAATGCTAGAATTATTCATCCAGGGTAGAGTTGAAAATTTGGGGGCACACATTTGAGATTTTTCTCAAAATTCTGTAATACTTATTATACATCAAACAATATGAAAGATAATGAGTAGATGTTTGTCCTCTCGTGTTTCCCCTTCCATTATCAACACCATCAAAAATCCTCCAGGCATGTTCCTAAGCATGGCAAATCAAGAGTTTTAAGGAGAAATAAGAAATTTAAATTTAGGCAAATTGAAAAATTCTGCATTTTATGTGCAAATTAATATAAATTTATATATACATATGCACATTTCATGTTTTTTAGATTATTTTTAATGGAACTGTCTATATGGTGAATGGTGGCAAATAGCATTCATTTTTAGGATTATCTTTTACATTTTACCTAAATGTGGAGCAGTTTTATTTTCACTTTCAATGAAATATTAGGCTTTTAAAATCTAATAAAGGTAAAATTTTTATTATTTTGGTGACATTTGCTTATTCAAAATATATTTGTTTATTTTGGGCTGAAAAACTAGTATAATTGTTTTGAGTATTGACATGTGATTATACATGAAGAAAGATGCATAATCATGTTGGTTTCTCTTCCGGTCTAAATATTTTCATTTTAATACTTAATACTTATGTATAATGTGCCATGCATTTTTAACAATGTAAGCAATTGATTGGGGAATATTCTTATTTATTAAAGATGCAAAACTAGGAGATATGTTTACAAGACTAAGGAGTCCCAGTGGGAAAAGAAATAGGAAATATTAGCCCCAAATTTAGCTGATTCAGACCCTTTCACATGCCTTTCTTTGCTTTTTAGGTCTTTGGGAAATTTAGGATAACATGGTTTACGGCCTTGTGTGTGTCTTAAGAACTATTTTTTTAAAAAAAGTATTAGAATTGAAACTTAGAAAAACCATAGAGTGCTTATATTCTTGCCTGAATAAAATATTAAGAGATTTTTCTTTTCCCTATCCCCACTAACAGCAAGAACATATATATATTGTAGTTATATCTCCAAGAAAGTTGTCATATCAGAGCTGAGAAAACAGAAATAAAGTACATGGGAAATGTTACAAAATGAAAGTATTTCTCTAAGTTATCCACATTAAGGCAATAATTTCATTATTTCATTTCTCAGAGGCATGCACACTCTGCCTGATTTCCCAGGAAGCTCTCAGCTCTTCCCCTAAGTTCACGTATGATGCCCTTCCTTTCTCCCCCTCCCCCTAAAAATCACCACAACTGCACCTCCAGAGACTAGAAACACTAAACCCTGACTGTTGTATTTTCAACATCTCTGCAAGTACCCTAAATCCTCTTTATCTCTTCTAATTAAACTTTCTTTTCTAAATAAACAATAAAAGAACCCTCAAATTTAACTGATTCATAGTAAAATGCTTTCCTCCCTTTTTATTGTGGTAATACTATTTTTTCTATTGTCCATTTTAAGGAGGTAGCATTTCAACTACACGTAATAATAAGCTTTTTATGAAGCTTAACCAGCATCTATAGTAATACATTATACAGAAATATGTTTTTAAGACTAAGAAAGGATTTGCTACTATATTTTCTGTGTTACTAAGCTGGAAAATGTTTCTAACAACATAGGTGTTCATGTTTGGGTTTTGTACCCAACTTCATTTATTTATACTTTTACCTAGAAAGTTGTTTTTCAAAAAAAAAGCATGGATGGATCTTTTTAAATTTAGAGCTCATATTATTACCTAACTGGTAGTGAGCCACTTCATTTTCAACATATGAAAGACACGGTTATTAAGAGTCTAGCTTGTAAATCCTGATTAGTCAATGATAATTGATTGAATTAAATATTGCTATGTCAAGCAAGTGACCTGGTACTTTTAGTCATTAAAAAAATACAAATTGGATTGACTCTTTGCTTCTTTATTGGATAGCAACTGGCCTGCTACGTATCAATCAGATTGGTCATAGCCTGTTAGTTTATCATACTTTCCCAATACCACATTCTCACTCACTAACTCACTCACTATGACTCTTTGCCCTCTATCATCTTTTTCAGGGTGTCCTTTACTTCCGTGTTCCTCAGGCTATAGATTAGGGGGTTGAGCATGGGAATTACAAGACTGTAAAACACAGAGACCACTTTGTTGTCCACCCATGAATTCCTTGCTCTAGGCTGCTGCAGGTACATGAAAAACAACGTCCCATAGAAGATGATGACCACCGTGAGGTGTGAGACACAGGTAGAGAATGCTTTGCATTTGCCTTTGGAGGACTGGATTTTTATGATGGAAGAGAGGATGCAAATGTAGGAGATGAGGACAGTCAGGAGGGACCCAATGAGGTTCACTGCCGAGAAGATCAAGAGCTGCTTTTCTTTGTTGTGGGTATCGGAGCAGGAGAGGGCAAGGAGAGGGGGGTCCGCACAATAGAAATGATGGATGACATTGGAGTCACAGAAAGACAACTGGAAAGTCAGAACTGTCTGTATCATGGAGTGTAGGAAGCCATAGGTATAGACCCCTATCATCAACTCCTTGCAGACCCACTGAGTCATAATTGCTGTGTAAATCAGGGGATTGCAGATAGCCATGTAGCGGTCATAGGCCATTGTGGCCAAGATGAAGCATTCGGTCGTGGCAAAAGCACTGGAGAAGTACAGCTGGGCAAAGCAGCCCAAAAAGGAGATGGTTTTTTTCTTCACCAATAAATTTTGCAGCATCTTGGGACCAATGGAAGATGAGTAACAAAGATCAATGAATGCCAGATGGCTGAGGAAATAGTACATGGGCGTGTGGAGCCTGGGATCCATCTTGATGAGCAGGACTATGCCAAGATTTCCCACGAGGGTGATGAGATAAATTAAGAGAAACAGCACAAAGAGTGGAAGCTGAAGCTCAGGACGGTCTGTGAATCCCATGAGGACAAATTCTGTCACTGTGGTATGATTGCCTCTGGCCATTTTGGTCTCTCTCTTGTTGGGAAAAGAAAAAAGAAATGATTTCAAAATGATTAAATACTTAACAAAAGCTTCTTATCTCTTTGTTCTAGTACCCAGATGATAAAAATTGTGCTTCACACTCACAATGGTTACAGGCCAATGAGCTTCATTCTGTTAAGACTCAGTAAAGTCTGAGCTCATTCATTTTCTCTTTTGATGCAGATCGATAAATTGACCTTTAAGTAATTTGTACACAATTATACTCTCAATATTAATGTATAAGAATACTGATTTTGTCACAATAATATTGTGTCCCAGTTTTATCATATCTTAAACCTTTGCCACTGTGACGGTGAATATTGGTAACTCATGCCCTCTTAATTTGTATGTTTTAAAAAATTTATGAGTAGGGGGTTAGCATTTTGTCAAACAATTATTTGCATGTGTATTTCTTTTTCTATGTTTGGTTAGTTCAGTTTCTTTGCAAATTTTTTTTATTATGTTGTTGGTCTTTTAAGCACTTTATTTACAGGGGCTCTTTGCTAAGAAAATCAGCCATTTGTTTGACTTCTGCATTGAAAATTGTTTTGCAATGAAACTGATGCTTGAGAAAGACAAGGCATTAAAGACCTGCAAGTATTTGGTGCGGTTAAGAACAGACTCCCTAGGAGCAAATCTGCTTTTGACATTGGGCAAGAATAATAAATGGAGGCCTGCATATCATATGTTTAATATGCAAAAGTTAAAAATAAAGAAAACAAGTCAATAAAATATGGTCTATCCTCCCTCCTTAATGAATTCACCTTTATATAATTTGGAAGGAAGAGTACTTGGGATCCTTGAAGTTCATGCTGAAATAAGGAGGTGAGAGAACTTTTCTCTAGCCCACCCACGGCTGCAGGTGTGTGGCTATGGCAGCCTGCATGTGCACAGTCTGTTCAGCCCCTGCAAACAGCTATCCCTTAGCTACCCTTGAGGCCTAGGTGTGTGAACACCAGCAGTGTAGTTTTCCCTTACAAAGGTGATCTGAAAAAGAGACTCTTATAGGCTCTGTGAGTAAGCAAGGGGCCACTTGGGCAAGGATTTTTAGGGTCCTGTTATCTGGGTGATGATCCAAAAGGAGGGAATAGAATGGACTCTGGGCGTGCACTTGTCCCATGAGGTTGTGGTGCAATAGAAAGAGAAAGTCTGAGTTAGGCGTGGAGCAGGGGGGAGGGGTCTTGAATTTGGTTTGAAGGATAGCGCATGTTTTGTTAGGGCTGCCAAAGGAGGAACTCCCAAAGCCAAAAGGGGTAAAGAATTATGAATTGATTTGGTCACCTGGAAACCCAGATGGGCTGAGCTCCAAAATGGCGCCAGAACCCAAAGATGGGGAGTCAGAGGTTTTTAAAGGATTCTAGGTGAGCTCTTTCTGGGTGGAGAATTCTCTGTGCAGGTCTGGATTCCAGGAATCTGCAGAGGGGAGAGGTAATGGTCTTAGCAAGAGGAATGTCCATTGTGAAGTGGCCTAAAGGTCAGTTCTCAGGGGAGAGGGTATCAATTCAATTGTTTGATCAGACTTAACAGATGTCTATCATACAGTCAGAGCTAGTCATACTGATTGGGAGTCATCAATAGGCAGAAGACTGTAAAAGCTGTGGAAATCAATGAGATCATTCAGGGAAAGAAAAATAAGTAATAGCAAGGCTTAGTTAAAGGACATATATTTGGGGAAAGTGTATCTTTAAGGGCAGCAGCCTTAGGTGCCCTAAGGTGTTCAGATTAGCTCAGGTCAGGAAATGGCAAGAAGCCTTTAAATATGGGCATTTATGACACTCCTGGCTTATGACAGGTGAGACCTGTTCTGTTGTAGTCTCTCTCTCAATAGTAGCTCAGACCAAGACCAAACTTTGAGATCTTCAGGCATGGAAACAACCTTATTCAGTAAAATGTTTGTTGTTCTGGACTCTGAATTCATTTCTAGAATTAGTCAAGTCTTCCTACTCCAAATACTTCATTATTTTTTTATTTCCCCCCCAAATGCTTCTTGATTTATAATACAATGATGTTACTTCCTGATAAATCCATTGTATCGATAAATTTAAAACGTCGTTTAATACACCTAACTTACCAAACATCATAGCTTAGCCTAGCCTACCTTAAATGTGCCCAAACACTTAGTAAAATGTCTTCCTCTTCTTACCAGAAGCAGGAGACACAGATGGGCATTTTGTAGACATAATAGGATGCAAAAACACAAAACACAATATTAAAAAAAAAAAAAAGGTTGGCAGCACAGTACACTGTCGAGCGACGGTTGTTTCCCCGGTGACCACATGCCTGACGGGGAGCGGCAGCTCGCTGCCACTGCCCAGCATCACAAGAGAGTGTCCCGCCATATATCACCAGACCAAACGCAAAGTATGGTTTCTACGGAATGCACATTGCTTTCCCACCACTGTAAAATCAGAAGATTGTAAGTTGAATCATCGTAAGTTGGGGTGTGTCCGTATAATTGTTCTCACCTCAAACTATGACTGGCCTGGTTTAGTAGCTGAAATGGTTTAGTAACTGGAAGAACCCACGAAGCCAGTGGGAGACTAGCTTTACTTAACAGCTTTTGCACGATAAAATTTTTACTATGTTAGCTATAATGATATGATGGCACATTTGCCTCTGAAGTTTCTAAGATGCAGTTAATGCTTTCGAGTTTCTAGATTTTAAAAATCTTTCTATTAGCTAAATATTTATGCAACGTTTATCCAAAGGAGATGTTTTTCTGCCCTTCCTTCAAGGGCAATTAATATGGAAGGTTTTTGATAACCTCAGTGTTTAGTCTACTACGGTAGTTCTTAGAATATAACTAGGCCTGATGATGAATTCCAGGAAAAATAAAATAATAAATGTTAGACTTCAACTGAAGGACTTTGCATGCATGCATATAAGCATAACCAATGGTTGCAAAATACTGGGTGGTGAGGTGGTGAGGGCATGTTTGGGAGTGGGGGGGGAGCAATGATAAGATATAATACCTAAATAAATAAATAAATAAATAAATAAATAAATAAATGAATGTTAGATTTGCAATTTTCAACCTAAGAAAAAACAAATGGCCCATTAGAAAAATGAGTCTTGTGATTTAATTTTTCTCAAACTTAATGATAATTAGTGATTTGAACACTTTGCCAAGATTCTATTTTATATTTGTTATTTTATTTAATATATAGCTATCATTTTTCTCATTTTCTTAATGAGGAAACGGAGACATAGAAATATTCAGTTTTTCCAAATTCATAGAGCAGATAAAGCAAATGAACCAGGATCGAAAACCGAGTAGGCTCGTTCTAGAGCCCTCAGCTGATACTACACCGCCTCCCACTTATGACTCCTCAGCACTAATTGATTGATTTGTTTTTCCTCCTTTTTTTTTTTTTTTTTTTTTCTAATTTGAACTCCTATGAGAAAAGTTTAGGCATATTAAGGTGAGTTCAATAATGCCTTTTTTTTTTTTAGTTCTTTTAAACACTGTTAAGCTGGATTGTTGTTTAATATAGTCAACCTTTGATGATTCAGAACGTTGTTTTGTGTTTTACTATTCCTTGCTTGAACAATTCAGACAACTTTGTTGAATAACCTAGGAAATATTCTTAGCCCCTGGGAAGGAAGGGGCAAAGAACAACTCTGAGAATCAGATGAAAGCTACGTATCTGTTACAAGGGAAGTTTCACTCAGACAGCATTTTGAATGCAATGTCAGAGGCTTCGCGAGTTTAGGTCCCTACTATCCTTTCCTCAGACTAATACAATGACCAGACATCCCAGCTTTTCCAAGTGAGACTCAACCAATCCTTCCCCATCCGCTTCTTGGAGAAGCAATGTCGTTAAGCCGTGTCCTCGTCCAGAACTGAAACTCTTCTCTGGGCTGCCTTGTAGTTTTTACTACGACAGCCTGAGAAGTGAATGCAACTTACCGAGTATCTGTCGGGCAGTCAGGACTCCCAGTGCCCAGGAAGCATTCACTTAGAGAATTTCCCGTCGGCTTCTTCATGTCTTGCTGGCAGGCTTGGTTTCTGTGTTCCACGCCGACAAACCTGTATTTATAAAGCGAAAGTGTGATGAGTCTGCTATCTCTTGTTCTGGAGCTTCCTGGGTGCCAAGGGAATAGTTTATATTGAATTTCTGTGAGGGATTTTACATTTGACTTAAACCACCCTTGGGAATTAAAACCCCTGAGTTATCCTGGGGTAACTAATGATGACTCCGGTTATGATGCTTGGGTGCATGGTCTCAGGATGATTCCCAAGTCCTTCGGTGCTTGGAGACATTCGTCCTGCCCTTGGCAGGGCGTCTGCAGTGAGCTGCATTGAAGTGGTGGCTGGGGTGGGGGCCCAGTTAAT
This sequence comes from Pipistrellus hanaki, assembly GCF_964339955.1. Lineage (NCBI taxonomy): Eukaryota > Metazoa > Chordata > Mammalia > Chiroptera > Vespertilionidae > Pipistrellus > Pipistrellus hanaki. The sequence continues at coordinate 47,123,263 of NC_140511.1, read as the reverse complement.
GTTTTATAGGGAATGAGGAGAGGTTATGCGAAGATGGTATGATTAGGGTACACCTGCTACAGATACCAGAGAGGTGTTATTGGAAAGCCCCCCGAATCAGAGGGATAGGGCTGTCCCCTCCTCAGTTGTGTGCTCCTATGAATGAATATTGTATTATTTCTTACAACTGTACATGAATCTATAATTATCTCAAAATAAAACATTTAGTTAAAAATATAGGTGGCATCATCTAGAAATGTATAAAAAACATAGGCATTTATTTTTTTTTTCCTGAAGAATTTCTATCTGGTACATTATGTTTATTCTTGTGAGTCTCAAAATAGTTAGATTTAGCAATCCATCAAAAGTTTTCTTGCACACTCAAAAGAATATTTAGTTGTTTTTTCTTCTCTATCATAATGAGTTTTCAGTTAAATGTTCACAAACAAGTAATGTACTCAAGGGGCTATGTCCAAAAGACCTCAAATCTCATAAATATAGCCTTGATCTATATTGACAATTCCTTGGCAATTGTCCTTATTGTTGAGGCAACAACATCTACAGGTAATAATTTTCTTTTTATATTGATGCAGAAATACTTTTAAAATTTTTTGCATTAGAAGTTAAGGTTTGATTATTCTAAATCATTCGTAGAGCATTCACTGATCTCTGTGAGCTGGGCTTGCTGTTGTCATCTACATTATCTTATTTGACATAAGAATCCTACCAGCAAAATATATATATACAGTAATGGACGGTTGGAGAGTTCATGCAGATTGTCTGAGATTCCACAGAGTCACTGGCAAAGCCAGAATTTGACTCTAGGCCTGTATGGCTCCACAGCTCATGGCACTTGCACAATCCTTTACTTCCATGCCATAATGGCGTTCGTGAATGAATGAACGTGTAATTCACATCTATTTTCTTTAAAATTGTAAGCTTTCATTTTGTTTTGTGTCCATAGTTAGTTAATAAAGTTCCATGTCTGTTTAAGTTTGCTAAGTTAAAACAATTTGTTTTATTCCTGGCCTGTATCAATAAATAAATACACTATCGAGTTTAATATGAGGTATTGAATATGAAAGTACTTTGTACCAAATTTACACTAATGTGTCTATGTTTTTGTAATTTTTATTATATAACCACTGTAAATAAGTGTGCAATAATATTTTATTCTGTTCTAATATCCATTTATTTTGCTTTCAGTGGGCACCATTTCCAGCATATTAGTAGATGGGGACTGAAAACGATACAACTGTGACAGTGTTCATTATTTTGGGGTTAACAGAGGATACTACAATTTGTGGCTTTTTATTTATTGTATTTTCAGGAATCTACATTGTCACCTTCATGGGCAATGCCAGCATAATAATGATAATTGGAAGCATCCCACAGCCTCATGTCCCAGTGTATCTTTTCCTCTGCCATTTGGCCTTCGTAGACACTGATTACTCCTCATCGGTCACACCTGCGATGCTCATGGACTTCCTTGGGGAAGAAACCTCTATTCGTGTTGCTGGTTGTGTAGCCCAGCTCTGTTCTACAGCCACATTTGGGTCAGCTGAGTGCTTCCTGCTGGCTGTCATGGGCTATAACCGCTATGTGGCCATCTGCTCTCCACTGCTCTCCTCCACTCACATGTCCCCCAGAATCTCTACTCTCTTAGTGGGGATGTGCTACCTAGGTGGATATGTGAAGGCTTGGACATTTACTGGCTGTTTATTAAGTCTATCCTTCTGTGGACCAAATAAAGTCAATCACTTTTTCTGTGACTATTCACTATGTTTGAAGCTTTCCTGTTCTCATGAATTTACTTCTGAAATAATTGCAGCCATCTCTTCCTGCTCCATCATTGAGGTCACTGTGTTTATCATTGTTCTGTCGTATGTCTATATCCTCTTATCAACCCTGAAGATCCACTCCACCAACGGGTGCCACCAAGCCTTCTCCGCCTGCACCTCCCACCTCACAGTGGTCACTCTGTTCTACGGGACCCCTGCTTTCGTTGATGTGATGCCCACATCAAGCTACTCAGCTGAACAAAACAAAGTGGTGTTTGTGTTCTGCATGGTGGTGATCCCAGTGTTGAACCCCCTTATCTGCAGTATGAGGAACGAGGAGGTTAAAGAGCCTATGAGGAAATGGATAGAACATATTGGTGGTCCTAAAGTAGTCTGATTTAAATAATACACACTGTATAATGAAGACCTCTTTTGCAGATGATTGGATAATGTACTAAGTTCCATTGCATAGTCATAGTATTCAAGATTTATATATTTCATTGTGTCATTCTCAAGAAAATTTTCAAAGTAAAGAATAAATGTGCATTCACTAAGACCAGAGCATCCAGAAAAAAAAAATTACTTTATCTTTACTTCACCCACCATTTGTGGCATCTACAAGTGTAAGTATTTTCAAATAAGTTTTATGTTCTTTGAATGCAGTCTTTGGAATTAACAGCTGGAAGCATCTGGAACTCCTTGGAAGAATCATGTTGCCACCCAAGATCTCATCACCTGAAAGAGATGATGTCCATGATGTACATATAGTGTAAGGATTGAAATCAGTGATTCTGGTAACTGTAAAGCTTCTGGTGCCCTGTGACCTGAGTGTGATCAGCAGGATTCCTCTCACAGTACCTCCACCAGTGAGCCTCTTCAAGCCAACTCAGAAGATACCTGAAAGCTCTATTTAGCTACTAGTTCTTTCTTTTCAGGAATCTATTTGACAAAATAAATTAAGGAGTCCCCAAAAGAAACTTTACTGGGGGCCAGTATGATGTGGCTCCTTTCTAGATGAAGAAGGAAGGTTACGTTTTTAAAGGTTGTTTCAATCTTGTCAAATGTATGCTCCTTTTAAAAAGTTGTATTAAATTTATTGGGGTGACATTGGATAATAAAATGACATAAGTGTACTATAATAAATCATCTATAAATTGCATTGTGTGCTCATCACCCAAAGTCAAGTCTCCTGTCACCATATATTCTGGCCCCTTTTACTCTCTTCTACCTCCCCTTATCTCCCTTCCCCCTTGGTAACCACCATACTGTTATCTGTGTTGATGAGTTTTTTATTTGTTCATTTGTTGCTTTTTGTTTTATATCCCTCATATGAGTAAAATCATATGGTTCTTGTTTTTTCCATCTGACTTATTTGGTTTAGCATGATATTGTCAAGATACATGTTATCACAAATGGCAGTATTTCATCTTATCTTATGGCTGAGTATTCCACTGTATATATGTACCACATCTTCTTTATCCAGTTATCCACTGAAGGACACCTAGGCTATTTCCATATCTTGGCCACCATGAATAATGCTGCAACAAGCATAGGGTTGTATATATCTTTGTGAAGAAATGTTTTAACATTTGGGGGGTAAATACTGAGAAGAGGGTTTGCCGAGTTATATGGTAGTTCCGTTATTAATTTTTTAAGGAACCTCCATACTGTTTTCCATGGTGACTGTAGCAGTTTACATTAGCAGTGAATAAGGTTCCTTTTGTCCTCAACCTCTGTAATTCTTGTTATTATTTTTTTTTGTTGCTAATAGTCATTCTATTCAGGTATAAGGTGGTATCTCGTTGTGGTTTTGATGTGCATTTCCTTTATAGCTTGTGAGTTTAAGCATCTTTTGATATATAATATATTAGCCATTTGTATGGGAGAAGTGTCTGTTCAGGCCCTCTGTCCATTTTATTTATTTATTTATTTATTTATTTTTAAAAAATATATTTTATTGATTTTGTACAGAGAGGAAGGGAGAGAGATAGAGAGTTAGAAACATTGATGAGAGATAGACATCGATCAGCTGCCTCTTGCACACCCCCTACTGGGGATATGCCCGCAACCAAGGTACATGCCCTTGACCGGAATCGAACCCGGGACCTTTCAGTCCCCAAGCCAACGCTCTATCCATTGAGCCAAACCGGTCTTGGCCCTCTGCCCATTTTTAAATTGAGTTGTTTGGCTGAAACCAGTTTGGCTCAGTGGCTAGAGTGTCGACCTGCGGACTGAGGGGTCCCAGGTTTGATTCCAGTCAAGGTCATGTGCCTTGGTTGCGGGTGCATCCCTAGTGGGGGGTGTGCAAGAGACAGCTGATGGATGTTTCTAACTCTCTATCCCTCTCTCTTCCTCTCTGTAAAAACTCAATAAAATATATTTTTAAAAATTACTTTAAAAATTAAATTGTTTTTTTTTGTTGGTGGGTTGTATGAGTTCTTTCTATATTTTGGATATTAGCTCATCTGAGGTATTGTTTGCAAATATCTTCTTCCATTTGATTGGTCGCCTTTTTGTATTGTTGGCAGGATTGGAAATTGGTTTAGACACTATAAAACACAGTATGGAGGTTCCTAAATAAATGAAAAATAAAACTACCACATGACCTCACAATTCCACTTCTGGGTATTTATCTGAAAAAAGTGAAAACACTAATTGAAAAGATATATGCACCCCTATGTTCATTTCACACTTATTTGCAATAGCCAAGATATGGAAGTAAGCTAGATGCTATCGATAGATGAGTGGAAAATGAAGATGTGGTTAATATATACAATGGAATATTACTCAGCCCCCCAAAAAAGAATACACTCTTGCCATTTGAGACAACATAGGCGAACCTAAAGGATATTATGTTAAGTGACATGAGTCAGAGAAAGACAAATGCCATATGATTTCACTTATATGTAGAATCTAAAAAAAAAAAACAAAAAAAACCCCAAACAGAAACAGACTCATAGAAACAGAGAACAGATTGGTGGTTGCTGGGGTAGAAGGATGGATGTAAAAGGTTAAGGGGACTAAGAGGTACAAACTTCCAGTTATAAAAATAAAACATGTAGATATAATGTAAAGCATAGGAAATCCTATCTAATAAAAGAGTAATATGCAAATTGACCATCACTCCAACACACAAGATGGCCGCCCCCATGTGAACACAAGATGGTGGCCACAAGATGGCCAGCAGGGGAGGGTAATTGTGGGTGATCAGGCCTGCAGGGGAGGGCAGTTGAGGGGGACCAGGCCTACAGGGGAGGGTAATTGGAGAGGGCAAGCCTGCACAGGAGGGCAGTTGGGGGAGGACCAGGCCTGCAGGGAAGGGTAGTTAGGGGGAACAGGCCTGCGAGGAGGCAGTTGGGTGAGACCAGGCCTGCAGGGGAGGGGGGCAATAAGGGGATAAGGACACATATGTAATACCTTAATCAATACATATGAGTGGATAAAGCTCAATTATCTTTTTATATGTGATGTTTAGTACTAAGTGTGTCTTAATCTAAAATATCAAAGTCAATTTGGAACCAGTATTTATCTAGACAATTTATTGTATTATATTCTAATAATTAACTAAATAAAGGTTATATACGGTAACTATGTGTGAATACCTGCACAGAAGGAAAACAATAAATTGACCACCTGAGAATATACAGAATCTTGAAAGATTAGTTGTACTAGTATACTAGTATTGGTGTGTGAACTGTATCGCTCAATTAGTCACTACAGAACATAATGATGCTACTTTAATGCTTTTGAATTCTCAGTTGAAGCTCTAGAATCATCAGAGATTTATCCCCAAAGGAAACAAAAAATAAAAGATCACTATATAACCACAATAACTCTAATTTGCTATTGAAAGATGAATGACTTCTTATTCCAAGGTAAGATTTCGACTTTTGTTAATGAAGCTGTTGTAATGATTTTCATTTACCATTTGAGAACACCTACTCCCTAACATTACATGTGTGCTCAAAAGTCATAGTTGGGAAACAGGGCAGATGTAATTAAGCAATTAGCCAGTGAGCAATTGGCTGAATTGCTGTTTAGTTCATATGTAAACTGGCATAATCTAAGTTATGAGGATTCCTGTTTATCTACCCAGAAGATAGAAACTCATATGATCTTTCAACACTATCCAAACTCAGCACTCTCCAGTAATGGAAATTAATTCACTACCATTGAGCTATGCTCAACATTTATTGAAATGAAACACATTTAAGGTTTTAAAATGCAAAGATATTGTAGATATCTTTGCAGAAAGATTGACTTTGTTTATGGCTCTAAATGCTTTAGCTTCAAGGCAATAACCATAGACAGAGCTCAGGATATAAAGTCAGAAAATCTGGAGCTGAGGGTCGGCCTGGACACAAGGTGAGTGAACCTTTTCAGCTCTTAGGCTGCACTTTATTCAGCTACATATTATGTTGATAATAATATTATTTCATTTTACAAAACTTAATTAGAAAACATCGTTTGCCTGACTGGTTTGGCTCAGTGGATAGAGCGTCGGCCTGCGGACTGAGGGGTCCCAGGTTCGATTCCGGTCAAGGGCATGTTACCTTGGTTGCGGACACATCCCTAGTGGGGGATGTGCAGGAGGCAGCTGATCGATGTTTCACTCTCATCAGTGTTTCTAACTCTCCATCCTTATCCCTTCCTCTCTGTAAAAAAATCAATAAAATATATTTTTAAAAAATAAAACATTCTTAAAATAGGAATATTATATATTTTAATTATCTTCTGAATATCAATCATGTTTTTGCATAGTGATTACATTAATAGTTCAACTTATTTGATAAAACAGTAATATTTTGAATTGTAAATATTAAAAAATATCCAGTACATTTACAATAGAAGATCTCACTCATAAATTAATTTGATATTCTTATCTGAATTAGTATCAGGAACAATTGTATTTCTCCTTTGAAAAGACTGACTTTATTTAACTGACAGATACTGTGAAATAGATAAATAAGTATGTGCTTGTTTCATTGCTAACGGTTAGTTGGCTTAAAGGACAGCCTATTGTCCTCTCATTGCTAGATGTACTGATTTCATGTTAAGTATTATTTAACTGCATTTGCTATTTAAATTCATTTGTTAAGTAATACTAAAGGAATGGGGCAGTTAAGACTTCCCGAGCTTCATGTTCTAAATTCATGACTTGTTACATAACCTCTTTCAGACCCAGGTTACTCTTCTATAAAACAATTAGTATTAATATTATTTTATGGGCAATCAATTAAACTGTATAAATGTATATATTTACATGATTATTAGCCCTACACTTATCATTTAGTAAGCATATAGTAAATATTATATATATATTTATTATTATTATTATTATTATTTTTAATTAGGGTGAACGCCATGAATCCCATTCTTTTTTTTTTTCTTTTTTAAAAAAAACATATTTTATTGATTTTTTACAGAGAGGAAGGGAGAGAAATAGAAAGTTAGAAACATGGATGAGAGAGTCATCGATCAGCTGCCTCTTGCATGCCCCATACTGGGGATGTGCCCGCAACCAAGGAATGTGCCCTTGACTGGAATCGAACCCGGGACCCTTCAGTCTGCAGGCAGACGCTCTATCCACTGAGCCAAACAGGTTTCGGCTAGAGTATAGTATATTGATATGGATATATGTATACGTACATATGATACTATCTGAAGAAACACTTCTGGAGTTTCTGCTAAAATAATTTTTAAAAACCAGAGAGATTCATAATTGCATATAAATATGCACTGATGCTTAAATATATTTATTACTTCCCATATGTATTAATGAAATGAAATCATTAAGTGGATATCTCCTTTAATGTAATATTTTAGGTTCATTGGTAGCAGCTACATTATCTCATGGATTCCCTGTGGGATGGAAACCACACGGCAGTGACAGGCTTCATCCTACTGGGCTTAACTGATGACCCCGTCCTCAAAGTCTTCCTCTTCATGGTCATCCTGTGCATCTACCTGGTGACCATATCTGTTAACCTCAACATAATCATTCTTATCAGAATCTCTTCTCAGCTCCATCATCCAATGTATTTTTTTCTGAGCCACTTGGCTTTTGCTGACATATGCTTTTCAACTTCTGTCACACCCAATATGCTTGTTAACTTCCTGGTGGAGAGAAATCCCATCTCCTATCATGGATGCTGCACCCAGCTTAGTTCAACGGCTGTCTTTGGGGCAGTCGAGTGCTTCCTTCTGGCTATCATGGCATATGATCGCTTTGTGGCAATTCACAAACCACTGCTTTATTCAACCAAAATGTCCACACAAGTCTGTGTCCAGTTCCTCATAGTGGCTTACGTGGGTAGTTTTCTCAATGCTTCCTCCTTTGCTATTTGCTACCATTTTTTATTCTTCTGTGGACCAAATCGAGTGAATCACTTTTTCTGTGATTTTGCTCCATTAGTTGAACTCTCCTGTTCTGAGAACAGTATTCCTGTAGTTGTCCCCTCATTCACAGCTGGCTCCATCATTTTGTTCACTGTGTTTGTCATAGTTGTTTCCTACATGTACATCCTCATCACCATCCTGAAGATGCACTCCAGTGAGGGGCGCCGCAAGGCCTTCTCCACTTGCACCGCCCACCTCACCGCAGTAGGTCTGTACTTTGGGACCGTCATCTTCATTTACGTGTTGCCCAAGTCCAGCTACTCAACGGATCAGAACAAGGTGGTGTCCGTGTTCTATATGGTGGTGATCCCCATGCTGAACCCCATCATCTACAGCCTCAGAAACAGTGAGATTAAGGGAGCTTTAAAGAGAATGCTTGATAGAAAAACATTTTCTCACTGAAGCTTACTATAATATTTCATAGGACTTGATGTAATAATACAAACAAATAAAGGAAAGGGAATTGAATGTCTGTGGCCTAAATATATTTGTCCATTTGTTATTAGCCAGTAGAGAGAGAGTATTTTAGTGAAGGTAGAGGGTTGATCTGATATCATACTGTAAAGTCATGGTCCATACTGAGTTACCTTTAATAACATTAAATGTATTATTAGAAACACATATTGGCTCACATGAAAAACTCCTAAGCTGTACGTAGGGAGCGGCTATAAGGTCCAGCCTCGAACTGACCTGTGGTAGGGCCACAAACAAATCCCGGCTCGGAGGGCAGAGCCCTCTTAGCATAATTAAGCTTGACCTTATGACACTACCTAGATCAGGGGTCCTCAAACTTTTTAAAGTGGGGGCCAGATCACGGTCCCTCAGAGAGCTGGAGGGCCGGACTATATGAACTACTAATTCCTACTGTAACACCTCGGCTGCGCTCACTGCCCAAAAAACCTGGCGGGCCAGATCAGACTCCTCTGCGGGCCGCATGTGGCCTGCGGGCCGTAGTTTGAAGACCCCTGACCTAGATCCTTCCTGGGTAGCTAATGGGCTGTGGGAGGTGCAGCAAGTGCTGCCAAAACAAGGTGAAACGCACAAGAACATTGTAACCATGTTGACCACTTCCGTGTTTTGCTGTGTGTGTTATGACTATAAAACAAAGCCCCGGCTTGCAGGCTGGGTCTTTCTGTGTCCTCATCCAGGCACGGGAGGTTGCGGAGCCCCAGCTGTATTCTCTTGTCTGACTTCTTTAATCCTTCACCGCCCCTCCTCAGGTTCACCCTTGGCCGCACTGGCATGGCACATTGTGTAATCCTTTAACAATGTTATTTATATGTATTTAAAAACTTGTGTTTAAAAAGTTGTTCTCTGCCATAAGTTAAGGTTTTCCTACCTCAAAACATTTAAGACTATGTCCATTTTCAATAGCATCTTATCCCAAAATGAGTGTGGTAATTACACTTACAACTCAGTGCATTCTAAGAGAAAATGACAAAGTGCAACCAGTAGAAAACTGGTAGCAATGTTTTTTATTTTTTTTGTAGGAAGGTTATCTGCTGAGGATTGGCAGGCTTTGTGGACTCCTAAGATCTGGCTAATGTTGCTGACTGACCTGCGAATTCTGTATGTTGAATCCTGTTAACCTGTATATGGGAATGAGAAAGTTTCCTTAACTTCTTAGGGACTGAGTGGAACAAACTCTTGGAGTGACTTGTTCACAGGAAGGCCCAAAGGAAGGACCGCTCAGAAAACTTGAGGGAACTGAATTTGTGACTGCCTGTTGAAGAGGCTTAAGAAACAACCACATTTATGTACTTTTCCTGTCCCCTTTTGAGTGCTTTGGCCACAAAAATCTACCTTTTTGGTGACAGTCTCATTGAGCATTACTCATTTATTCATTCATTTGTTCCTTCTTATATTCAAAAATTATATTAAATAATTCTTATATTCCAGGGATTGTCCCAGGCTTTTGTTAATATGACAATAAAAACAACAAGTTATTGATTCAGACTATTCAAAGGGGAGGGTGATATGGAGAATGAGAAAGCAGAGCATAACAAGGAAAACTTGCCTGTGAGGGGCAGGAAGTAGGAATATAGCATTTGAGCTAAGATGTAGGAGTTGAGAACACTTCCTATCAACTATGTGCTTAAATGTGGACATTTGTGAAAGTCTAATCTACATATATGCAAGAAATTTGAGGCAATGCCAGGCTTGCTAATTTTAACCAATTCCATGGTGAGCACAACTAACACAAATGACAAAATGATAAATACATCTTAAACATCATGTGAGAGGATAATAAGGAACTCTGAGAACCTAGAGAAGTAGACCTAATACTCCAGAATGCTTTTTCCATGAAAGAATTATTCAAGTCAGACCTCCCAGGCCATGAATTTAGAGTTCTTTTAGGACAGGAAGGGCCTGAGTCAAAGCCTTAGACATATCTAGGTGAGAAATCTGATTAATTCACCTCACATATATCATTAGAATAAGAGAAACCTGATATGATCAGATTTGCAGTCCTTCAGAGCTAGAGAGTCTTCTCAAGCCTTAAACTTGGGTATTAGATGGTCAAGGATGGTGGTGTCTCAATAAGGTGAATATGCAAACAAACAACTCAATCCTCAATTATTCCTGCCAATAACTATTCAAATACAAGGACCAGCATCCAGTGAAAGACAATGACTAAATAGTATGCAACACACATATAGAACTTCATAACTAACATATTCACCATGCCAGCCATTATATCAGTCATTTCTCTTGGCCAAGTATAAATAACCCCTATGGGTTTTCACATTGTCTCCTAAGAGAAAGCACAGACGGAAGAGCTATCCCAGCTCAGAAGTTACATGATTATAACTGGGAACAACATTTACATATATAAAAACCTAGTATGCTAAGTATCCGACCAAGCGGTCAACCCATTACTATGCTGAGCTCTGACTGGTAGGTTAGCTTGCAGCTGGGGGCTGGCTGGTCAGGACTGGGTGAGCTGGGGCCAGACATGCCCTGGAGCCCTCTCATGGTCCCTCCCCGGCCGGCCAACCTCCCACAGGGACTGGGTGAGATTGCCCTGATTGGCCCCAATCACTGGCCAGGTGGAGGGACCCCACCTGTGCACAAATTTGTGCACCCGGCCTCTAGTATCTAATAATACTGTCAGGTATAACTCCAGGGTTCCTACAAGCACTGTTTCCAGTTATAAGAATCACTGCAATCAGAAAGCATAAGAAAACAGAATATTTCCTCTAGGGTCCTTTCAGTCTCGATACACTTTAAAACTAAAGAATCATTTTTGTTATAACCAATGTTGCATGTAACACAGCTTGCATTCTATTTTTTGGTCAGGACTTAGGATAAAAAGAAAGTTCACAAAATGAAATTTTTCCTTAAAAAAGTCAAATGACTTTTTAAAAAAATATATATTTTATTGATTTTTTACGAAGAGGAAGAGAGAGGGACAGAGAGCTAGAAACATCGAAGAGAGAGAATCATCAATCAGCTGTCTCTTGCACACCCCCTACTGGGGATGTGCCCATAACCAAGGTAAATGCCCTTGACTGGAATCGAACCTGGGACCTTTCAGTCCACAGGTCGATGCTCTATCCACTGAGGCAAACAGGTTTCGGCTCAAATGACTTCGTTAAGTCTTTATCATACATGGGATAACACTGGCCACCTAGGATCTTAAATGCTGTGCAGTCTCTACATGGATTCTGAACAAATGCACTATTTAGGATTCTGTACTGGATCATAAACAGAACAGGAGAGACCACTGCGGTGGTATTTGGGAAAAGGGCCATTCACTCTAAGTGCACATACATGGTTCTTAGGGAAATTATGGGCCACATTTGGATTTTATAAAAGAGGTACTACTATATAAAGTCCTTGGTGATCTTCTAGTTTTTATTTGACAAAATTGTTAAGTGAACCTATGCTTATTGTGAATTTAACAAAAATATATGTTCTTGGTTGGTCTTCATCGCTGTTATAACAATTATTCGGCAATTCTACATAATATTATTGCCACATGTAAATCCTTAGTTAAGAAAAAATGTAATAGCTGGGAGAAAATATAAAACTCAGCTTTTAGCTAATCCAAATGAAAAAAGTAATTTAATTTTTCATAGTATATATTTAACACTTTCTTAAGTAATATGGTGTACAAAATCTGAGACACAAGACTAACATCACTGAACATACATAGAGCATATATGAACACAACAACCAACTGCTGAAAATACATTAGTTTTCAATATAGCATATTTATAAAAATTGAGCAGATATTGGGGAATAAAACAAGATCAACCCATTTTAATAGTTTTCAATTATATAAACATATTCTCTCTATATAAAGTAAAAAATCACTTACAAAACGTTAACTAGAAAATATCCATATATTTGGAAATAGACTAACCCATAGGTCAAAGAAAAATAAATATATACAGAAATTAAGAACAACTGAATGATACATATAAAAACTTGTGCTCTAGATATATAAGTTCTTTGAAGAAAAATTATACTAGAAATATCAAAAATAAAATTTTCTAAAATTAATAACATTTACATAAAATTTTGATAGAAAAATAATAATATAAAATGCGGGGTTGAAGAAAAATTATAAAATTAATAGAAGATATTAATATAACAGAAATCTAACAAATGATGAAAAGGACCAACCAATACCAAATATTTGTCTTTTTACTGAATGTATAATAAAAAACATTTTAAAAAAACGTACAAATAGCAGCCGAAACCGGTTTTGGCTCAGTGGTAGAGCGTCAGTCTGCGGACTGAAAGGTCCAGGTTCGATTCCGGTCAGGGGCATGTACGTTGGTTGCGGGCACATCCCCAGTAGGGGGTGTGCAAGAGGCAGTTGGTTGATGTTTCTCTCTCATCGACGTTTCTATCTCTCTATCTCTCTACCTTCCTCTCTGTAAAAAATCAATAAAATATATTAAAAAAAAGTACAAATAACAAATATAAGAAAGGTAAAGAAAGATGTAATACAGATTTGTGGATATTGATACAACCATAAGAGTAATTATAAATCCCAAAGTAAGTAGGCAAGAAAAAGAAATAAAAGGACCCCAAATCAGAAAGGAACAAGATGGGCTCTCTCTATTTGCAGATGACATGATATTATATAAAGAAAATGGAAAGACTGCACTAAAAAAACGATTGGTACTGGTAAAAAAAATTCAATAAAGTTGCAAGATACAAAATCAATAAAAGAGATACTATTCTTTTATTGCATTTGTATACACTAACAATGAACTAGAGAAAAAGAAATCTAAAAAAACAATTCATTTAAAAAAGAATACAATCCCTGGGAATAAATATAACCAATGGAGGGAATGATCTCTACACTAAAACTATGACACTGATGAAAAAAATTGAAGAAGACACAAATAAATGGAAAGATATTCCGCGTGCATGGACTGGAAGAATATTGTTAGACTGCCTGTACATGCAAAGAAATCTATAAATTTAACAAAATCCCTATCAAAATTTCAATGGCATTTTTTCACAGAAATAGAACAAACTATCCTAAAACTGTATGGAACCACAAGACGCCAAATAGCCAAAGCAATCTTGATAAAAACAAAAACAAAATCACATTTACTGATTTTTAACTATAATACAAAGCTATAGTAAACAGTATGGCATTGACATTAAAACAGACATGTAGATAAATGGAACAGAAAAGAGAGTAAAAAATAAACCCAGGTATATATGATCAATTAATTTATGACAAAGGAGGCAAGAATATACAATGTGGAAAGGACAGTCTCTTTAATAAATGGTGTTGGGAAAATTGGACAGCCACAGAAAGAATAAAAATAGACCACTATGTTACACCATACACAAAATTAACTCAAAATCAATTAAAAAGTTGAAATATAAAACCTGAAAACACAAAAATCCTATATAAGAAAACATAAGCAGTTAGTTAGCTACTTGACATTGGTCTTGGCAATGATTTTTGAGAGATAGGACTCTAAAAGTAAAGTTGACAGAAGAAGAAATAAAAAAGTGGGACTATATCCAACTAAAAAGTTTCTGCACAGCAAAGGAGATTATCCACAAAAGGAAAAGACCACCTACTGCATGGGAGAATATGTTTGCAAAGAATATATTCAATAAAGGGCTAATATTTTAAAAAGTATGAACAACTCATACAATTCAATAACAAAAACAACTCAATAACAAGAAATGGGCAGAGGCTCTAAATAGATATTTCCACCAAGAAGACATATAGATGACTAATATGCACAAGAAAAGATGCTCAATATCACTAATCATGAGGGAAATATAAATCAAAACTCAGAGATATCACCTCACACCTGTTAGAGTGGCTATCATTAAAAAGTTAAGAATTAAATCTATGTATATAAAGAGCCAGTGTCCAAAACATCCAAAATGACCAAAGGTTCCATTGAACGCCTCTGTGTGTGCACCATGCAAAGCGGGCTGAATTGCTGACCTCTTGGAGAAAGCGGGGACTTGCATGAGGCTGCCTCATGGCACCCCACATCCCTCCCTGATGACTACTGCAACTCCAAGCCAACAAGGGCTGCCTCCAGGCCGCAGATCCAGGTCCCTTGCCCCCACCCCAGGCCTGAGAGTGCCACACCAGGCAGGGGTGCCCGGGAATGTGGTCCAAGGGGCTGGTGCAGTGTGGAGGTGTTGTGTTTACACCGCCAAGTGTCCCACATCAGCCCCAGCCTGCACATCCCTCTTCCCCCCTCCTCTCTCGGGGGCCCAATTCCTGGCTATGTGCTTGTTGGCAGGCCTGACTGCACTGGGGAGTGAGCCATGACAATTGGGCCGGCCACTTCCTGGGATGGGAGGGCTGGGCCACAGCGATTCATGAGGGTGACAAGGCCCCCGGGGCATGTGGGGCAGCTGGCCAAGCAGAGTCTGGCTTAGGTGGGGCCAGGGGGTTCTAGACTGGACGGTGGCTCAGCGGTGAGTGATGTCTCCATGCACAGCCCCTGGGGTGGTCGCAAGCTGCTGAGACCCTACCCCACAGTTCAAGGAGGGAGAGGCGGCTCACCACCACCAGTTGCCTTAGGCTGCACTGCCTGTGCTGTCACCTGCTAGGCTGGCAGGGTCCAGAGTGAGCAAGAAAGCTACTCCTGCCCCCTGGTGGTGAAGCAGGGAGGAGGGTGCTGGGTGCAGGGAGGGGACCTCAGCTGGGATCCTCCTGGCACTGGGAATGGCCTGGCTTAGGCCCATTTGGGAGCTTAGGAAGTCTGGCTGAGCAGGTGCTGGCTCATACTAACTCTTACTCTGCCATCTTCCTCCAGCTCTCCAAGCTAGCGCCCTGTCCCACCTGCCCGGGGGAATGGGCTCTGGGCGACCTCTCTGAGCGCAGACTATGGACCCGGAAACCTCGAGGAAGAGTGCGCAGTGGCACCTGGGCAGAGGGCTGTGCAGAACTACCAGGGTAGAGCTGCTTCAGTGTCTCAGTGAAGTTTGCAACAGACCCAAGGAAGAAACTGAGAAGGGAAAGCCCGGGAGGTGTGAATTCCCAGCGTGTTAGCCCCACTTGGAATGTGAGGTGGCTGTACATTCAGCTGAGAAGTGAGGGGGCTGAACTCCACTGTCACTGGGCTTCTGTTGGTCTGAGGCCCAAGTGTCCACCATGACTAGGCAAAAACATTGAGGGACCTGAAGAAAGGGAGGACAATTGAAGGGAGCCATGTCTAGACTTTCCCCAGCCCTCTCTCTCTTTCCATTGCCTACAAAAACCCCAGACTGGCCACCACTTAGTCCCCTATTCTCCAACCACAGAGGAAAGAAATAAGGAAGGAGTCCGTGCTGCCTTCAGAAAATATCTATATATCTGATTGGTTGGTTGTGTCTTGCAGAGGGAGGCCAGACTGATCTAGATCTCATGATGATGAACTCAATGCCAATGCTGTAATGGCATAATATTTTGAGGAAATATGGGAAGGAATAAATGTATTTTGATTTGTGGGAAGTAGATAAGTAATTGTGGTCACAGGGATTATGGTTCCAAAGTCTTGGCTATTCATTTGTCACTGGGAGATGTGATCTAATTTCCCTCCCCTTAAATCTGGACTGGCTTTAGTGATTCATTTTATTTATTATTTTATTGCCAATAGAAGACAGTGGAAACAATGCTCTGGGTCTCCTCAGGTTAGATCATAGGGAACAATCTTTTTTAGCCTCTTGGGACACTTGCTATTGGAGTGTGAGCCACCAGGTGAGAAATTCAACTACTCTGCTGGTAAGACCTATGGAAAGACTCTAAGACTATGTAGAGAGGGAGAGGATTTCAAACCATCCTTGCCAAGTGCACCTCAACATCACTAATTGACTCCTGTTAATTTCTTGTGGTGGAGAAATGCTGAGACTAGCCCAACCTGAATTTCTGACTCAAAAAAAAAAAAGTAATACAAAAGAAAAATTTTGTTTTAAGCCGTAAGTTTTGAGTGACTTGTTATGCAGCAATAGCTAACCAGAAAAATCACTTTTCCTTAACTATTTATTGACATTGCATTCACACCCACTTAGAATAATTAAAACTAAAAGTTTCTCAAATTACTAAACTTTTTTTTTTAATCTCCCATACTAATCCATCAGCAAATCCTTTTGATCTTTCACCTAAACTATATGTTGAATAGGTTAATTTCTAACTTCACTACAACTGACTAGCCCAATGCACCATCATCTCATGTCTTCTTTTTTTAAAATATGTTTTTATTGATTTCAGAAGAGGAAGGGAGAAGGACAAAATAAATATCAATGATGAAAGAGAATCATTGATTAGTTCTCTCTCTCTCTCTCTCTCTCTCTCACCCTCCCTCTCTATTTATCTATCTCTATCTATCTATCTATCTATCTATCTATCTATCTATCTATCTATCAATATCTATCTATGCATCCATCTATCCTTTTAAACCTATATGGAAATTAATGTTTGTCACTGGTCTTTCACTCAAATTATTTTCCAATTAGCAAAGCTCAGATCCTCTAGAACAGTAATAGCTGAAATCATTAGACTGCTCATGGCATCATAGTATAGGTTAAGTGCATGGAACAAGAGGACCTGATTTTTCTAGAATCTCCCAGACAACCTACTGGATCTCCCTAAGACTCAGCATCCTAAACTGTAAATTGAAAAAAAAATTTATAATACCAGCATCATGAGACTGCTGTGAAAATTAGATTGAAAAGTATAGTGGTTTTGGTCCCAGACTTTCAAACACTGGATACACAACCTCCTAGCTGCATGATTTTGAGCAATCTACTTAATGTCTCTGTGCCCCAAATGATTTACATGTAAAATAGAAATAATAGTACTACTTTATGTGTTTTTGTGAAAAATAAACCAACTAATATATGTAATGTGCTTAGAATAGGGCATGGCACACAGTAAATGCAAATTATTGTTTGCTAAATGAATTAAATATGAAAAAGCACTTGACACCTACAGGAGTTAATAACAGTGATAACTACAGCCATAATAACTGATTCATGAGTGTATAAAATGAGAGTTAGAAGAAGTATGAATTTAAGCAATCAGTTAGGCAGCATTTAGTAGGTCCGAAGTGATATAGGTAAAGACAAACGTTACAGTTCATCTGACATGGTAAGAACAGATCCTAAGAACACAATCTGACAGTTGTCTTTCTCAGGGCCTCTTTCACATCTCTGTTCCTCAGACTGTAGATAAGAGGGTTTAACATGGGGATCACCACTGTGTAGAACAGAGACACCACTTTGTTCTGGTCGGTTGAGTAGCTGGATTTGGGCAGGACATAGATGAAGGTGATAGTTCCGTAGTACAGAGTAACTGCAGTGAGGTGGGAGGTGCAGGTGGAGAAGGCCTTGCGGCGCCCTTCAGCAGAACGCATTTTCAGGATGGTGATGAGGATGTAGATGTAAGAGAGAGAGATCACAAACACTGTGGCCACAATAATGGACCCAGAAGAGATGGAAGGGATAACCTCAACAAGGGAGATATCGGAGCAGGAAATTTTTAACAAAGGGGAGAAATCACAGAAAAAGTGATCTACCTGATTTAGTCCACAGAAAGACACACTCAGTAAACAGCCAGTAAATGTCCAAGCATTCACACATCCACCCAAGTAGCACATCCCCACTAAGAGGATGCAGATCCTGGGGGACATGTGGGAAGAGTAGAGCAGTGGGGAGCAGATGGCCACATAGCGGTCATAGGCCATGACAGCCAGCAGAAAGCAATCAGTTGTCCCAAACTTGACCATAGCACAGAGTTGAGCCACACAGCCAGCCACAGTCAGAGAGATTCTTTTCCTCAGGAAGCCCATGAGCATGACGGGTGTGACTGAGGAGGACATCCATATGTCAACAAAGGCCAAATGCCTGAGGAAAAGGTACATTGGGGTATGAAGCTGAGGACTGCTACTGATTAAGATGATTATGCTGACATTGCCCATTAAGGTGACAGCATAGATTCCTAGGAACATCACAAAGAAGATGACACTAAGTGTAGATTCTTCTGTTAACCCCAAAAGGATGAACTCCGTCACACTGGTGTGGTTTCCAACCTCCATGTCCTCTGTGAATTATTCCTGTGGAGGGAAATGTGAATATTTATTTTTTATTTTTTATGCTTCTCCAGGTTTTGTGTTGTGACACAGCAAAGTTCCTCTGTTTGGAGGCAGGCAGTCCTGCAAAGGCAGGGTTATTGATAAATAATAAGAGAAGACAGTAGTGTGAGGCAATAATTTCAGGGATATTAAACTTTGTTGGTTCTGATTTTCATTCAGTGAAAATTAGAAAAGAAAGATATACTTATCAGAATGAGAAAATAGAAGTGAAAAATAATTTTAAGGGCCCTGACTGGTGTGGCTATTTTAGAAGTGTTCTCCCAAGTCGAGAAGGTGGCAGGTTCGAGTCCTGGTCAGGGCACCTACCCAGTTAGTCTCTATCCTAGGTTGGGGCATATACTGTATGCAACTGATTGATGCTTTTCTCTCACATCAGTTTCTCTCTCTCTCTCTCTCTCTCCCACACACACACTGCTTCCTCACTCCTTCTCTCCCTCTCTTCCTCTCTCTAAAAAAATCAATTAATAAAAATGATGATAAATTACTTTAAAATATTATAAAGTAATTTAATTGGGACTTAATTTACCTGAAAATTTCACTATTTATGCATATCTTATCTTTCCATTAACTTCAGTTAAATAAAAATCCTTGCAGATACATTCTACAGAGTTATAAATCCTTTTTGCATGCATTTTCTTTTTTTTTTCCTCCTTTAATTAACAACTAAAGAAAAAGACTCACATACAAAACTTTAACAATGCCTCACAATCCATTTGATTTATTGTACTTTGGGGACATAAGTAACTAGTATTTATATATTTAGGAAATACTAAATGCTTTCTTATTCAGAAATAAGACATTACTCATATAATAATTCCATTTACATGATTTACAATTTCAGTCAATATTACCAATAAAATATATCCAGTTTCATAAGAAATTTCCACATCTGAAATGCTGGATGGAAAATATGTCCAATGCCTTAGCATGGTATTCATGAAGCTTAATCTACCTGATTACATTTCTAAATGTATCTTCCTATATATGCTTCCTTGCAATTTTTGTGCTTTTGAGGGTCATGCTAAATGAAACTGAGGTTTTCTACTCAGTTTGTTGGTTCTGATTCTCAAAGAAACACAATTTTCTGCTATTAACATTATTTCCATTCTTAAAGTTCTAAACACATAGTAAATATCACTAGCAGATATTACAAAAATGTCTTATTTCTGAATAAGAAAGCATTTACAATTTCAAAAAATGGGACTTAGTTCTCTGAGTAAATGAATGGTAAGGTATAATGAACTAATATTTGATATCCTCCAGTTCATTTAAAATGTGTTCTATCTCTTCTTTGATTTCACTACGTGCATTTAAATTATGATAGTGACCGCTTGCTGCCATTGCTGTTAGATGTAGCATTACACCTAGATTACACCTATCAATCATCTCCTGGAGCTTAATTATACCTTTCTATAGAAAAACTCTGACATATTTGAATACAGATAGCTTGCCTTTACTGCCTTTCCTTTGTTAAATTTAAGCATCTATTGTTCCTTTGGCCTTTCCACATGCTTAAGGTCCCACAGAGTGCTCATTGTCAGACTGTGAACGTACACTGGTCTGAGTAAGGGGCCATGTACCGGGCAAATTTTGTGAGCCACCCCTGCATCACAGAGCACAGGGTGTGAGCCTCAGTCTGTGCTGGCAGAGTCATGGAGAGGAAGGGAAAAGAGTTCCTAGGCAGCTCACCGGCCAGCTGTTTTAACTTGAGCATGCCAATCTCTGTGACCCTCAGCTTTTTCTTTGGTAAAATGTGAATAACTATTTCTGTAATGCAGCTTTGTTGTGAGATTAAAAGACATTAAAAGTTCCCAAAGGTGTTTGGTCATACTGCAGAGCTATTTTTTATTAGTTAAAAATGAAGTGTTGGTGGATTTTCTTTGTTAATTTTTTGGATGAGAAAATCTCCATAGTTTTTCTTTCAACACATGGCAGGAGATTTTCACCACAAATCAAAATTAAGACAGGAAGTACAATATCTGATGCCTTCATACTTCTGGACTACACCATTGAGATGCAGAATAGGACATCTGATTCTTGACATTCCCTTCTTCTCCACTGGCTACAGGGTTCTTTCTTGAGCTCTTTCTTCACTTTGCCATCCATTCATGCTGCCCACCTGGGTCAGGGACTCTAACTCTCAACTATCCCTTCACTCAATGCATGGGGACTAGAAGGCATAGGACTGTGAGCCTCCAACCTGAGTACTTGGTGGTTTCTTCACGATTTCCTTTCAGAGTTTCAGTCACACAAGCATAGAGGCTGTGGCTGCTGCAGACCATCCACGCGCCCCTGCGACTCCTCGGCAGCCTGGTTTTGGTGTCTAGAGTAACATTCTGCTCTGCATCCCTTGCTGAGGCCACAGTCTCCACAGAGGTCAAGAGCTAAGTTGATTAGTTTCTTCTATTTTAAATTTCTCATTGAGCAAACAAAAATTAAAACAGTTGCACTCACCTTCAGAGCCAGAATGCTTGAGGCTGAACTCCAAAGAGAATTTTATAAGGCAGAAGTTTTCCACTTAGTTTTACAGGTTGAATACTGGACAATGCAGACCACTGAATGCTCGCCCTTGATCAAGGACCATAGTTGCACACATGCTGTGAGGATGAGGGTGGTTATCTATGTGTGCGTGGTGGGAGGAAAAGGAAGACTCTAACAACAGAACAAATCTCTTAGGGCTGTTCTTGCTTGTCCCATTGAGAAAATGTTCTCGTACAGAAAACCTTGTAGAGCCTGGTGGCTCATTAAGGCAAGGCTGTCCTTCCCAAAGGAACATCTAAATGTCATGGTGTCCTTTGGAATCCCTTCTCCCTTAATTAATGAAAGTGAAGGAGATAGTTTTTGGTCTCCCACACCATAGGAAACTTTCAGAACAATTAGCTTCCCACTTTGTTAGGGTTAGTAGGATGACATCAGTGTACTTTCCAATAAAATAACCTTTGGGTCACTATGAAAAGGAACATTTTCATAAAAACACAAAACCCTATAAGAAAATATAGGCAGTTAGCTACTTGACATTGGTCTTGGCAATGATTTTTGAGAGATAGGGCTCTAAAAGAAAAGGTGACAGAAGAAGAAATAAACAAGTGGGATTATATCCAACTAAAAAGTTTCTGCACAGCAAAGGAGATTATCCACAAAAGGAAAAGACCACCTATTGCATGGGAGAATATATTTGCAAATAATATATTCAATAAGGGGTTAATATTCAAAAAATATGAACAACTCATACAATTCAATAACAAAAACAACTCAATAAGAAGAAATGAGCAGAGGCTCTAAATAGATATTTCCACCAAGAAGACATATAGATGACTAATATGCACATGAAAAGATGCTCAATGTCACTAATCAAGAGAAAAATATAAATCAAAACTCAATGAGATATCACCTCATACCTGTTAGAGTGGCTATCATTAAAAAGGCAAGAATTAAGTCAAAACCGGTTTGGCTCAGCGGTAGAGCGTCGGTCTGCGGACTGAAAGGTCCCAGGTTCGATTCCGGTCAAGGGCATGTACATTGGTTGCGGGCACATCCTCAGTAGGGGGTGTGCAAGAAGCAGCTGGTCGATGTTGCTCTCTCATCGACGTTTCTAGCTCTCTAGCTCTCTCCCTTCCTCTCTGTAAAAAAAAAAATCAATAAAATATATTTTAAAATAATAATAATAAAAAAATAAAAAGTCAAGAATTAAAAAGTGTTGGTGAGGATGTGGAGGAAAGGGAACCTTTGTGCACTGTTGATGAGATTGTAAATTGATGCAGCTACTATGGAAAACATTATAGAGATTCCTAAAAGAAAGAAAGAAAGAAAGAAAAAGAAAGGAAGGAAGGAAGGAAGGAAGGAAGGAAGGAAGGAAGGAAGAAAGAAAGAAAGAAAGAAAGAAAGAAGTACCATGTGATTCATCATTCACTTCTGGGTGTTTATCTATAGAAAACAAAAATACTATTTTGAAATTATATATGAATCCCTATGCTCAATGTAGCATTATTTACAATAGTTAAGACATGGAAGCAACTGAAGTGTGCATTGATAGACTAATGATGGATAAGAAAGATGTGGTAAAGATACACAATGGGATATTACTCAGCCATAAAAAATGAAATATTGTCATTATGCAACAACATGGATGAACCTTGAGGGTATTAAGTCAAATAAATCAGAGAAGGATACATGATTTCACTTATTTGTGGAATGTGAAAAGCAAAACAAAAGAAAGAATGTCCCCCTCCAAAAAAAAAAAATATACCACCCACAATACACTCATAGATACATAGAATATTCATTGGTGGTTTCCAGTGATGAGGGTTGGGAGAGTCAACAAAATAGCGATGGGGCTCCAGCGGTACAGACTTCAAGATATAAAATAAACAAGGCATGAGGATACAGCACCTCACAAAGTTCTTGACGAATATCAGCTTGCACAGTGCAAAGTGAGTAGGTTTGGACTCTCAACTTAGAACGGCGAGAAATAGGCCAAGAAAACTATCTATGTATATAAAGAGCCAGTGTCTGTAACATCTAAAATACCAAAGGCTCAATTGAACGCCTCTGTGTGCGCACCATGCCAAGCGGGCTGAATTGCTGACCTCTCAGAGAGAGAGAGAGTGAAGGCTTGCAGCGGGGACTTGTGTGAGGCTGCCTCGTGGCACCCCACATCCCTCCCTAACCAACTACTGCAACTCCAAGCCAACAAGGGCTGCCTCCAGGCCACAGATCCAAGTCCCTTGTCCCCACCCCAGGCCCAGAGTGTGGCACCAGCAGGGGTGCCCGGGAATGTGGTCCAAGGGGTTGGTGCAGTGGGGGGGGGGGGGGCGCGTAAGGGGGGCTGTGTTTACACCACCAAGTGTCCCGCATCAGCCCCGGCCTGCACATCCCTTCTCCCTCCTCCCCTCTCGGTGGCCCAATTCCTGGCCCAGGCCTGACTGCACTGGGGAGTGAGCCACGGCAATTGGGCCGGCCACTTCCTGGGATGGGAGGGGTGGGCTGCAGGGATTCATGAGGGTGACAAGGCCTGCAGGGCATGTGGGGACAGCTGGCCAAGCTGAGTCTGGCTTTGATGGGGCCAGTGGGAGCCTGAGGACACCCCAGTCCCCATAAGTCTTAGGCCGGACGATGGCTCAGGGGTGAGTGATGTCTCCATGCACAGCCCCTGGGGTGGTCGCAAGCTGCTGAGACCCTACCCCACAGTTCAGGGAGGGGGAGGAGGCTCTCCACCATCAGTGCCTTAGGCTGCACTACCTGTGCCACCACCTGCTAGGCTGGCAGGGTCCAGAGTGAGTAAGTGAGCTACTCCTGCCCCCTGGTGGTGAAACAGGGAGAAAGGTGCTGGGTGCAGGGAGGGGACCTCAGCTGGGATCCTCCAGGCACTGGGAATGGGCCTGGCTTAGGCCCATTTGGGAGCTTAGGAAGTCTGGCTGAGCAGGTGCTGGTTCATACCAACTTTTACTCTGCCATCTTCCTCCAGCTCTCCAAGCTAGCGCCCTGTCCCACCTGCCCGGGGGAATGGGCTCTGGGTGACCTCTCTGAGCGCAGACTATGGACCCGGAAACCTCGAGGAAGAGTGCCCAGTGGCACCTGGGCCGGGGGCGGTGCAGAACTACCAGGGCAGAGCTGCTTCGGTGTCTTGGTGAAGTTTGCAACGGACCCAAGGAAGAAATTGAGAGGATAAAGGCCGGGAGGCGTGAATTCCCAGCGTGTTAGCCCCACTTGGAATGTGAGGCGGCTGTACATTCAGCTGAGAAGTGAGGGGGCTGAGCCCCACTGTCACTGGGCTTCTGTTGGTCTGAGGCTCAAGTGTCCATCATGACTAGGGTAAAACAGGGAGGGACCTGAAGAAAGGGAGGACAATTGAAGGGAACCATGTCTAGGCTTTCCCCAGCCCTCTCTCTCTTTCCATTGCCTACAAAACCCCCAGACCTGGCCACCTCTTAGTCCCCTATTCTCCAACCACAGAGGAAAGACATAAGGAAGGAGTCCGTGCTGCCTTCAGAATGTATCTCTATACCTGATCAGCCAGTTGCCTCCTGCAGAGGGAAGCAAGACTTCGGCTTAGCCATCAGTAGGACATCCCATGAGGGCTCCCAGACTGTGAGAGGGGGCAGACCGAGCTGAGGGACCCCCTCCCCCAGTACACAAATTTTTATGCACCAGCCCACTAGTCCTCCTAATATATAAAAATCCAGGGGCCATCACAACCAGAACAACTGGACAGACAACCAAACAGCAGGCTGCATGGGCAACAGGCTAGCAGGGGGGTTAATGAAGGACGACCAAACAACTGAACAGCAAGCTGAATGGGGCAACCAAGCTGGCAGGGGGCGGTTAGTGATGGATAACCAAACAACTGAACATCAGGCTGCATGGGGTGACCAGGCTGGCAGGGGGATATTTGGGGGCCACCTGGCCATCAGGGGGCCAGTTGTGGGTGACCTGGCCAGCAAGGGGGCAGTTCGGGGTAACCAGGCCAATAGCAGGGGCAGTGAGGGGAAATCAGGCCAGCAGGTGGGGGCAGTTAGGGGTGACCAGGCCAGCAGGGGGGGGGGGGCAGTTGGAAGTAATCAGGTCAGCAGGGGGGCAATTGGGGGCAACCAGGACTGCAGTGGGGACAGTAAGGGGCAACCAGACCAGTGGCTGGGGGGAGGTAGTTAGGGGGCAATCAGGCCAGCAGTGGGGGGCAGCTGGGAGCGACCAGGCTGGCAGGCAGGTGAGCAGTTAGGAGCCAGCAGTCCCAGATTGTGAGAGGGATATCCAACTGCCGGTTTAGGCCCGATCCCCAGGATTAGGCCTAAACCAGCAGTTGGACATTCCTGAAAGGGGTCCCAGATTGGAGAGGGTGCAGGCTGGGCTGAGCAGACCCCCACCCCCGTGCATGAAATTCATGCACCGGGCCTCTAGTCTCTCTCTATAAAACCCTAATATGCAAATAGACCAAACAGTAGAACAGCCCAACAACCAAACAACCGGTTGTTATGATGTGTGCTGACCACCAGGGGACTTGCAGGAAACATGGCAGGCAGCAGCAGCAGGCAGCAGAGCGTGGAATATGGCAGGCATTGGCTGAGCAAGTGAGCGGGGGCTTCAGACTGCTGTCATCAGGACTAGCCTCTGGTAGTTACTGAAAATTCTTTGCTCCCGCATGCTGCAGTTCCACTGCACATTTGCACCTGCTGCCAGTGCTGGCCCTGCTCATAGTCCTGCTGGCGCCAGCCCCAATCGCTCTGCACTGTCAGCAGCTGAAAGTGGGGCTGGCATCATTAGTGCATGGGGGCGGCAGCAGCAGGAGTGGGGCTGTTGGAAGACAGGGGACTGGGGCTATGGTGGGAGGGCCACAGAGGGGGCACAGAGGATGGGCCAAGACCTGCCCCTGTACCCACCACAGCCTTGTAGTCCACAGTTCCTTTCAGGGTGCATGAATTCGTGCACTGAGCCCCTAGTTCAGCTATCAAATGGGATCCCCCTCCTCCCTTGTAAAAGGAGAATTGAAATATAAGCTCAGAAGGCACAGCCAAGAGCCACAGAAACTTATTAGCAAGAAGCAGAACTAGATCCTGATTTTTAAAAAAACATGGCAGCATGTGTCTAGTTGGATTTTGTAATTTCCATAGGCCAATGCTGCTAGGTGACTCCCATATTCCTCCCTTATGGAAAGAAGTATTTACTGCAGTTTTTCAATGCCTGTATCAATAGTACCTGATAGATGTGTAGGAGTCATGTCACATTAGTTCCTAGGTTTTCAAAAGAAGTTGTGCACAAGGAACCTCACCCATGCCTGATCTAGATCTCATGATGATAAACTCAATGCCAATGCTGTTACGGCATAATGTTTTGAGGAAATATAGGAAGGTATAAATGTATTGTATTTTGATATGTGGGAAGTAGATAAGTAATTGTGGTCACAGGGATTATGGTAAATTGGAGATGGTTCCAAAG
Source organism: Pipistrellus hanaki (assembly GCF_964339955.1). NCBI lineage: Eukaryota > Metazoa > Chordata > Mammalia > Chiroptera > Vespertilionidae > Pipistrellus > Pipistrellus hanaki. The sequence goes on along the minus strand of NC_140511.1, from coordinate 47,096,595 downwards.
TCTTGGCTATTCATTTGTCGCTGGGAAATGTGACCTAATTTCCCTCCCCTTAAATCTGGACTGGCTTTAGTGATTTATTTAATTTAATTTATTATTTTATTTTATTATTTTATTTCCAATAGAAGACAATGTAAATGATGCTCTGGGTCTGGTGGGGGGAGAGGGGATAGTTAGGGGCAATCAGGCAGGCAGGCAGGTCATAGGAAATAATCTCTTTTAGCCTCTTGGGACACTTGCTATTGGAATGTGAGCCACCAGGTGAGAAATTCAACTACTCTGCTGGTAAGACCTATGGAAAGACTCTAAGACTATGTAGAGAGAGAGAGAGAGGATTTCAAACCATCCTTGCCAAGGTGCCAGGCTTCTGAGTGCATCTGAATATCATTTAATTTCTTAATTTCTTGTGGTGGAAAAATGCTGAGACAAGCCCAACCTGAATTTCTGACTAACAAAATAATGGAATAAAAGAAGAAAAAATTTTGTTTTAAGCTGTAAGTTTTGAGTGACTTGTTATGCAGCAAGAGCTAACAGAAAAATCACTTTTCCTTAACTAATTAATGACATCGCATTGACACCCACTTAGAATAATCAATGCTAAAGATTTCTGAGGTTTTCTCAAATTATTAAACTTTTTTATAACCTCTCATCCTAGTCCATCAGCAAATCCTTTTGGTCTTTTACCTAAACTATATCTTGAATAGGTTCATTTCTAACTTCACTACAACTGACTAGCCCGATGCACCATCATCTCAGGTCTTCTTTTTCAAAATATGTTTTTATTGATTTCAGAGAGAGGAAGGGAGAGGGACAAATAGAAACGATCTATTTATCTAAACATATATGGAAATTAATGTTTGTCACTGGTCTTTGACTCAAATTATTTTCCAATTAGCAAAGCTCAGATCTTCTAGAACAGTAATAGCTGAAATCATTAGATTGCTCATGGCATCACAGTATACGTTAAGTGCATGGAACAAGCGGACCTGATTTCTCTAGAATCTCCCAGACAACCTACTGGATCTCCCTAAGACTCAGCATCATAACCTGTAAATTGAAGAAAATTTATAATACCAGCATCATGGGATTGCTGTGAAAACTACATTGAAAAGTATAGTGGTTTTGGACCCAGACTTTCTGGATTCAAACACTGGATGCACAACCTTCTATAATAGCTGCATGATTTTGAGCAATCTATTTAATGTCTCTGTGCCCCAAATGATTTACATGTAAAATAGAAATAATAGTACTACTTCAAGTGGTTTTTGTGAAAAATAAGCCAATTAATATATGTAATGTGCTTAGAATAGGGCATGGCACACAGTAAATGCAAATTATTGTTTGCTAAATGAATTAAATATGAAAAAGCACTTGACACCTACAGGAGTTAATAACAGTGATAACTACAGCCATAATAACTGATTTATGAGTGTATAAAATGAGAGTTAGAAGAAGTATGAATTTAAGCAATCGGTTAGGCAGCATTTAGTAGGTCCGAAGTGTGATACAGGTAAACACAAACCTGACATGGTAAGAACAGATCCTAAGAACACAATCTGACAGTTGTCTTTCTCAGGGCCTCTTTCACATCTCTGTTCCTCAGACTGTAGATAAGAGGGTTTAACATGGGGATCACCACTGTGTAGAACAGAGACACCACTTTGTTCTGGTCGGTTGAGTAGCTGGATTTGGGCAGGACATAGATGAAGGTGATAGTTCCGTAGTACAGAGTAACTGCAGTGAGGTGGGAGGTGCAGGTGGAGAAGGCCTTGCGGCGCCCTTCAGCAGAACGCATTTTTAGGATGGTGATGAGGATGTAGATGTAAGAGAGAGAGATCACAAACACTGTGGCCACAATAATGGACCCAGAAGAGATGGAAGGGATAACCTCAACAAGGGAGATATCGGAGCAGGAAATTTTTAACAAAGGGGAGAAATCACAGAAAAAGTGATTTACCTGATTTGGTCCACAGAAAGACACACTCAGTAAACAGCCAGTAAATGTCCAAGCATTCACACATCCACCCAAGTAGCACATCCCCACTAAGAGGATGCAGATCCTGGGGGACATGTGGGAAGAGTAGAGCAGTGGGGAGCAGATGGCTACATAGCGGTCATAGGCCATGACAGCCAGCAGAAAGCACTCAGTCGTCCCAAACTTGACCACAGCACAGAGTTGAGCCACACAGCCAGCTACAGACAGAGAGATTCTTTTCCTCAGGAAGCCCATGAGCATGACGGGTGTGACTGAGGAGGACATCCATATGTCAACAAAGGCCAAATGCCTGAGGAAAAGGTACATTGGGGTATGAAGCTGAGGACTGCTACTGATTAAGATGATTATGCTGACATTGCCCATTAAGGTGACAGCATAGATTCCTAGGAACATCACAAAGAAGATGACACTAAGTGTAGATTCTTCTGTCAACCCCAAGAGGATGAACTCTGTCACACTGGTGTGGTTTCCAACTTCCATGTCCTCTGTGAATTATTCCTGTGGAGGGAAACGTGAATATTCATGTTTTATTTTTTATGCTTCTCCATGTTTTGTGTTGTGACACAGCAAAGTTCCTCTGTTTGGAGGCAGGCAGACCTGCAAAGTCAGGGTTATTGATGAATAATAAGAGAAGACAGTAGTGTGAGGCAATAATTTCAGGGATATTAAATTTTGTTGGTACTGATTTTCATTCAGTGAAAATTAGAAAAGAAAGATATGCTTATCAAATAGAAGTGTGAAATAATAATAATAAAATAGAAGTGAGAATATAATGTTAAGGGCCCTGGCCAGTATTATATGGAAGTGTTATCCCATATACTAGAAGGTGACAGGTTCAAGTCCTGGTCAGGGCACTTACCCAGTTAGGCTCTATCCTTGGTTGAGGCACATACTAGGCAACTGATCGATGTTTTTCTCTCACCTCTCTCTCTCTCTCTCTCTCTCTCTCTCTCTCTCTCTCTCTCTCTCTCTCTCTCTCTCTTCACCTCCTCTCTCTCTCCTTCTCTCCCTCCCTTCCTTTCTCTAAAAAAAAAATCAATAAAAATGATAATTTAAAATGTTATAAAATAATTTAATTGGGACTTAATTTACCTGAAAATTTCACTATTTATGCATATATTTCCATTAACTTCAGCTAAATAAAAATCCTTGCAGATACATTCTACAGAGTTATAAATCCTTTTTGGATGCATTTTCTTTTTTTTCTCCTCTAATTAACAACTAAAGAAAAAGACTCACCTACAAAACTTTAGCAATGCCTCACAATCCATTTGATTTAATGTACTTTGGGGGCATAAGTAACTAGCATTTATATATTTAGGAAATACTAAATGCTTTCTTATTCAGAAATAAGACATTATTCATATATTAATTCCATTTACATGATTTACAATTTCAGTCAATATTATGAATAAAATATATCCTGGTTTCATAAGAAATTTCCATATCTGAAATGCTAGATGGAAAATATGTCAAATGCCTTAGCATGGTATTCATGAAGCTTAATCTACCTGATTACATTTCTAAATGTATCTTCCTATATATCCTTCCTTGCAATTTTTGTGCTTTTGAGGGTCATGTTAAATGAAACTGAGGTTTTCTACTCAGTTTGTTGGTTCTGATTCTCAAAGAAACACAATTTTCTGCTATTAACATTATTTCCATTCTTAAAGTTCTAAACACTTATATAAATGGTAAATATCACTATCAGATATCATAAAAATGTCTTATTTCTGAATAAGAAAGCATTTACTATTTCAAAAAGTGGGACTTAGTTCTCTGAGTAAATGAATGGTAAAGTTTAATGAACTAATATTTGATAACCTCCAGTTCAATAAAAATATTTTCTATCTCTTCTTCTTTGATTTCATTAAGTACATTTAAATTACAATAGTGACCACTTGCTGCCATTGCTGTTAGTTCTAGCATTACACCTATCAATCATCTCCTGGAGCTTAATTATACCTTTCTATAGAAAAACTCTGACATATTTGAATACAGCTAGCTTGTCTCCACTGCCTTTCCTTTCTTAAATTTAGGCATCTGTTGTTCCTTTGGCCTTTACACACGCTTAAGGTCCCACAGAGTGCTCATTGTCAGACTCTGAATGTACACTGGTCTGAGCAAGGGGCCATGTACCGGGCAGAATTTGTGAGCCACCCCTGCATCACAGAGCAAAGGGTGTGAGCTTCAGTCTGTGCTGGCAGAGTCATGGAGGGGAAGGGAAAAGAGTTCCTAGGCAGCTCACCAGCCTTGAGCATGCCAATCTCTGTGACTCTCAGCTTTTTCTTTGGTAAAATAGGAATAACTCTTTCTGTAATGCAGCTTTGTTATGAGATTAAAAGACATAATATTTATAAAGTTCCCAAAGGTGTTTGCTCATACTGCAGGGCTATTTTTTATTAGTTAAAAATGAAGTGTTGGTGGATTTTCTTTGTTAATTTTTTGGATGAGAAAATCTCCATAGTTTTTCTTTCAACACATGGCAGGAGATTTTCACCACAAATCAAAATTAAGACAGGAAGTACAATATCTGATGCCTTCATACTTCTGGACTACACCATTGTGATGCATAATAGGACATCTGATTCTTGACATTCCCTTCTTCTCCACTGGTTACAGGGTTCTTTCTTGAGCTCTTTTTCTTCACTTGGCCATCCATTCATGCTGCCCACCTGGGGCAGGGACTCTAACTCTCAACTATCCCTTCATTCAATGCATGGGGACTAGAAGGCATAGGACTGTGAGCCTCCAACCTGAGTACCTGGTGGTTTCTTCACGATTTCCTTTCAGAGTTTCAGTCACACAAGCATAGAGGCTCTGGCTGCTGCAGACCATTCACGGGCCCCTGTGACACCTGGGCAGCCTGGTTTTGGTGTCTAGAGTAACATTCTGCTCTGCATCCCTTGATGAGGCCACAGTCTCCACAGAGGTCAAGAGCTAAGTTGATTAGTTTCTTTTATTTTAAAATTTTCATTGAACAAACAAAAATTAAAACAGTTGCACTCACCTTCAGAGCCAGAATGCTTAAGGCTGAACTCCAAAGAGAAGTTTTCCACTTAGTTTTACAGGTTGAATACCGGACAATGCAGACCACTGAATGCTCCCCTTGATCAAGGACCATAATTGCACACATGCTGTGAGGATGAAGGTGGCTATCTATGTGTGCGTGATGGGAGGAAAAGGAAGACTCTAACAGAACAGAACAAATCTCTTAGGGCTCTTTTTGCTTGTCTCATCGAGAAAAAGTTTCTCGTACAGAAAACCTTGTAGAGCCTGGTGGCTCATTAAGGCAAGGCCGTACTTCCCAAAGGAACATCTAAATGTCATGGTGTCCTTTGGAATCCCTTCTCCCTTAATTAATGAAAGTGAAGGAGAGAGTTTTTGGTCTCCCATACCATAGGAAACATTCAGAACAATTAGCTTCCTACTTTGTTAGGGCTAGTAGAATGACATCAGTGTACTTTCCAATAAAATAACCTTTGGGTCACTATGGAAAGGAACATTATAATGGAAATAGGGAATAGTAAGGAAGAAAACTATTACTTTGATATAGTGACTATTTAGCTGTAGAAAAAATATTAAGACGATTTTCCGTGAATTTCAGTATACTTAGGATAGTCCCCTATTTAAATGTCTTGGAACTATTTTCTACTCACCCCCCCAACAGAATAATCCCAGGAACTGTTCTGAGTTATCTAAGCACCCACATTCCTCTGAGCCAGCTAGCAACAGCAGGTACCCCACATTCCTTCATATGTTTCTAAAGTTTACCATTAAGATCCATTATGTCTATATCTCTTTTCACACCAGAGTGAATTACAAAACCAGGATAAGAAGGAGCAGGTCCCAAATCTTCAAAATGGTGGTTGCCAGTAGATATGCATCTTACTGTGTATGTTCTTATGCAGTAAATTAAACTAGAAATTTTGCATGAAATTCATGCAAGAGTAGGCCTTCCTCTGGCTGCTAGCAGGCACCCAGGACCTGGGCTTCCCTCACAGCCCCAGCTTCATTGGGAAGGACGTACGGTCTGATTAGCATATTATGCTTTTATTATTATATATTTTTTATAGATTATTCATCTTTTTGGACAGTGGCAATAGCCAGTACTCCATAAGCCCTGAGAAGTTGAGAGCAAATCCGTCATTCACTTAATCACTAATGTAATCAACCAATCATCCAAATCAAATTGAGGCCGTGCTATCCAAAACACAAGACAATCAAACACATTTTAATCCAGATGAAATTTATCACACAGTGTCAGCAATAGTACAATGACATAATGGAAAAGCTGCTTCAGTAATAGAGGAGAAAGAATGATTTGCTATGCAGCTAAGAGGCTGGTCAGGGAAGGTGGCATAACTAACTTAGGTGCTAATCAAGATGTATTTTTAAGGATCCTGACCGAAGCTTTGTCCAGAGACTCAGATAAAGAATTGCTGGAATAGAAATTTGGCTGGAGAGATGGAGACAAGAGTCATTTCCACCAGGGCTTGAATTCCATCTTTGTATGTAAAACAGTCCCTTTGCCCTGGCTGGGAGACCAATGTGGTCTGGCAGACAGAAGATGCCATGGTTGCAGTGTTACGGATCTCATAGGAGGAAGTGTGTGGGATTGAGGAAGAAATAGACTCAGTTGGTTTATTGTCCTCTCATGCACTGAAAGGATGCTGGTTTGATTCCCAGTCAGCACATGCCCAGCTTGTGGGCTCAATCCCAGTATGGGGTGTGCAGGAAGCAGTCAATTGATGGTTCTCTTTTATTCTCTCTCATCGATATTTTTCTTTCTCTCTTCCATTTCTCTTTCTCTAAAATCAATAAACACATATTTAAAAACATTAAAAAATTATTTATCTGTGGATGGTTGGGGGAAAATTGTCCTTCATTTAAACAGTTTGAAAAACTTAGGTGTGACCTTTTAAACCAGGAGACAAGGGTTCAGTTTGAGGTGTATGAGGTCAGGAAAATTGCTTAACACCTTTGAGACTCAATTTCATGATTTCTAAAATGGAGTTAATGATTTCTATCTAATAGTCTGGTCAGAAGATTTAAATGGGATAACATAAATATATAGAAAAGTGAACTGAAGTTATCAATGTGTGTCAAACATGTGATAAACAGAAGAAAATGCCCAAATGTTTTGAGTTAGATAGGTCACACTCATCAGAATTGGATGGAGCCCTTTTATCTTTTGCAAATTATTCTATTTCTTCCTCAATCCCACATACTTCCTCCTATCCTATCAGATCCATGACATTGCAACTATGGCACATTCTGTCTGCCAGGCCACATTAATCTTCCTGCCATTCCTCATTCCTTGAGGACTTTAGCACCTGCACTAAAATTCTCCTCTCCATCTCTATCTTTGTCATCAGCAAGAACAACTTCTAATTAATTGCATATCACAACTGATAACCTAATTTAAAATTTCTCCACATTCTTGACTCCAATAGCTTTTATTCATTCACTAGTGGCTCAGTGCACACAATTTGTGCATGGAAAGGGGTGTCCCTCAGCTCGGCCTGCACCCTCTTCAACCTGGCACCCCTAGAAGGATGTCCTACTGCAGGTTTACAGGGATTGGGCCTAAACCGGCAGTCAGACATCCCTCTTACAATCTGGGACTGTTGGCTCCTAACTGTTCACCTGCCTGCCTGCCTGATTGCCCCTAACCACTCTTCCTGCCAGCCTGCTCACCCCCAAATGCCCCCCACAGCCAGTGTGCTTGCCCCCAACTGCCCCCCTCCTCACTGGCCTGATCACCCCCAATGGCCCCCACTCCACCAGCCTGATCACTCACAACTGCCATCCCATCCTGGCCTAATGACCCACAATTGCCCTCCCCTCTTGGCCTCTAACTCCTCTACCTCGACCCTGCCACCATGTGATTGAAATAAGAACTCAATGCTGGAATGAGAGCTGAAGAGAAGAATAGACAAGCAGATATCTTTATACTCATAAATAGGGGTCATTAGATATCTTCTATAGTTAAAGTAAAATAAATGTGAAATGTATATTACATAGAGTTTTAAGATTTAAAAGAATAGAAAAATAAAAAAACCCAAAAATATTGAAAGGAGTGGAAGTTACATGAGTGTTTGAGTGTACTGACTGATGTGAGCAATGGAGCTGTGCACAATGTCAATAAATGAATATATAAAAATTTAGATTAATTAAAAATGGTATAATCTTAAGAAACACATTTTATGCTCCAAGTTATTTAATTCAGCTTTGATTAAAATTTAAGTTACAACCAGATGATTGTTTATTAATAGTTAGAAACTTAAAATATAGAGAAACTGATTTTTTTAGGCAATGTAGAATTTGAGATGACAATAAACTAAGCTAGTCATTACATCTTGATATATATATATATATATATATATATATATATATATATATAAAATATTGAAAATAATATATGTGATCATTAAAGAAATTGAAAACATGCTATTTTTGGCAGTAAGATTTATTTTATTCTCTACTTAACTATAATAAATTTGAGTAGCTTACTTATAATACTCTAGCCGATAAGATTTACTTTAGCTCTATGTATTGAATGCGGTATATTTTTCAAAACATGATATTACCACATTCTAGTTCTTTTTAGATGTGAGAAATTATTCATTTTTACTTAATTTTTTCAATAGAATCTTGAATTAAAATTTATTTTCTTTTTTTATATTTAACATTGATTATTATGACCTTGTTATAATAAATTGAACAAATAATGATTATCTAGACTTGGAAAAACTGAGGGATTCTCCTTATACCTATTATGTTTCCAATAAATAAAAAAGAAAACTAGCAGAAGCAAAGATAGAAATTCTAAGTTTTTTTAGTAAAGCATATTATTTACAGATACTGAGTAATTTCAATCATAAAAAAGTTTATAGAGAGTCAAGAGTGGCTACCTGCAAGGATTTATATATATATATATATAATCATTATATATATATATAATATGATTATATATATTCATTTATAATATATATGATTATATATATATAATCATCATAATATATATAATTATATATATTGTATAATCATCATAATATATATATGATTATATAGATATGAATATATATAATAATATATATATTCATTTCAGAGAGAAAAGAAGAGGGAGAGAAATCAATGATGAGAGAAAAATCACTGATTGGCTGCCTCCTACATGGCCCCTACTGGGGAATTGAGCCTACAACCCAGGCATGTGCACTTGACCAGAATCAAACCTGGGACCCTTCAGTCTGCAGGCAACATTCTATCCACTGAGCCAAACCAGCTAGGGCGCCTGTGGGGATTTTTAAAGAAAGAGAAGATGGACAATTGTTATCTCTTCTGAGCCATTTAAACCAAGTGCAGTCGAAACCGGTTTGGCTCAGTGGTAGAGCGTCGGTCTGTGGACTGAAAGGCCCCAGGTTCGATTCCGGTCAAGGGCATGTATCTTGGTTGCGGGCACATCCCCGGTAGGGGGTGTGCAAGAGGCAGCTGGTCGATGTTTCTCTCTCATCGACGTTTCTAGCTCTCTATCTCTCTCCCTTCCTCTCCGTAAAATATCAATAAAATATATTTTAAAGGAAGAAAAAAGAAAATAAAAATAAATAAACCAAGTGCATGTAATTGATAGCATTAAAAATAAGTAATGTTAAATTATTTTAATAAATAACTCACTCAGGCTGTTCTGCGGAAGACCAAATGTACATGTGGGAAAATCAAGTATACCACTTTGTCGAGTTGAGATAAAGAGGACACATGATAGGAACTGGGAGGTAAGATGAACAGGAGTGGGTCCTCGGTAAGCACATGAGAATACGTTGGGATTCTGAGTATTAGCTTGGCACTCAAAGCTACAGCATAGATCTCGCCAGTTATAGGGAGTCCGGCAGAGTGTTGAGGCTGGGAAGCAAAAACTGTGCAGTGTAGAGGCCAGGAACTAGTTGGGAACCAGTGGTCATAACTGATGCACTTAAGTTTTAAAGTTGACAAGATGACAGTAGTAGTGACGCTCTACATCTGGCTCCTGTGCTTCGTGCTCACGGAGACCAATACCCTCCCCTCGGCAACCACAGCCTACGGGTACCTGGCCCACACAGACACCAAAGGCGGCATCCTGAGCCAAGCCCCTTGGTTTTGCTTCCCTTACCCAGGTAACGAGAAGATGGGGACCCTTCTGGCCTGGGACACGTTTCTCAGGCTGCCCATGGGACCCAGGGCAAGAGTGTACATGCCAGCATCAGTCTGAGTTGAATTTTAAACCTAGATTGAATTACACCAGTTGAGTATACTCGACAAGTATCTTTATGCCTCAGTTAATTTTCTGTAAAATTAGGATATTAGGAATACTTAGCTCACCAAATTATTGTGAGGATTAAATGAGAATAAGTAAATGCAGTGTTAAGCACAGTGTTTGGCAAATGCCAGTGGAATTTCCATTGAGTTGCGCATCAGCAGGATGAGATAGGACTTTCTAAAATAAGGATTAGCAAATGAATAAGCTTGAATCTTCAAGCTGAAGATAGCTGTTTCTACCATCATCCATCTAGTCAAATAAGCCACTAATCAGTAGTCATCCATTTGAGGCAGATTAATTCTGATGTGAAAGTCATTAAGAACTCTTTTTACTTCACAGTGCTCTATAATTTTAAAGCTAGACATTGTACACACTTTGCTGGGGGGAAAAAATACATGTTTTTAAAATAATTGTGTTATTTAAAATTCAACTTTAGGTGGCATTCTACCCCAAGGTTCCCCAAGGCATCTAAAAGAGTATGTACAAAAACAACAAAGAGATACCATTTCACACCTGTCAGAATGGCTATCATCAACAAATGACAAGTGCTGGCGAGGATGCAGAGGAAAAGGAACCCTCTTGCACTGCTGGTGGGAATGCAGACTGGTGTAGCCACTGTGGAAGGCAGTATGGAGCTTCCTCAAAAAGTTAAAAATGGAACTCCCATTTGACCCAGTAATCCCACTTCTAGGAATATATCCCAAGAAACCAGAAACACTAATTAGAAAGGATATATGCATCCTATGTTCTTAGAGGCACAATTTACAACAGCTAAAATGTGGAAACAGCCTAAGAGCCCATCAGCAGATGAGTGGATTAAAAAACTGTGGTATATCTACACAATGGAATACTATGCTGCTATAAAAAAGAAGGAACTTGTACCATCTGCCACAGCATGGATGGAACTGGAGAGCATTATGCTAAGAGAAATAAGCCAGTCGGAGAAAGATAAATATCACATGATCTCACTCATATGTGGAATATAATGATCAACATAATTAAAAAAAAAAATTTTATTTATTTTTTACAGAGTGGAAGGGAGAGGGATAGACAGCTAGAAACATCGATGAGAGAGAAACATCGACCAGCTGCCTCCTGCACACCCCCTACCGGGGATGTGCCCGCAACCAATGTACAATACATGCCCTTGACCGAAATCGAACCTGGGACCTTTCAGTCCGCAGACCAAAGCTCTATCCACTGAGCAAAACCAGTTTTGGTGATCAACATAATTGGATGAACATGAATTGATTCAGAGACAAATGGTAGAGGAGTGTGTGTGTGTGTGGGGGGGGGGGGGGTGTTTAGAGAGCAACCAAAGGACTTGTATGCATGCATAGTAGCGTAACCAATGGTCACAGACACTGGGGCAATGGGGGCTTGCCCAGGGTAGGAATGGCTGGGGGAAAAGCAAACATATGTAAAACTTTAGACAATAAAAAAATAAATAGGTAAAGGAGCACTATATATATGTCATGATAAAACACTTATAAAAATACACATTTAACACATGTTGAATGAATGAAGCTAAGGTTACCATTTTATAGTTGAAGTTTAATATTACTTAACCTGAAATATCAAAGCATACTTAGAACCAATATTTAGCTATTAAATAATTTATTATTTATACTCCTAATAAATATCAACGGAAAGTGCACCAAAATCTAGACATTAAGAAAAATATTGGTTAGTTCAAACTTGACAGACCTCTTGAAAATTATTTATATTTGTATGAAGTGAGCTGCTCAATACTCACTTGAGAATGATAATGATCCCTAGTGCTTTTGAATTCACATTTGAACGTCTAGATTCTTCAGAGGTTTATCCCCAAAGGCAAACAATAATAAAAACATGCCTACTATATAACAATGATGATTTTGAATTTTTTGCTGTAAGAGATTGAATTCCTAATATCAACAGGTAAGATTTTGGCTTTTGTGAAGAATCTGATTTCCATATATTTTCTAAAATTGCACTCACAAGACCTGGTGGAAAAACAAGACAGATGTAATTCAGCAGTCAGCTAGCAAGTCACATTAGCTGAATTAACCCAAGTTTCTACAGTCTATTTAATGGATATAAACAAATATAACTCAGGATACCAGGCCTCCTCATTTATCCACCCATAAGACCAGAAATTCACATGATCTTTCCCACTCTCTGAACTTGGCACTCAATCATAATGCTAATTAATTCACTAGTTTTGAGATGCTTTGGAGACTTACTGTTTGTAAATATTCTGTAGAAAATCTCCCTTTGTTCATTTTTTCTGAATTCTTTAGCTTACAGGCAACCAGATACTTCTGACCAAGTTGAAAATAAACAGACAAAAACTTGGAGATGGGATTCAATCTGGCCAGGAGCTGAGTGAAACTGGGTAAACTTCTGAACATTTAGGCTGTAACTTTATTCAGCAGCTTATTATGTTGAAACTAGGTTTATATCATTCTATAATACTCCAATTATAAAATGTTGTTATATTAGGAAGTGATTTGATGTATTTAAGGACATTTAAACAGTATTTAGACTGTTATTTCAAATTATTTGATATAACAATATTTTAATTGTAAATGTTAAATTTACATAATAAATTTATACTAGGTGTCTTTATTTGTAATCTCAACTTGAAATTTCTTTCATATTTATCCTGATAAGAAAACAGTAATTCTCCATTTAAAAACTATTTTTATTGATTTCAGAAAGGAAGGGATAGGAAAACAGAGATAGAAATATAAATGATAGAAAAAGAAACATTGAATTGGCTGCCTCCTTTACGCCCCACACTGGGGATTGAGCCCACAACCCGGACATGTGCCTCGAATGGAAATCAAACCATGATCTCCTGGTTCATAGTTGATGCTCAACCACCAAGCCACACCTGCTGGGTCTGTAATTCTCCTTTTAAAAAATCTTGTTTTACTTTTAGGAACTATAAACTTTCTGATGAATGATGCATCTCACTAATATATTAGCTGTAAAAAATAATATATTTGTTATCCATGTATTTCTGAGAGAATCAAAAGGATAATTTGTTACCCACACATTTCAGAGAGATTCAACTTCATTATGAGTATTAATGTCCATTTATAGTGTAATTACAAAAAAAAAAATGGACTGGCTTCAAACTGCCTGAGATTCATAACTTGATTCCACCACTTGCTATGTAAACTTGTTGAGTCATTTTATAATGTCAATTCAGTTTCTTCATTCATAAATGTAAGTCCTCAATATTCTTTCATGAAAATTAAGATAGAACTATATATCTAAAATGTTCACACTGTGCCTACCATTTAGTAAACTTGCAATAATTGTTAGCTATTACTCATCTCTTCATTATAAGTTTATCTTTTTTGTTATGCAGACCATTCCTATTTACTATTCTTACTAGTCTTGTTTTTAATGTTTAATGACCATTACTATTATGCTAGTCTTGTTTTTTATGTTTAACTTCAAAGCCATTCTAAGAATATTTTATAAATTGATAATATAAAGAGAAAAAGACCTACATTATTTGAAGTGTGTTCTCTATTGTTTCTGGTAAAAACAATTTTTAAAATATACAAGATTCACTGCATGTATATGGACTCTAAAAAAAAAAGTCTAACCTTAGCTTGAATAATTATTTTGCTTACAATCACTCCAATGTGTACTGAAGAACATAAACCATTGAATTAACAATTCTTTAATTCAATCTTTTATCACCAGTTCATTTGGTAGCAGCAACATTATCTCATGGATTCCCTGTGGGATGGAAACCACACGGCAGTGACAGGCTTCATCCTACTGGGCTTAACTGATGACCCTGTCCTTAAAGCAGTCCTCTTCATGATCATCCTGTGCATCTACCTGGTGACTGTGTCTGGAAACCTCAGCACAATCATTCTTATCAGAACCTCTCCTCAGTTCCATCATCCAATGTATTTTTTTCTCAGTCACCTGGCTTCTGCAGACATAGCTATTTCAACTTCTGTTGCACCCAATATGCTTGAAAACTTCCTGGTGCAGGGAAATCCCATCTCCTATCATGGATGCTGCACCCAGCTTGGTTCAGCTGCATTCTTTGGGACAGTGGAGTGCTTCCTTCTGGCTATCATGGCATATGATCGCTTTGTGGCAATCTGCAACCCACTGCTTTATTCAACCAAAATGACCACACAAGTCTGTGTCCAGTTCCTCATTGTGGCTTACATAGCTGGTTTTGTCAATGCTTTCTCTTTCATTATTTCTGTCTATTTCTTATTCTTCTGTGGACCAAATCGAGTGAATCACTTTTTCTGTGATTTTGCTCCTCTGGTGGAACTCTCCTGTTCTGATAGCGGTATCCCTGCCGTTGTCCCCTCATTCACATGTGGCTTCGTCATTATGTGCACAGTGTGTGTCATAATTGTCTCCTACATGTATATCCTCATCACCATCCTGAAGATGCGCTCCAAAGAGGGGCGCCAGAAGGCCTTCTCCACCTGCTCATCCCACCTCACGGCAGTCACCCTGTTCTATGGGACCCTCACATTCACATATGTGATGCCCAAGTCCAATTACTCCACCGAACAGAACAAGGTGGTGTCTGTGTTCTACACAGTGGTGATCCCCATGCTGAACCCCATCATCTACAGCCTCCGGAACAATGACATGAAGGGGGCTCTGAAGAGATTGCTTCACAAGATAAGTATTTTCTTAGTGAAGCCTGCTATTTTATGAGCTTAGATATGATAATATACTGCAAATATAATGAAAGGAAACTGAGTGTCTGTGGTAAAAATATATTAATTCGTATGTAATGAGCCACTGTGGAGACCTTTTTATGAAAATGGGGGTTGTATTTTCTGATATCAAATAGTATCAGAGGCCCACAGTCAGTTACCTCTAATAAAATTAGCCTAAATTTATATTTATGAATACAGCTTTCTTAACATAAAAGTGCTTTATATATTTAAAATCCCCTCAAGTATAACTCATTTTTCCAAATATCCTAAAATAAACTTGATAATTATAGTTATAACTGAGAATACTTGTTATTCCACTGGAGAACCCTGTGTATTTTCTTCAGAATATTCTGTGCACTTGTAATTGAATATTCATTATTTGTTTTCTCCACAATCTTGGAAGCTTCATATAGACAGCAAAAATGCCTTTCTCTCTCCCTATGCATCTATTTTCATAGAATCATAAATTAATGAAACCACTAATAAATGAATGGATGGCTGAATGAAGGTTTTGCTGTGTCATGAACCACTTGTTCTGCTGACTTTGAATCCTGGCCACTGATATGCTGAATGTTTCACTGTGATTCAAATGATTGAACATTTGTGTCACATTTTGTTACAACTGTGACAGGCCATCACACAAACTCATGCTCAGCATAATTAAGACCTTGCCTCCACAATGATTAACTGAGATTGGCAACTAGAATCCCAGCATAGTTATTAAAAGATTTGTAAACATGTTATGTTAAATAATGTCTTCTTCATATGTTTGCATGGTTAGAGAGTTTGAAAATCTGGCAAACTGGTAGTCAAATGGTAATGAGGGTAATAGTGGCAGCATTAAGAGTATTAGCAAGAGAAGCTAACAATGTGAGATTGTTTACTACATTCCAGGTACTGCTCTCAGAGATCTACAGGTCAAAGCTAATTAATTATCAGAATACCACTATGAAGCTTGTATTTTAGAGAGGATGTAACTGGAACACATACAGGTTAAACAAAAACCCCAAGTCACAAATATCCTTTTAATAATTTGTCTTCTTTTAGGTTTATACTCTGTCAAGGGAGAGAATGATAAACTCTTTGAGAATAAAATAAGACCCATACATATGCTGCCTACAAGAGACCCACTTCAGATCGAAAAACACACACAAAGTAAAGGGATGAAAATAATTATTTCATGCAGATGGAAGCATAAAGAAACTGGGGTGCCAATACTTTTATCAGACAAAATAGACTTTAAAACAAAGGCTATAATAAGAAATAAAGAAGGATAATACAATAATGATATAAGGAGCAATCCAACAGGATGATATAACCTTATAAACATTTACGTACCCAATACAGGAGCTCCTATATATATTAAGCAAATTTTGACAGACCTAAGGAGAGAGATCAACAGTAAGAGACTGTAACAGCATTGGCATCATTGGGTATATCATCCACACAGGAAAATCAACAAGGAAACAGCAGTCTTAAATGACACATTAGACAGATGAATTTAACTGACATTTTTAGAACATTTCAGTCCAAAGCACAATATACATTCTTTTCCAGCACATATCCTATATTCCAGGATAGATCATACGTTAGGCTACAAAACTAGTTTCCATAAATTTAAGATTGAAATCAATGCATGCACCTTCTTGAATTACAATGGCATAAAACAAGAAATCCACTCATAAGAAGAAACCCAAAAAATATTCACACAGGTGGAGGATAAGTAACATTGCATTAGACAATGAATGGGTTAACAGTGAGATCAAGGAAGAAATAACGAAATACCTGAGACAAATGAAAATGAAACCACAATGACCCAAATACC
The DNA here is from genome assembly GCF_964339955.1 of Pipistrellus hanaki. Classification (NCBI taxonomy): domain Eukaryota; kingdom Metazoa; phylum Chordata; class Mammalia; order Chiroptera; family Vespertilionidae; genus Pipistrellus; species Pipistrellus hanaki. The sequence continues at coordinate 47,079,778 of NC_140511.1, read as the reverse complement.
AAGGACACTGGCAAAGCAATTCTGAGAGGGAAATTCCTAGCAATACAGGTCTGCCTCAAGAAAGAAAAATATTAAATAAACAATCTAAACTTGCATCTAAAGAAACTAGAAAAACAACAAAAAACAAAGCTCAGATTGAGTGGGAAAAAGGAAATAATAAAGATCAGAGAAAAAATTAAAAATTTGGGTCTAAAATAATAACAGAAAAAAGTTATTGGAACCAGGAGCTACTTTTCTGGAGAAGTAAAACTGATTAACTTTTAGACAGACTCTTCAACAAAAAGAGAGACAGGGTCCAAATAAATAAAATCAGATATACCCTAGAAATGATGACCAACAGATACTAGAGAAACACAAAGACTATAAAGAAATACTTTGAACAATTATATCCCAACAAATTGGACAACCTAAAGAAAATGGAGAAAATCCTAGAAACATATAATCCTCCAAGGCTGAATCACATAGAACAATGAAATTTGAAAAGACAACTATCTACTAATAATATCAAATCAGTCATTTAAAAATTCTCAATAAAGGAAAGACAAAGAAAAGTCCTAAATCAGATGACTTCATAGGTACATTTTGCCAAACATCCATAGAAGCATCAATACCTATGCTTTTCAATGAGTTCCAAAAATTAAAGAAGATGGATGGCTCCCAAACTCATTTTATGAAGCCAGCATTACCCTGATACCAAAATCAGATGAATACATGCTATCTAAGAAAAGAGTAATATGAAAATTGACCATCACTCCAAAACACAAGATGGCTGCCCCATGTGTTCAAAAATTGCTGCCCCAATGAGGACACAATTTGGCTGCCAGAAGATGGCCAGCAGGGGAGGGCAGTTAGGAGGGACCAGGCCAGCGGAGGAGCAAAGTTGGGGGCGACCAGGACTGCAGGGGAGAGCAGTTGGGGAGGGGATCAGGCCTGCAGGGGAGTGCAATTAGGGATGACCAGGCTGGCAGAGTAGCAGTTAGGCATTAATCATGTTGGCAGGGGAGTGGTTAGGGAGTGATCAGGCTGGTAGGCAGAAGCATTTAGGGGCAATCAGGAAGGCAGGCAGGCGAGTATTTGGGAGCCAGCAGTCCTGGATTGTGAGAGGGTTGCCCGACTGCTGGTTTAGGCCCGATTCCACTAGGCAGTTGGACATCCCTTGAGGGGTCCCAGATTGGAGAGGGTGCAGGATGGGCTGAAGGACCCCCTCCCGCACCACGTGCATGAATTTTGGCACCAGGCCTCTAGTAAAAATGTATTTTAATAGATGAGTTTGCAAATACTAGAGTTTGCAAATAGAGGAAGAAAACAAAAAATTGGGAAAGGACCTGGATAAACTCTTCTCCAAAGAGGACATATGAAGTTGGCTTCAGACATAAGAAAAAATGCTCAATGTCACTAATCATCAGAGAAATGCAAATTAAAACTACAAGGTATCACCTTACACTTGTCAGAATGACTACCATCCATAAATGAACAAACAAGTGTTGGTGAGGATGTGGACAAAAGGGAACCCTCAAGCACTGTTGGTGGGAATGAAGGTTGCTGTAGCCTCTGTGGAAAATTGACAGACTCATTAAAGATTGCTTGTGTTTGTGTGCAGTGAGCTGCTCAATACTCACTTGAGAATGTGATAATGATGCCTGGTGCTTTTGAATTCACATTTGAATCTCTGGAATCTTCAGAGGTTTATCCCCAAAGGCAAACAATAATAAAAACATGCCTACTATATAACATCAGTGAGTTTAATTTATTTCTGTAAGATGAGTGAATTCCTATGTCAACAGGTAAGATTTGACTTTTGTGAGGAATCTATGATTGCCATGTATTCTCTAAAGTTGCACCCACAAGGCCTGTTGGAGAAACACAGTAGATGCAATCCAGCAGTCAGCTAGCAAGTAATCTTAGCTGAATTAACCCAAGTTTCTATAGTCTACTTGCTGGGTATAAATAAATATAATTCAAGGTACCATGACTCCTCATTTATCTACCCATAAGACCAGAAATTCACAAGATCTTTCCCACTCTCTGAACTTGGCACTCAACCATATGCTAATTAATCCACTGGCTTTGAGATGCTTTGGAGTGTTAATGTTTGTAAATATCCAAAATCTCCCTTTATTCATTGTTCTGAATGCTTTAGCCTACAGGCAACCAGATACTTTTGACCAAATTGAGAATAAACAGCCAGAAAATGAGGTTCAACTTGGCCATGAGCTGGGTGAAACTTCTGAACATTTTAGGCTGTAACTTTATTCAGCTGCTTACTATTTTAAAACTAAATTTATTTCATTTTGTAATACTTAAATTATAAAACATTGTTATATTAGGAAACAATTTGATTTACTTAAACTTATACAATATTTAGGTTGATATTTTAAACTACTTGATATAATAATAGTTTAACTTTAAATGTTAGGTAGATATAATATGTTTATAATAGTTATCTTCATTTGTAATCTCAATGTGAAATGTCTATTTCTTCATTGCCCTATTAAAAATTATAATTATCCTTTTAAAAATGATCTTGTTTTATTGACAAAAACTGTAATCTTTTTTATTGACTATACACCTAAACATTAGCTATAAAAAAGGTAATTTGTTACCCACTCATTTCTGAGAGACTTAACTTCATTATGAGCATTAATTTCATTTATAGTGCAGTTATAAGAGATGGACTGGCTTCAACCTGCCTGAGATTCACAACTTGATTCCACCACTTGCTATGTAAAGTTGCTGACACTTTACAATATAAAATCAGCTTCTTCATCTATAAATATAACTCCTCAATATTATTTCATGAAAATTAATATAGAACTATATATCTAAAATTTTCACACTGCTTACTATATAGTAAACTTCCAAAAACAGCTATTACTCACATCTCCATTACATAATCTGATATTTATATACATCTCTTTTATACTGACAATTCCTATTTTCTATTTTCATAAGTTTTATGTTTTTAGTATTTAAATTTAAAGCCACTTTAAGTACATTTTATAAACTGATAATATAAATAGAAAAAGATCTAGTACATTATTTGAAGTAGGTTCTTTTTATTATTATTATTATTATTATTATTATTATTATTGATTATGGTATCACATAATTATCCTCATCCCCCCATTCCCATCCCAAACCCCTCCTCACATAAGCCCCCACACTTGTTGTCCATGACCACTGGTTAGGCTTATATGCATGCACACAAGTCCTTTGGTTGATCTCTCCCGCTTAACCCTCCCTCCCCTACCATCCCTCTGAGGTTTGAGAGTCTGATTGCTGCTTCTCTTTCTCTGGGTCTGTTTTTGTTCATCAGTTTATGTTGTTCATTATTTCCTCTAGATGTGTGAGATCATGTGATCCAAGAAATACCCTTGTAAGAACCAAAACTGAGACAAGCCATAATGGTTATGCTGAGAGGCAAATGAATCAGTCTGTAGTGAATTCCTTTCTGGGTCACCAGTTCTTTTGAGTCCCAATTTCAATGTCAAACCGTTCTTTATGTGCCCATGTCAGTCATGATATTTCAGATCTGGTTGGTGGACAAATGGTGGTGATGCAGGTTCCACCGTCTCTGGTTTGGTCCTGGGCATCCTTCAGCAACACACAGCTGCTGTCTGCTGGTATGGTGAGGCGTCGTCAGCGTCTTCCATCTCTGAACTGTTTCTCTTCTGTTGAAGTGGGTTCTTTAATGCTTCTCCTAAAAAAAATCTTAAAAATATGCAAGATTCACTGTATGTAGCTCTGGACTCAAAAAAAACCTCTTAACTTAGCATGAATAATTATTTTGTTGCTAATAACTCCTATGTGCATTAATGAAAATATAAACCATTGAATTAAAATTTCTTTAACATAATCTTTTATCACCGATTCGTTTGGTAGCAGCAACATTATCTCATGGATTCCCTGTGGGATGGAAACCACACGGCAGTGACAGGCTTCATCCTACTGGGCTTAACTGAGGACCCCGTCCTCAAAGTCTTCCTCTTCATGGTCATCCTGTGCATCTACCTGGTGACCATATCTGTTAACTTCAACATAATCATTCTTATCAGAATCTCTTCTCAGCTCCATCATCCAATGTATTTTTTTCTCAGTCACCTGGCTTCTGCAGACATAGGATTTTCAACTTCTGTCACACCCAATATGCTTATAAATTTCTTGGTGGAGAGAAATCCCATCTCCTATCATGGATGCTGCACCCAGCTTGGTTCAACTGCATTCTTTGGGACAGTGGAGTGCTTCCTTCTGGCTATCATGGCATATGATCGCTTTGTGGCAATCTGCAACCCACTGCTTTATTCAACCAAAATGACCACACAAGTCTGTGTCCAGTTCCTCATTGTGGCTTACGTGGGTGGTTTTCTCAATGCTTCCTCCTTTATTATTTCCTTCTATTTTTTATTCTTCTGTGGACCAAATCGAGTCAATCACTTTTTCTGTGATTTTGCTCCATTAGTTGAACTCTCCTGTTCTGAGAACAGTATCCTTGTAATTGTCCCCTCATTTACATCTGGCTCCATCATTGTGCTCACAGTGTGTGTCATAATTGTCTCCTACATGTACATCCTCATCACCATCCTGAAGATGCGCTCCAATGAGGGGCGCCACAAGGCCTTCTCCACCTGCTCATCCCACCTCACTGCAGTCACCTTGTTCTTTGGGACCATCACATTTATATATGTGATGCCCAAATCCATTTACTCAACCGAACAGAATAAGGTGGTATCTGTGTTCTACACAGTGGTAATCCCTATGCTAAACCCCATCATTTATAGCCTCCGGAACAATGACATTAAGGGGGCTCTAAAGAGAATGCTTCACAAGATAATATTTTCTCTGTGAAACCTGCTATGTTGTGGGATCTGATATGATAATATGTCATAAATATAATAAAAGGAAATTGAGTATCTGTGGTCAAGATATATTCATCCATGTGTCATATCTGGAGCTACTGTGTGAAGATAGGGGATAGATTTTCTGATATCAAATAGTATTAGAGGCCATTATCAGTTAATTCTAACAAAATTAGCCTAAATTTATTATTATGAATACAAATTTTCTAACATGAAAATACTTCATATACTTAAAATCCCCTTAAATATTACTCATTTTTTCAAAAGTTGTTTTCTGTCATGATTATTGTACATCCAAACCTTTAAGACTGTGACTACTTTCTACAAAAGCTTATCCTAAAATAAACATGATACAGTGGTGCCTCGCATAAAGAACGCCTCGCACAGCGAACACTGCACACAACGAACTTCCTTTCATGATTCATACAACGAACTTCGTTTCACACAACGAAGTCGCCCAAGCTTCCACGACCGCTTTGCCCGAGCTTCCACGATCGCTGCCGATGTATTGCATCCTTCCGCGCAGGCACTGCAGGCAGTCGTTAGTCACTGCGCTTAACTTAAGCACGTATCGCGGCAATCGTTCTTCATTACGAATTAAATCACGCACGTATCACGGCAGTTGTCCTTTTAAGTTAAACTCAATATTCAGGAGTTTACCAATGCCCACTATCTGGATTCAGCTGAAGCAAACAGGATCAACGATCTTTACTCCGATACTCTTGTCCATTATTTCCGGCAGATGTTGGAGAAAAGAGAAAAACAAACGACTTTGGACAGGTTTTTCATGAAACCATCGGCCAAAAAGCAGAAAATGGATGAAGATGTGCAAGATTCGGTAGACTCTACTTAGTCTGTCTTAAAATTAAAAAAATGTGTTTTTTGTTTTTTTTTAAATTATGTTTTTAGATGTATCGAAATAAAAATAATAACAAAAATTTATCTTTTTTTATGTCATCTTAGCATATTTTATGCTACAGAACGAATTATTTTTTTTAACATGTATTGTTATGGGAAAACGCGTTTCACATAACAAACTTTTTGCATAACAAACTTGCTCCTGGAACGAATTAAGTTCGTTGTGTGAGGCACCACTGTAATTATAGTTATAACTGAGTACATTCTGAGTAGAAAAAACCAAGTGGAACCAGTCAATAAAATTACTGATGACATTCTTCTTGGAAGAAGGTTACCAGCTGGGGAAGTGCTCTGTAGACTCATAAATTATGACCTGTGTTCCTGACCCCATTATTATGGGGTCCCCTGTAATCTGGCTCTAGACTAATTACAGGGGACCCCATTATAGAACAGGATGAGATTCCCCTGAGCATCCTGTGAATTCTTCTGTTAGGTCAAAACAGTGATTCTCTGTGGGAAGGAGCAGGGATTCTGATATTTTCATAGACTAAGTGAACAAAATCTTGGAGGGACTTGTTCATGATCAGATTTGCATCCTGTTAGAGAAGCTTGAGGGAACTCCACTGTATTTTCTGTGAAGCTTAATTTACTTCTATATACTAAATGACTACCACATGTATTTCTTTTTCCCTGGCTCTCTCCCTTCCTCTGTGAAATCAATGAAAACACATTAAAAAACAACAACAACAACAGGCATATACATCAATGGAACAGAATATAGAATCCAGAAATAAACCCATGCCTTTACGGTTAATTAATATTCAACAATAAAAGGCAAGAACATATAATGGGGTAAAGACACCCTATTCAATAAATGGTGTTGGGAAAATTGGATAGATATATGCAAAAAACTGAAACTAGATAACCTCCTTACAGCATAAACAAGCATAATCTCAAAATGGGTTAAAAATTTAAATGTATGTCTCTAAACCATAAATATTCTAGAAGAAAATATAGGCAGTAATATCTCAGAGATTTCTTGTAGCAATATTTTTTTTCTGACATATGTCTTTGAGCAAGGAAAACAAACAAAAAATAAACAAACAGGACTACATCACACTAGAAAGCTTTTGCACAGCAAAAGAATCCATCAACAAAATGAAAAGACAACACAGTGAATGGGAGAATATATTCACCAATGATATATCTAATAGGGGGTTAATATCCAAAATTTATAAAGAACTTATACAACTCAACACAAAACAATCCGATTAAAAATTTGACAAGATATTGAAAATCTATTTGGAGAAATAATGACAGAAAATGTTCCCTACCTGGTGAAACAAATAGACTTACAAGTCCAGGAAGAAAAGAGAGCCCCAAACAAGATGAACCCAAAGAGGCCTACACCAAGACACATCATAAATAAAACGCCAAAGGTTAAAGACAAAGAGATAATCTTAAAAGCAGCAAGAGAAAAACAGATAGTTACCTACAAGGGAGTATCCATAAGACTGTCAGCTGATTTCTCAACAGAAAATTTGCAGGGCAGAAGGGAGTGGCAAGAAATATTCAAAGTGATGACTAGCAAGTACCTACAACCAAGATTACTCTACCCAGCAAAGCTAGCATTCAGAGTTGAAAGTCAGATAAAGAGCTTCACAGAAAAGAAAAAGTAAAGGAGTTCATCACCACCAAACCAGTAGAACATTAAATGTTGAAGGGTATTCTTAAAAAGAATAAAAAGAAGGGGGGGGGAAATATATCTATATCTATATCTATATCTATATCTATATCTATATCTATATCTATCTATATATATCTATATCTCTCTCTCTCTCTCTATATATATATATAGCTAATATGGCTAATATGCAAATTGTCCGCTTGGGAGTTCAACTGCTTGCTATGATGTGCACTGACCACCAGATGGTGGCGTGGAGCATGGAGGGTGACTAGCAGTGATGGTGGGGCATTGAGGGAGTGAGGGAAGGAGGAGGTGGGGATGCCAGACATAGAGAACCTACCCTGCATGAATTTCGTGCACCAGGCCTCTAGTAAGATAATAAAATGGCAATAAATACATATCTATCAACAACTGAATCTAAAAATACAAATAAATGAATATGGAACATAATGAACAAAATAAACTGATGAATAAAATATAACCAGAGGCATGAAAACATGGAATAGACTGATACATTTCAGAGGGAAGTGTGGGGGCGGGAAGAGATTAACCAAAGACCATATGCATACCGTATTTTCTGGCATAGAAGACGACTTTTGAAATGAAAAAAAGTCAACCGAAAATCGGGGGTTGTCATATACGCCGAGTATATCCCGAAAAACGTCTGGATATGCCGCTAAACGAATTTTCCAACTCGATCCCACACCAATCACTGCAAGGCTGCTTGGACCACCTCTCTAACTCAGCCAATCCAAGCAGGCTTTTTATGCATGCAAATTATACATGTTCTGTACCCAAAGCTACACTGTGTTCTAGTAAAAAGCCTGCTCAGATTGGCCAGAGTCAGAGAGGCAGACTATTAAAAAAAGAACTAGTGTTGCCTAGGAAGTGGGGGGTAGTCTTATACAGCGAATATAAGCCTAAACCTATGTTTTAACTGTAAAATTAGGGGGTCGTCTTATATGCCAGAAAATACGATACATGCATTGCCTATGGACACAAACAATAGGGAGGTAAAGGCCTAGGATGAGGTGCGAACTGGGTGGAGGAGGGTAATTGGGGAGAACTGGGAGACATCTGTAATAATCTCAACAATAATGATTTTTTTTTTAAAAGATTAAACAATTTGCAAACACCAAGATGTTAACCAATAAAAACTAGTGGAAATAAAAAAAATAAAAAAAATGGGGAAAGGACCTGGATAGACACTTCTCCAAAGAGGATATGCCAGTGGCCAACAGACATATGAAAAGATGCTCAATGTCACTAATCATCAGAGAAATGCAAATTAAAACCACAATGAGACATCACCTGACACTTGTCAGAATGACTACCATCCATAAGTGAACAAATAGTGTTGTCAGGATGTGGACAAAAGGGAACCCTCAAGCACTGTTGGTGGGAATGAAGGTTGCTGCAGCCACTGTGGAAAACTGACAGACTCATTAAAGATTGCTTGTGTTTGTGTGCAGTAAACTGCTCAATACTCACTTGAGAATGTGATAATGATGCCTGGTGCTTTTGAATTCACATTTGAATCTCTGGAATCTTCAGAGGTTTATCCCCAAAGGTGAACAATAATAAAAACATGCCTACTATATAACAATAATAATTTTGAATTTATTGTTGTAAAATGAATGAATTCCTATGTCAACAGGTAAGATTTTGGCTTTTGTGAAGATTCTATGATTTCCATATATTCTCTAAAATTGCACTCACTAGACCTGGTTGGGAAACAAGGCAGATGTAATCCAGCAGTCAGCTAGCAAGTAACCTTAGCTGAATTAACCCAAGTTTCTACAGTCTATTTAGTGGATATAAACAAATATAACTCAGGGTAGCAGGCCTCCTCGTTTATCCACCCATAAAACCAGAAATTCATACAATCTTTCCCACTCTTTAAACTTGGCACTCAATCATAAAGCTAATTAATTCACTGGCTCTGAGATTCTTTGGAGACTCACTGTTTGTAAATATTCAAAATTTCCATTTATTCGTTGTTCTGAATGCTTTAGCTTACAGGGAACCAGATACTTTTTTTTTTTTTTTAGAAGAATGGCTTTAAAGTGCCCATTTTAGAGGCCGGGGACCCAAGCCCTGCTCCAATTTCTTGAGCAAGCAGGAGGCCCCATTTTCCTCTGCTCAAAGATAAACTGGAACTTGGTATCAGAAGCCTCAAGACACTCAAGTTGAAATGATATGATTGTTTTGCTATCTGATAGGTGCCTTTTTAACCCTAGGAGATAAAAAAGATATAGAAATTGTTTAAAAAATCAAATACATACTGAAGGTTTAAGGTTACATTTAGGAACCTTTTTGTGTAAATTAATATTCAAGTTCATAAATGTTTAAGAGAATTTGCATATTCAAGTATCCAACAAATTAGACTTGCAAATGTAATATAAAATGTATTACTTTTAGGCTTATGATTTTAAGTTGAAAATACTTAGATGCTTTTTTAAGTTTATGTAAAATACTGGAGTTACCATATTTTTATGTTTAACATATTTTTGAAATATTTTTCAAGTATTATATAAATCAGAATATAATATTGATTAATCAGACATTTGGGGCACTTAAAAATAAAAGTGGAATATATTGAACTTTAAAGGCAATATTTTAGAGGAAATTATAATGGTTCCCCTGCAATATGATTCTAAATATTCGCTGGATTGACAAAGAGAATTATGAAACTAGCAGGCTCAACTAAAACGCTCCAGGGAAAACAAGAGAGTTTCCTACCCAGAATGTTAATATATTATAAATTTTGAAACAAAAGTAGATCCCGAATAATCTTTTATGTGTCAATGCTCTCTCCTCCCTCCCTCACCCCCAGTACCGAAAAGCTTACATTGAAAACGTACTTCAGCCTTCCACAAGCAAAGCGTGAAAACCCACTGCTGTAAACTGTGGGCAGGCACTGAAGGATTTTCATGATAGCTAACCCTGATTGAATGGGTCAATCAATAATCCTTGAGGCCAATTCAATGCCAATGGGTCAGATGCTTTAGGCTAGACCCGTGGTCAGCAAACTGCAGCTTGTGAGCCACAAAATATCATGGCCTGGACGAGTCTATTTTGAAGAAGTGACATTAGAAGAAATTTAAGTTTAAAATTTTGGCTTTCAAAAGAAATTTCAATCGTTGTACTGTTAATATTTGTCTCTGTTGATTAATGAGTTTGCCAACCACTGGGTTAGACAGCTCTGCTTTGCTCTTTGCCTGCCAGAAACACATGGGTTTCATTTTTCCATGGGACGAGAAAGCTCACTCTCGTGAGCAGATACTTTTGACCAACTCAAAAACATACAGCCAGAAAACTTGGAGATGAGGTTCAACCTGGCCATGAGCAGAGTGAACCTGGGTAAGTTTCTGAACTTTTTAGGCTGTAATTTTATTCAGCTGCTTATTATGTTGAAACTAAGTTTGTTTCACTCTGTAATATTCTATTTATAATACACTATTATATTAGGAAATTATTTTATTTGCTTAAATAAATGTATACAATATTTAGGCTGATTTCAAACAACTCAATATAATAATAGTGTAATTGGAAATGTTAAATATACTAATAAATTTATAATAGGTATCTTTATTTGTAATCTCAATGTGAATTTCTTCTTTGTCCTATTAAAAATATAATTCTCCTTTTAAAAAATGATCTTGTTTTACTGATAGAAACTGTACTCTTTGTGATTAACTATGCACCTCTTTTACACAGTAGCTGTAAAAAGGGTAATTTGTTACCCACTCATTTCTGAGAGACTCCACTTCATTATGAGTATTAATTTCATTTATAGTGCCGTTATAAAAGAAATGGACTGGCTTCAAACTACCTGAGATTCACAACTTGATTCCACCACTTGCTATGTAAACTTGCTGTCACTTTACAATGTCAAATCAGTTTCTTCATCTATAAATGTAAGTTTTCAAAATTATTTCATAAAAATTAATATAGAACTATACATCTAACATGTTCAAACTGTGCTTACCATTTAGTAAACTTGCAATAACTGTTAGCTATTAATTCCCATTTCCATTATATAATACTACATTTACACTTTTATACTGACAATTCCTATTTGCTATTCTTATATGGCTTATCATTTTTAATGATAGATTTAAAGGCATTTAAGAACATTTTACAAATTGAAAGTATAAAGAGAAAATGATCTACATTATGGGAATCGGGTTCCCTCATATTTCTGTTAAAAATAATTTTTAAAATATACAAGATTCACTGCATGTAGCTCTGGTCTCTAAAAACAAAACAAAACAAAACAAAAAAACCCTCCAAACTTAGCATGAATAATTATGTTGTTGCTAATAACTCCTATGTGCATTAATGAAAATATAAACCATTGAATTAAAATTTCTTTAACATAATCTTTCATCACCGATTCGTTTGGTAGCAGCAACATTATCTCATGGATTCCCTGTGGGATGGAAACCACACGGCAGTGACAGGCTTCATCCTACTGGGCTTAACTGAGGACCCCGTCCTCAAAGTCTTCCTCTTCATGATCATCCTGTGCATCTACCTGGTGACTGTGTCTGGCAACCTCAGCACAATCATTCTTATCAGAATCTCGTCTCAGCTCCATCATCCAATGTATTTTTTTCTGAGCCAGCTGGCTTTTGCTGACATATGCCTTTCAACTTCTGTCACACCCAATATGCTTGTAAATTTCCTGGTGGAGAGAAATCCCATCTCCTATCATGGATGCTGCACCCAGCTTGGTTCAGCTGCATTCTTTGGGACAGTGGAGTGCCTCCTTCTGGCTATCATGGCATATGATCGCTTTATGGCAATATACAAACCACTATTTTATTCAACCAAAATGTCCACACAAGTCTGTGTCCAGTTGCTCACAGTGGCTTATGTCGGTAGTTTTCTCAATGCTTCCTCCTTTGCTATTTGCTACCATTTCTTATTCTTCTGTGGACCAAATCGAGTGAATCACTTTTTCTGTGATTTTGCTCCATTAGTTGAACTCTCCTGTTCTGATAGCAGTATCCCTGCAGTTGTCCCTTCATTTACAGCTGGCTCAATTGTTGTGCTCACAGTGTGTGTCATAATTGTCTCCTACATGTACATCCTCATCACCATCCTGAAGATGCACTCCAGTGAGGGGCGCCACAAGGCCTTCTCCACTTGCACCGCCCACCTCACCGCAGTAGGTCTGTACTTTGGGACCATCACATTCATTTACGTGATGCCCAAGTCCAGCTACTCAACGGATCAGAACAAGGTGGTGTCCGTGTTCTATATGGTGGTGATCCCCATGCTGAACCCCATCATCTACAGCCTCCGGAACAATGACATTAAGGGGGCTCTGAAGAAAGTGTTTCTCAAAAAAATAATTTCTTAGTGATGCCTGTTATTTAGTGGGATTTGATATAATATATCATAAATATAATAATGAAAGGAAATTGGAGTGAACAATTACATACCAACAAATTAGACAACCTGGAGTAAGTGGAGGAAATCCTAGAAACATATAATCCCCCAAGGCTGAATCAGGTTGACAATAAAATCTGAACAGATAACCACTAATAAAATCAAATCAGTGATTTAGAAACTCCAACAAGCAAAATTCCTAAACCAGATGGCTTCACAGGTATATTTCATCATATATTCAAAGAAGAATTCATATCTATTCTTTTTTTTTTAACACACACACACACACACACTGGTTAAAAAATGGGCAGCAGTCCTAACCGGTTTGGCTCAGTGGATAAAGCATCGGCCTGCAGACTGAAGGGTTCCAGGTTCGATTTCAGTGAAGGGCATAAACCTTGGTTGCAGACACATGCCCAGTAGGGGACATGCAGGAGGCAGCTGATCGATGTTTCTCTCTCCTCAATGTTTCTATCTATCTCTCTCCCTTCCTCTCTGTAAAAAATCAATAAAATGTATATTTTAAAATGGGCAGCAGGCCAGAATGGACATTTCTCCAAAGAAGACATACAGATAGCCAATAGATATAAGAAAAGATATTCAAATTACCAATCATCAGAAAAATTAAAATCATAATGAGTTACCACCTCACACTTGGGCTATATTCCTAGAAATATAGGAATGTTGGTATGTAATTGTTCACTCCAATTTCCTTTATGATACCCATTATTGACCCAAGTAGGATCACTGGGTCAATAATGGGTATCATAAAAAATAAACAAACAAACAAAAAACAAAAAAACAAGTGCATATGAGGACATGGAGAAAAGGGCCCTTTGTGCACAGTTTTTGGGATTCTAAACTGATACAGTCACTATGGAAAATGGTATGGAGTTTCCTCAAGTAGTTAAAATAGAACTACCTCATGATCCAGCAATTCTACTTCTGGGTATTTATCTGGAAAAAAAAATGCAAAATACTAATTTGAAAATATATCTGCTCACCTACATTTACTGCAGCATTGTTTACATTAGCCAACATATGAAGGCAACCGAAGTGTCCATTAACAGACAAATGAATGAAGAAAATGTATTGTATCCATTGGATATGACTTAGCCATAAAAAATGAAATCTTGCCATTTGTGACAACATGAATGGACCTAGCAGGTATTATGCTAAGTCAAATTAAGTTAGTCAGAAAAAGACAAATACCATGATTTCTCTTATATATGGAATCAAAACTATAAAATAAATAAAACAGAAACAAACTCATAAATACAAAGAAAAAGTGGATGGCTGACAAATGTGAGTGGGGTTGGGGGGATGGGTAAAAAGGTATTAAGAAGTACAAATTGTTAGTTACACAAACCTTTATGGGCATGTAAAGTACAGCACCGGGAAAACAGTCGCTAATATTGTAATAACCATGAACAGTGTCAGATGGGCACATTGGGATGATCACTCCTAGTATAAATATCTAATCACTCCGTTGTACACCTGTAACTAATATAATGTTATTGTCTATCAATTGTAATTGGAAAAAAAACCCCTCAAGAAATATGTTTTAAAAAAGAAATTGAGAAAACCCTCAGAAATGTTTGGCTTTGATTATTTGGTAAATGTGACTGGAATGTCATTTATTAGTTGAGGAAAAGCGATGTCTCATGTTATCCATTACTGTGTAACAAGTCACTCAAAACTCAGTGGCTTAAAACAAAATCATTATTTTATTTTATTTTTTCTTTATTAAGGTATTACATACGTGTCCTTATTCCCCCACTGCCCCCGCCCCTGTTCATGCCCTCACCCCCCTGGTGTCTGTGTCTATTGGTTATACTTATACACATGCAGAGTAGTCCTTTGGCTGATCTCTCCCTCTTACCCCCTCCTTCCCCTACCTTCCCTCTGAGGTTTGAGCATCTGATTGATGTTTCTCTGTCTCTGGATCTGTTCTTGTTCATCAGTTTATGTAGTTCATTATAATCCACAAATGAGTGAGATCATGCAATATTTATCTTTTTCTGATTGACTTATTTCTCTTAGTATAATGCTCTCCAGTTATTATACATCCCTCCTGTTGCAAATGGTAGGACTTCCTTCCTTTTAAAGCAGCATAGTGTTCCACTGTGTAGATGTACCAGTTTTTTAATCCACTCATTTGCTGATGGGCTGTTTCCAAATCCTAGCTATTATAAATGATGCTGCTATGAACATTGGGGTGCATATCTCCTTTCTGATTGGTGTTTGCAGTTTCTTGGGATATATTCCTAGAAGTGGGGTCACTGGGTCAAATGGGAGTTCCATTTTTAGATTTTGAGGAAACTCCATACTGTGGCTGCACCAGTCTGCATTCCCACCAGTAGTGAGGAGGGTTCCTTTTACTCCGCGTTGTCAGGAGCACTTCAAAATCATTATTGTATATTACATTGTTTTGTAATCAGAAATTCAGTTTATTGTTGAAAGTATTATAGATGTGCCCTTCCTCACTCTCTTTATCCCCCTTCTGGCCCCTTCTCAGGCCTTCACTACACTATTGTCTGTGTCCATGGGTTATGCATACATGTATTTGGTTAATTTCTTCCTATCCCCCATGCCTGCCTCCCTCTGAGATTCCTCAGTCTGTTCAATGATTCTGTCTCTGGATCTCTTTTGTTCATCAGTTCATTCTGTCCATTAGATTCCACATATGAGTGAGATAATGTGATAGTTATCTTTCTTTGACTGCCTTGTTTTTCTTAAAATAATACTCTCTAGCTCCCTCAAAGCTGTCTCAAAGGGTAAGAGATCCTTCTTCTTTATAGCTGCATAGTATTCCATGGTGTAAATGTACCACAGCTTTTTTATCCACACATCTACTGATGGGAAGTTGGGCTGTTTCCAGACTTTAGCTATTTTACATTGTGTTGCTATAAATGTAGAGGTGCATATATTCATTCTTATTGGTGTTTCAAGCTTCTTAGGATATATTCCTACAACTGGAGTCACTGGTCAAATGGAAGTTCTGTATTTAATTTTTTGGGGGGAAACTCCACACTATTTTCCATAGTGGTTGTACCAGTCTGTAGTCCCACCAACAGTGTACTAGAGTTCCTTTTTCTCCATATGCTCTTCAGCACTTGCTGTTTGTTAATTTATTTATTTTTTTAATATATTTTATCCATTGAGCCAAACCGGTTTTGGCAGTTTGTTAATTTATTGATGGTAGCCATTCTGGCAGGTATGAGGTGGTACCTCATTGTCGTTTTAATCTCTCTGATGATTACTGACTTTGAGCATTTTTCATATGTCTCTTGGCCAATTTTATGTCCTCTTTGGAGAAGTGTCTATTCAAATTATCTGCCCATTTTTTAATTGGATTATTTGTCTTCTTTTTGTTGAGCTGTATGAGTACTTTATACATTTTGGAAAATAGCCCCTTATCAGATGTATCATTGGCAAATGTTCTCCCATTGTGGGTTCCCTTTTCATTTGGATGCTTGTTTCTTTTTCTGTGCAGAAGCTTTTTAGTTTGATACACTCCCATTTGTTTATTTGTTTATTTGATTTCTCTTGCCATAAGTGAAAATTCTGCTATGTGAGATGTTTGAGATTTTTCTGCCTATGTTTTCTTCTAATATTTTTATGGTTTCACAACTTACATTTAAGTATTTTATCCATTTTTAGTTTATTTTTGTGTATGGTGTAAGCTGATGAATAATTTCATTTTTAGTATAATTTTTCCTACATCATTTATTGGAGAGACTGTCTTTATGTTTTATACTTTTCTTGAAATACTAGGAAAAAAAATTGAGTATAACTACAGTAAATGGAGATATCGATTACAGCAGATTTTCCTGTTTAGCAAAAAGAAGAGTTTTTTCATGAGAAAGCAGCCACAACAATTGTGACTATATATATGTTCTTATTATTTTCAACTTTTCTTCTGGCAGAGTCCCTAGGCAACACCCAGTAGGACTGGCCCTCTCCCTAGACCTGTATATAAGACAGAAGACCTGTGGGGCATGGCAAATTTTCAGAATTATAAAAAAAAATATTGAGTAGGAAATAAAATACACAAGAGGGAATTACCCACATTTCAAAATGTACTTGAACAAGTTTAGCTTCAATTACTTGGTTTGTCTTTTCAGACAAATAAGAACAAACTTCACTGAGTAATCATGATGCCACGTCAGAATAAAACAATGTTTTGTGGACACCACAGTGAGTTCTAAGTCCACAGAGGACAATCTTCCTGGCGACTAATGGAGAGGAAGAAACTTCAAGTGGTGCCAAGGGTAATGGTCTCAGGTGACAAAATTCTCACTGGAATTCACAGGAAACTCAGCTCCAGACATAAGAAATAGAAAAGATTCTACCCTATTGTTATAAGGAACTTCGTAACCTCAGACACAGACTGAGCATGTCACAGAGATTCAAAGGGGAAAATGGCTTAAAAACTTATCCCTAAATAAAACTGCAGAAAGAACTGTAGAAGACGGTGCATGAGCAATGAGTTCCTTATGTAGATTAATGGTTTGTCTTTTTAAGAAATTGGAAGTGACTTCTCCTTGACATAAAATGGAATTTTATTTTATATTTCAATTTCCCATGAACATTGTGCTCCATCTCTAATAACCAAGTTGCTGTGGGTGTTAATTGTCAGTTATAATGTATTGAAAATATCGAGAATACAGTTGGACTGGAGATGAATGCTATTGTTTCCCTATTCTTGAAATAACTAGAACACAGACAATAGCAACTGATGAGGTTAGAAATCTGCAAACAGGACAGGACTGCAAACTATAGACCAAAGCAAAGTGGGTCAAGAGGGCTCGACTTCACACAGCTGACTAAGCAGAAGAGCGCATACTGTGTTCCAGGCAGCTATGAGCAGGTAAGTACTGCTGGGCACCTGTAGGAAAAGTCTATAAACCATGTGATGTTTTAGCAAATGGGAATAGGACTAGCAGGTTCGGAGCACTTAATATCTGACAGGTCTGTATGCACAGCATTGTAACCTTGCAAGAAAGTATACGTAAAGCCATGTTACACAGGAGAAAAGTGGTTATCACAGAGATTAAATTACTGTATGTAATTTGTATGCAATAGAAGCAGAGCTTGGATTTGAACACAGGACCCTCTAATTCTGCTCAATTCCCTATTCCATTATAAAATCATTCCTGGTCTAATCTCAAGGCTAATTAAGTGACTGCATTGTATCACAAGAATCAAGCAGGGAGGAGTCAAGAAAAACATGTATAAAATCCTTCTGCATTTTCCATATTTCACTCATTATTTAATTGTAAATTTCACTGTAAAATATGGGCAGTTTGATTATTCGTGTCCCCTCCACCTGCATTTTTTCTTTGACCACTCACTATGATTTCAAAATCATGCACTTGTGGTTTATAAAACAACAAGCAATCCTTTGGTGATGGCTCTAATACAGCCTCACTGTAAGAACTAAGGAAATAAGCTTATACATATATATGAACTTAGAAAACCATGTAAATCAGAAAAAAATATGAGCCTCATAAATCTCTAATATACATAAATTGTTAAACTTTCTATCAGAATTCATTCCTATGACTCCAATAAAAAATAGTCTTTATTTTCCCACCCTGTATCAACTGTGATCTGAAAATACTAAGTGGAAAATTCAAGATATATAAAATTCTTAATAAATTGTGGGCCATTCTGAGTTGCATGATGAAGTCTTGCACTGTCCTACTCTGTCCAGTCCTGGATGTGAAGCGTACCCACACTGTATATGCACTACTCACCCCAGTTAGTCACTGAGTAGCTGTTTTGTTATCAATCCGACTGGCACAGTACCATAGTGCTTGTGTTCAAGTAACCCACATATTATTTAATGAAGGTCTCAAAGCACAAAATAGTGATGGTAGCAATTCCAAAATGCTAACGAGAAGTCATAAGCACTTCCTTTATATGAAAAAGTATGTATACAAAGGGGAAAAACCCAATATATATATATAAGCTTGAGTATTATCTGTAATTTCAGGCATCCACTAGCGATCTTGATACATAACCCCATGGATAAGAGATGATTACTGCATCTTTTTTGAAAATTGTAGAAAATCTGACTCAAAGCTGACGTTTATTCTGATTGGGTTGAAAGAAAGCTGAATGTACTTTCCCAAAGACTTGGTGATAAATTCCCCCGTTGCTCCACCTTCGAACATTGCTCCATGCCCTGAAATTAAGTGTAGCTGCCAGAAAACCCCTCCAGTTCAGTCTGGTGTGGGATGATGAGTGGCATGATGGTCTCCTGGAAGGTAGATAGGTTTACAATGTCCACTGTTCAGGGTTTTGATATGGTGACTGGATAAAACAGTCTGCAAGGTGGTTTAGTATCAAGAAGCAGCCTCAAATTCCTGTAGGTCTCCACTGATGATATCTCAAAGAAATCAGACATACTAAGTCCCTAGATCTCTCAGCAAGGGTGGGGCATGAGTGAACTGAATAACAAAGTTGTCAGGGAAAGAAATCAATTATTGGCCCTTTCAGTCTACCGAAGTGTATATCCTAATTGAGGGTGAATTTATCACAAAATACTGGGCCAGGAAACATCTCCCTCAAACTCTGTCCCTCAGAAGCAATGGGAATGATGCCATATTAACATATTCTCAATCACTTGTTCCCTTGAGCATTATGAGGAAAAGTCATATTTATTATCAATACAAATGAAAAAAAGTAAGTAATAGAATCACAATGAAATTTTCTAAACCTAAACATACCAATTTCTCCTGAAGTTTTTCTTTTCTCTTCTTTGAAAGATTGGCCTTGTAATGAGAATATATAATTTTCAAGAATACTGCCCTGGTGATCTTAATATGCTCCTTAGTGTTACCTGAAGTCATGGCAATCAGATAACATTTTATGCTAAAGAAAATGAAGCTTATTGTTTAGATCAGAAACACTAGTCTTTTTTGCTTTGTTCCAAGTATACCACTCTGAGAGTTTATACATTATTCATTAAATAAGTATGTATTAAATGTCAATATGTAGTTATCGTATTGCTAGGTGATGTGATTATATCTTAATGGGTATTGAAATGTATTGAAGGAGACAGCCAATAAACAACCTTTAGCACCTGTCCAAATTAGGTAAAGGCTAAAGAGAGAAAACAACATAGTTGGGAAGAACTAGTCAGTGCGCCTAAGAAAAAAAACCAGTGAGGCTTCCTGGGGAAGATGGCACCCCATTTATTTATTGAACTCTCATGACACAAATGCTTATATTTACCAGGTTATGTTGCAAGTACGTGGACAAATTGGTAAAACAGCCTTCTGCTTTGACTACTAAAGAAGTCAGACGTTAAAAACATCATCATAATGCAATCAAATGTGAACACAGAATTTATCAACAAACTTTATCACCTTCACAAAGTAAGTTGCTAAGCCATGGTTTCCTTATCTTAAGCATGGGCACAATATTACTATTTCTCTCACAGGGTGTTTAAGATGACACATGAGACAGGTGTTCTGGATACACTGATTGTCTTCATATCCCTTGAACAGGTCACGCTCATTCCCACTGTGAGATCTTTGCACCAGCTATTTCTGGTGTTGTTTCCCCACCTAGATCTTACTGCATTTCAATCACAAAGTAAGGGTAAGTTCCTTAGAAAGAGCTTTCCTGATTCTACAGTTCAAAATAGCCATTTAGTCCCTCACTGTCATATAATTTTTATTTAATTCTCTTGATGGCACTTTTCTCTATCTGAGATAGGAGAGGTTATATGTCTTGTCCCATGTTACATTTCACACACATGTGATTGACTAACACATCACAGACATTAAATAAATATTTGTGGGATTAATGCACTGGCTTTGGGTAGTCAATTAAGTAACCTGTACCCAAGTATCAATTTCTGTAACATCAGGATTGAAATGCTTATTATGCAGAGTTGCTGGAAGAAATTTAGGGAGAAGATTCTATCAAACACACAGCATATTGACCAGCACGTGTCAGATATTGAGTTAATACTGGTTACTTGACATGCCTGTTTGTGTAAATTTTGCCCGGTAATTCATAAAGAACACACAAACTTTTCAGCGAAAGGTGTATTTTATTTAAGCTTGGTAGATCTTACAAAAATCCCAATGTGTCACTACCATTCTTTCCTCAACCATTAACTCCATGGCCATGTCTTCTCACTGTTTTCCTTTCCTCCCTTAACAAAAGTGTCTGAAACCAAACCACATATTGTTTGGAAAATCCCTGTCCTTCATGATGTCACCACGCTCGCAGCAGAATGGATGAACTCATGAAAATGACCAGAGGAACTTAAACTCGAATAAGAGCTGCACTGCAAAGCAGCCCTTTCCACTAGAAAATAACCTGGCAATTCTCCTGAGAGTTCAAGAATTAATCCTGACATCATGAACACAAATGAGCCATCTAAAAGGATGGAGATGGTCTCTCCATACCATTTTGCCTTCGAGATCTGCATGAATGGGAGACACTTACGGAACACCTTCAGCCTTATCTTATTCTCATGGAGAGGAAACCAGTACAAACTTCAACAGTAAATTCATTTATTAGGTCAGTTCATGGTGGCCTACTTGTTAGCCAAGCAGCCACTGCCTCCTGGGGAGCACCTCTGAGGATAGGACTACTTTCCAAGAAGGATTGGAAGCCATTCAAAAACATTTTCTTACTTATTAAACTTGCATTGAGTCAACATTGCCATCCACTTCTGTGTGCCAGACTATAACTAGATCACATGCAAAAATGTTACACCTGCTACCCCTCTTGTAGGTAGAAAAACAATTATTTTTCATCTTCTTTTGTGCAGATTTTGACTGCAGAGGAGATAAAGGAGAGATAAATGAGGGGGTTCCCAGGAAAAATTCAGGCAGACTTTATGACATTTATACAGAATCGCCTACTAGAATCTTTCTCATCAGACTGAGTCTTGCCCTTGAATTCAACAAGGAGTATTTAATTCCCATTTCTCAGGGTCTCTCACTGAGAGTCTTGCCATTGCCCAGGGATCCTTGATGACATCAGTGCTCTTTAAAATCTCATCAGAGTCTTGACTCAAGAATATCTGCCTTTGTAGGAGAAAGGTACTGAGCCTCCTAGATGATGGGCAATCGAACCACAGTGAGCACGTTCGTCCTGCGGGGATTTTCCGGTCTCCCAGACCTGCAGGGTCTCCTCTTTGTGCTGGTCTTCTTCTCCCATGTGACTATCCTCGCTGCAAATGTGTCCGTCATGGTGGCCATCAAGCTCAGTCACAACCTTCATACCCCCATGTACTTTTTCCTCTCTGGCCTGTCCTTTTCAGAAACCTGTACCACCCTGGTCACCATCCCCCGAATGCTGGTGGACCTGCTCTCAGACAGCAAGACCATCTCTCTTCCTGAGTGCGCCACTCAGATGTTCTTCTTCCTTAGCTTGGCGGGCAATAACTGCTTCATCATGGCCGCCATGTCCTATGACCGTTACACTGCCATTCACAGCCCACTGCGCTACCCCATCCTCATGACCCACAGCGTCTGCTTGCAGCTCATGATGGCCTCTTCTGTCACTGGGATTGTGGCGTCATTATGCATTGTCCTCATAGTATTCAACTTGTCTTTCTGTGACGCCAGCACCATCCAGCACTTCTTTTGTGACATCGCACCGGTAGTCTCCCTTGCCTGTGATTACACGTTTTTCCAGAAAATGATCCTTCTTGCATTCATTGCCTTTGTGTTGGTAGGCAGCTTCATTTTAATTATGATTTCCTATGTCTTCATCGTGTCCACCGTTGTGAAGATGCCCTCTGTAAAGGGGAGGTATAAGGCCTTTTATACTTGCTCCTCACACCTCACTGTAGTGTGCATACACTATGGATTTGCTGGCTTTGTCTATTTGAGACCCAAGGACAGTGATTCGTTCAGTGAAGATATGCTGATGGCAGTGACATATACAGTGGTGACGCCTCTGCTTAATCCCATAGTTTACAGCCTAAGAAATAAAGAAATGCAAATAGCTCTAGGGAAAGTACGAGACAATGTCTTAGGTTTTTCTCACAGATGGTAAGTAAAAGAATGCTGGACACTTCTTAAAACATTCACACAGCACTGATAAATAAAAATGGAGAAAGTAGAGTACCTTTAATAAATATCAGCACTCTATGTACAAAGCAATTAAAGTGTGTTCTAATTGCCTGATATGCCCTGACCTCATTCCTTTTCTACTATAAACAGGATGTAGTTTTTAAATATTATAAAATGTTAGTGTATATACATATATATATGTATGTGTATATATATATATGCATATACACATGCATATATATATGTAGCAAAAAATATCTGAGATGCTTTGGAACACCGTATTTTCATTATTTTGGTTGCCTTTGGGGGAGAAGGAAAATTATTCTATTGATAAAAAGAAAAAGAAGAATGAAAGAGGTAGACACAGACTGAGAGAGAAAGAAGGAAAGGAAAGATCATTAATTCACCTAAGAAGGAGAAACCCAAATTTAGACTTGCAATGAGTGAAAGATCACAATACAGAGAAATTTCAAAGAATTTTAAGAAATTATCTTTTCAACTCTATTCAAAGAAAATTATAAACTACATGGGAATAGATGAATATCTGGAAATATAAACTGATGAAAGTTATTGCAAAAGAAATAGGCATTTTTAACATATCAAATTCCAAGAAAAATATAGATCAGTCTGCCAAAGAGCTGCCAAAGGAGAAGGCTACATGGTTTCATAATTAGCCTCTTCAAGTCCTCAAAAAGCAATAACTGAAATGCTATTTAAGTTGGAGCATATGTAAAGACAAATAGCTCCTAATTTATGAAAACAGAGGTGGAAGGTGTAGTATACAATTGAATCTAATTGAGGTGATTGTAGGAAAGTTCACGTATGGATTGTGGAAGATAGGGCTGTAGGAGGTCTAGGCATTTTGAGATCACACTGTCCAATGGTAACATCCACATTGTGTGAAGTTACCAGGTCTGAGGAATTGAAATGGTTAAAGGATCAAGAAGCCAGTGGCAAAGTCTTTAACAAATGAGGAAAGGAAACTGGGTGGTCAGTAAAGGACAATGAAACAATAGCATGCTGTTTCATAGCTGGATAACACTGGTGCCAGTGAGTAAACTGTTTTGCCATGAAGATTGCAAGCCAACGATTTAGAAATATGGTAAGGAGCAAGGAGAATGTCAACACAATAGTGTCTTAGAGGAGGGGAGTAGGCAACTTCTCTTCAAAAGAGCCGAGAAGCATAGGTACCCATTCCAGGCGATCAGGTTTAGTTAAGATAAAGAGATAGGGAATGTACACTGTGGAAAGTTGATGAGTGGGAGATAGAATATTCCAAAGTGAAAGTAAGACATATTAGGAGAAACCCCAGAAAGAAAGAAGATTCCAAAGATAAGAAGCACAGCATTGTGCTCAGGTGAATCTAGGTGAGGACAGCTGCGGAAGGGCTTGCAACCAAGATTCTTATCATAGCTTCACTGATTACAGTGGTCAGAACCTACTGAGTCGCCAGGTCCCATTTTTGTTCAACACTGAATTCAGATTTGCCTAGATGTTCTCTGACCATCCATCCCACAATCTTCACCATTCCACTTTCACATATATCCCCTGCGTAGTGTGAAATTTTCTACCTCCTCATATAATTATCATAAGCTGTTTCATTTCATTAATTAAGTCTCAATTGTGATCAAATGGGATTTATCTCTGAGATGCATGGTTAGTTTAATATATGCAAATTACTCTATGTGATATACCACATTGACAGAATGAGAGATAAAAACCACACGATCATGTATATGTACACAATGGACTATTATCCAGCCATTAAGAAAGTTGGAAATCTTGTCATTTGGGACAAGATGGATATTTCTGGAGACATTATACTAAGGGAAATAAGGCAGACACAGAAAGAAAGATACTGTAGGATCTCATTTATATGTGGAATCTGAGAAAGTCAAACTCATAGAAGCAGAGAGTAGAATAGTAGTTACCAGGGTTGGGGAGGTAAGGGAAATGGGGAGATGTTGGTCAAAGGGTACAAAGCTGCTGTTTTGTAGAATGATTAAGCTCTAGAGAGCTAATGTACAGCATTATAGCTGTAGTTAATAATGTATTTTATACTGGAAATTAGCCAAGAAAATAAATTTCAGGTGCTCTCACAATACCACCTCCCTCAAAAAAAAAAAGATAACTATGAAAAGAGATGGATATGTTAATTAGGGTAACTACATTAATTATTTCACTATATACATATATGTCAAAACATCAACTTGTATGTCTTAAATATACACAGTGTTTGTTAAAAATGAAACATGAATTTTTTTAAGAAATTAAAAATATGGCAACTAGCACTTTATTCATGCCAGCTGAATGGAGACCAATTTTTTAAAGAAACATTCCTTTGATTATTCATAACTTCTTGAAAGGAAAGCACATGATATATTCAATTTTGTTTCCTCAGTTAATAACCTAGTGCTAAGAATAAAGGATACATGAAATAAATATTCATTGAATTAGAGTTAATATTTAGCCCAAAGGCAGTTGTTAAATGCTTGCCCTGTACCAGACACTGTACTTTGGTTAAGGATCATTAGTTCAACCTCCCACATCATTACTTTCGCCCACCCACCGAAGTTTCTGCAACTGCATTTCCAACTCTCAGTGACCACTTCATTCCTATTTTCCTCTCTGTCTCCATTTAAATGTCATTTCCCCAGCGAACCTTCCTTACGCCTCAAAAACAAATGCATTTGCCAAATGATTTCATGAGGCATAGAGATTGAACTAAAAGATACAGCCTGGGGCTTTTGGCAGTGTGCTAGGTGAGTGCATGGAAGTCTGAGGTCAAAGATGCCAAGGCAGCTAAGACTTGAGAGGCCAAGATCCTGGAAAAGAAAAAAAAAAAACTGTAGTGATATGAGCCTGAAATTCCATGTGTAATTTTTCCTTAAGTTACACATGGGATCAGGGGCATAGAAAGGGAGTGGACTGACAATTCTTGGGGGAAAGGATTGTAGGGAGTGTGGGGGGTGTGGGAAGAGACTGGACAAAAATCATATACCTATGGATGAGAACAGCGGGGGGGGGAGGGGGGTAAGGGCAGAAGGTGGGATAAGGGCAGAAGGTGGAGTGGGACCGGGTGGAGGGGAGCTATGGGGGGGAAAAAAGAGGAACAACTGTAATAATCTGAACACTAAAGATTTATTAGAAAAAAATTACACATGGGCTGGTGAGATATCAAAACACTGGTGGAAATCAGCCTGTGGGAGTCTAAAGATCTTAGCAGAGACTTCGGCGTTTTCCAGTTCTGGTTTGATAGAGTTTGTTAGAGAGGCCATTTGAGGTAAAGGGGACCCATAATACCCTATGCTTTTATATTTGAGAGTGGTGAGGGACCACACCCTTGGAGTAATCACTATATCCTAGAAATAAGGTCAAATAACACATAAAGAAATGGGAAGATATGCCTTGCTCAATGAATGGAAGAATTAACATTGTTAAAGTGGCCATATTACATAACTGATATACACATTTGATGCAATCCCCATTAATGTTATTTTTCACAGACTTAGAACAAAAATATTCAAATTTATATAGAACTATAAAAGTCCTCAAATAGTCAAAGGAAAACTGAGGGGGGAAACAAAGGTGGAGGTATCATACACCCTGACTTCTAATTATTCTACAAAGCTACAATAATCCAAACAGTATGATATTGGCAGAAAAACAGACACACAGACCAATGGAACATAATTGAGAGCCCAGAAATAAACCCACACATACACGGGAAACTAATTTTCAACAAAGGAGCCAAAAACATACAATGGAGAAAGGAAAGCCTCTTCAATAAATAGTGCTAGGAAACTATTGAGAAATGTAATGACAATGTTAACATAAGATTTTAAAAATGAGAAGCTCAACAAAACTGTAACAACATGCACTTTTGAGGTCAACCTAGAATCTCAGTAAGAGGGAAGCTGGACCACTGAAAAAGGAAGTACAAAAAATGAAAAGAATAAATACCATTAAATAAAAAATAACTATCAAATCTAACAATACTTTGGAAGTAGTGCTATCAAATATCATAAGCCTGCTACCTGAGAGAGAAGAAATGCTATTGTTTTTTGAAGGAATGGCCTCAGCTACCTGTTGACTCCTGAAATGTCCAATGGAATGTTAGCTATTTTTTAAAGGATGTCAACATTAGAAATGTTTTTACAATATGTGCAGGTAAATTACTATCAGAACCTTATCCTTCATCACTTTCATTATGAAAAACTTGTACTCTAGTGGTCATCAAACTAATGCATTTAATCAGTTTCTGGCTTCATAGGATTGCATCAGAGGTTGAAAGACAGAAATCTAGAATAGATCTTGCATTTTTATAAGAAAATATCTACATGAAAGACTCAAATTCAAAATATGATATGAGTGCCAGTATGATTTGTAAAGCATACACACAGTGCCGTAATAAAAGCAAAACAAGATTTCAGAGCCCAAAGCTCTGGGGGATAAATTTCACGTCTGCCACTTGATAGCTGGGTGATCTAGAAAAGTTACTTAACACTTCCGAAACCCAATTTCCTTATTTTAAAAAATGATACAATAATAACATTTGCCTCTCAAGGTCACTGTTAAATGAGACGTTGTGTTAGAACACCTACAATGGATGACAATAAATGAAAAATCCATAGCTGAGACTATACTTCAAATAAGCAACGATATATGCAAAGGACATTTAAAAATCAATAACAAACACTACTTGCTGGTCAAATATTATAAGGGGACAGACTCTAGGAATCATCTCTTTAACACAGGGCTTATTTGTGCTGGATTTAGAACCATTTGGCATATAAGACCTTAAGTACCTCAGCATCAGATAGACACAGGTTTGCTAACATTCCACTGAAAATCCAATGAGAGGAAATCCAATGAGACTGAGAAAAGTAGGTGTAGTTACATGTACCTACACCAGTATGCTGCCTGAGATACTCATTAAGGCAGGGGTCTTCAAACTACGGCCCGCGGGCCACATGCGGCCAGCAGAGGAGTCTGATCCGGCCCGCCAGGTTTTTTGGGCAGTGAGCGCAGCCGAGGTGTTACAGTAGGAATTAGTAGTTCATATAGTCCGGCCCTCCAGCTCTCTGAGGGACCGTGATCTGGCCCCCACTTTAAAAAGTTTGAGGACCCCTGCATTAAGGCCTCAGGGGGCTTCATTTATTGTCTTCATTTTTTGCACATAAGCACCGCAATGTGTAGATCTAATTAGATTTGAGACTTTATTTGGATCAACATAACTAGTGGGGCTATGCTTTGATCACCTGTGATATTTCTGAGAAGCAGCTATGACCTAGAACAGTGGTCGGCAACCTCATTAGTCAACAGAGCCAAATATCAATAGTACAACAATTGAAATTTCTTTTGAGAGCCAAATTTTTTAAACTAAAACTTCTAACGCCACTTCAAAATAGACTCGCCCAGGCCATGGTATTTTGTGGAAGAGCCACACTCAAGAGGCCAAAGAGCCACATGTGGCTCTCGAGCTGCAGTTCACCAACCACTGACCTAGAACAAACGTCCTGTGGTTCATATTTAGTCATTCCTTAGGGAGCTGCAGGAGAACCCATGATGCTTTTGTCTGTCAAAGTGACCCGCAATTTAGCTCACTCGGCCCTGGCATTTCCTGCTTTTCATGCCTATTCCTACGTGGTCATAGATAGCACTGTCCAATCGATAGCTGTTTCTCACACACTGACAATGTGTCACAAACTCAGCCAGGGAAGAAGCCTGACACATAATCAGAGCCACCTCCCATGCCACATCAACTGCATCAGCTGCCAAGAGTCAAAGTGAAGGAGACTTAGTGTTTGCCTCCTGTAAATACAAAACAATAGTGAGAGAATGCACGTTCACAGATGCCCCAACGGACAGTACCCGAAGTGACTGTCTAGTCTCCTGACTTCTGACTGTCCCACCAATTTATCTTTCCTCTCCTTTTCTAACACATGCTTATAACTATTCATTTACACTTGGAGAATAAGAAAAAGAAAAATGGCTTAGCATATTCTCATGGGTTGTTTGCAAGCATGTAGTCCAGTCTATCTTTGCAAACAAGGACAACTTTGATGTCCAACCCTCTTGTAGAAAGCAGTCACTTGTACTAAGAAATAAGTAATGTTTGCAAACCATTACTTAGATACCAACCACTTAGCTAGCCAGATACGCTCTGGGAAGCAACAAATTGATGCGAATGTAATGGGACATGTAATATGGCTTGAACAAGACTATGTTTCTGTGGTTGACTCCCACATCTTACAAAGATCTTTGCAAGAAACCACATTCAGAAACATCATATGGACATGGTTGAATGCCTCAAGTCTTGGTTAATGAATAACCTCTTTTTCAATGGGCTTACGGCTGGTCTCACAAGGCTTTCTATTTTGTTTGATTCTCTTTGGTCTCTTTAAAATGCCAGGAAAAAAACTCTGAATCTCAAAATGCCTATGAGTAAGAAAAAACTGTTTTTACTACTGGGAATGATCTGTTTGGAACAAGGTAAATCTGCAACTCTCTCTCTTTCCAAAGGTAAGTTTCAAACGAACCCTTTATTTACCTTGTCTGAAGGACTAACCTTCACTGTCAATGGGCATCATCATTCCACTCCATATTCCTTTGGGAAAACCCAAGAAGCAAATATATTTTGGAGACCTAACTGTCTTTCCTGTAATTATTTTGAACTTTTCTCCTAAAATTAGCATATAAAGCTGGGGAAAACGTTTATGGAATATAACTTGGACAAGTTGCATTGATCTGGACTGTGCACTAATTTGGACAAGTTACACAACCCCATCCTCATTCACAGAACAAATTCTGGAAATCAGCATACTTGTTGAAGCATCTGTAATTTTTTGGAAAACTGCCTTGCTAGGAAGTATAAAGCATGCCCACTGTGGTGTATTACGAATGTTTTCTTTCTCCCTTAAGCAACATAAGCTGAGAACAGTTCTTGGCAGGCTTCTCCACAGTCAGATTTGTGCCAATCCTGAGAATCATCATGTTTTCTCTCTTTGCTCCAATGAGTTCATAATATAGTACATTTTCTTTCTGAGGTATTGATACTTCATTTAGCTGAAACAGTTAGAAAATAAGCTTTCGATCCGATGTCATGGCTGCATTGGGTTCGGAATCAAAAGGCTTAGTGTTATAACCATGCTTTGTCATTAATTAGCTGTGCATCTCTTTGGTTCTTTGTTTTCCCATCTCTAAAAAGGGTAGCAGTGCTTAATTCATAGGCATACATGGAGGGTTAAATGAGAAGTTATTTGAATGAGCTTTGTATATTTTAACATATTAACCTAAATAGCTGTGAAGGATACCTTCTCAAGGAAAACCGTATGTTCACCTACCCAACTTTTCTAAGTGTCTACTCTGTGCTAGGAATTGTGCTAAACCTTGGAAATGCAGAGATGAATAAAGACATAGAGTGTGTGAGTTTTTTTTCTTGAGTAGTTCAGACTCCAGTGAGGGAGACAGACAAACAATTCACTATCACAAGGTTGTTTGGCAAAACTATAAAAGGGGAAAGAAAAGAGTACTACACACTAAAGAAGAGAGACACTTAAAACACATCTCGAGGAAATCAATGAAGACTTCTCAGTTGAGGTGACCTCCAGGCTGAAGAATAAGAATTAGAGGACTCAGGTAGCCAAAGAAGTGTGGGGATTGTGATGCAGGGCTTTCTAGGCCATCCTAGAAAATGTAGAAAAGAATGATCTGCCATCCCTGGCAGTTGCAAACATCTTTAATCGAATGCCTCTCTTAACTGACAGGTCAAGAAATATTGAGGATAATAAGTAAATGCAATGTTTTCAGGGACAAAATATTTTCCATAATGACAAAAGAGTTATTTCTTCCATTATCTGGCAACGCTTCAATCCTAACACCAGTCTGGTGTGTGAATCAGGACAGTCTTCTCTCCACTCTCCTTGAACAATCTGGTACTTTCTACCCTCAGAAAGAATTAAATCCATTATCGAACTGTGTAATCAGGTACCACACACCATGGTCTCAGACTCAGTCTCCTGCGAGGGAGTAAAAGGTGAACACACAATTACAACCTAAGCCAGACTATGGCATCATCCACCTAGTGAAGGAATTAACTAAGCAACTTCTATGTATCAGGAACTGTGCTAGATATTGTTGGATATAGGTATCTCTAAGATTAAGTTCATATCTTTGAGGAGCTCACTGTCTAGTTAGCTTGAAAGTCAGACATAACCAGCTCAGCCAGAGTGGCTCAGTAGTTGAGCACTGCCCTATGAACCAGGAGGTCAGGGTTCAATTCCTGGTCAGGGCACATGCCCAGGTTGCAGGCTCGATCCCCAGCAGGGAGGCCTGCAGGAGGCAGCCGATCAATGATTCTCTCTCATAATTGGTGTTTCTATCTCTCTCTCCTCCCTTCCTTTTAAAATCAATATATATATAATTTTAAGGTCAGAAATAACCATAATGTATATAATTAATGTCACAGAAGTACAGAGTACTGCAAGGAGCTTCTAAGGCAGAGGTGGGGACCTTCAGGCCCGTGGTCTGAATAAGGCCTGCAAAATCATTTGGTCTGACCCTGCCAAGGCATTAGGGGTGAGTTAATAAATGTTTGACCACATACAGCAGGATAATTTTTATGTTTATAGTTTTGTATGGCCCAGAAATGATGTTATAAATATCCAAATGGTCCTTGGCCAAACAAAGGTTCCCTACCCTTTCTACATGATCCAGGGCCTACAGTTTTTCTTGCTCATAAGACTTCGCTGTGTCCCTCAATCCCAGAAGCTATCTAATTTTTTTTTTTTTTTTTTTTTTTTTTTTTTTTTTTTTTTTTTTTTTTTTTTGTCTTTTCATTTCTCCAGCTCCCTCTTGTGGGCAGAGTCTAGTGAAGGCACAGCCCTGGAATTACTTGAATGATTTTAGTCGCATTGTTGGGGGAAGCCAAGTGGTAAAGGGCTCTTACCCATGGCAGGTGAGTCTCTAAGAACATTCTCTGGTGGGTAGATTATGAGCTGTTTTGGGATTTGATACTTCAAAATCACCTGCTACTCACTAATGTACTCCTTTGGCCTAGCTCGGCATCAGAGAATCCATGAGTGTGTGTACAGGGGTTCAAGTCCCTCATGCTGTAGACCAGTTATATTGCAGAAAAGGTATGTCCAGAATAGTTACATGAACTATTGGCTTATTTAAGGTCTTTGCAATTCAGGTGTCTCTGAAACGAAGGCAGAAACATATCTGTGGTGGAACCATCATCTCTCCACAGTGGGTGATTACGGCTGCTCACTGCGTTGCAAACAGGTAGGGGAAGGCCCAGCACGTGTATAAGGGTCAGATTACCTCTTTTTCCCTGGGAATCAGAACAATAACTTTAAAACAGGAACTGTGTGATGTATGCTATAGTGAGAGAACATCTTAATTGCATAACACAAATGGGGCTCAGTGATTTGTCAGAGGGTACTCAACTTGGTAAAAAACATAATCTCTTATAGAAATAGTTAAATATGAATGGATGTTAATAAAGTATAATATCCAAGTGAGAAAAAGCATCACAAAAATATATTTGTGCAAGTTCTTTGTTAGTTTTCCTAAATTTCAGTGGGAAAAAAAATCACGCAGTTCATTATGCGTCTTAAGAAGTGTATAAAAAATAGCAAATAGAGGCCAGGAAAACATAAAGAAGGCTCTCACATCTTTCATATTGATCCCGCCCCTATGAGCTTCAATCTAACAAGTTCCATCCTTAATCCACTTTCCTGTATGTTTCAAATGTTTTATTGTTGCCAATGTTCTTGGTATTCATTAGGCTGCAATCAAGTTCATGTCCCCATATTTACCCTATTTCAAATCTGCAAATATCTGCTGGATATTTACTTGGTGCTAGTAGGTACCAAAGATACAAAGATGAGCCAAATCCCGTTTGGCTCAGTGGATAGAGCATTGGCCTGTGGACTGAAAGGTCCCAGGTTCAATTCTGGTCAAGGGCATGTACCCTGGTTGCAGGCACATCCCCAGTAGGGGATGTGCAAGAGGCAGCTGATTGATGTTTCTCTCTCATCGATGTTTCTAACTTTCTATCCCTCTCCCTTCCTCTCTGTAAAAAAAAATCAGTAAAATATATCTTTAAAAAAAAAAGATACAAAGATGAGTAAGACATACTTCCTGCCCCCGAGAGTTGACAGTCTAAAGAAGAATCACCTAATAATTCCTCTAATGTGGCAGGTGCCTAGGTTAGGGAGTTGCTATATGTTAAGTTAGGTACTTAATATAGCCAAGAGCCAGGAAAGTATATCAAGAGAAAAGTATGGCTTTCCCAGGTTTTTATAAAATCTGGGAGCAAAGGGTCCCAAAAGATGGCAAACCCAAAGCTCTTAATCCATCCCAATTCATCCCATCCCATTCCTTTCAGATAATTTTGCTTCAGGAAGGGAAATAGAATGGTCTTTCCCATGTCATGCCAGGTCTCTAAGTTCTAAATGTAAAGGAAGTAGGAAGAAGATTCCCCCCCCTCCTCCCACTGTTGTAATCAGTCCAAAGTCCTGAGAGTGCATGCTCTCTGGGACAGCAGAGTTATGGTGCTGTTATGCCATTCACAATATACATTCTGCATTAGCTTTCTAACAGTAACGCAACACACTTAATGGGGATCACAAGTCATTTGCTGAGGCCAGGCCAACCACCTAGGGTAGCTAAATGAAGTCCACTACAGCTTTAGACCCCTGAATTACAAAGTATATACAGCTTTAGACATTTTACAAATAAAATTGCAGAGCACTCGATTTATTACATCATTGACTCCTGAGGCCATTCATTACTGTTCTCCAATCAAATTGAGAACCTCTGCATTTTTAGCAAGAATGTGGGAATCATTCTCACTTTCTCTGTCCGGCAGCCTCCTACCCCCCATTATCCACCCTTGCCATTTTGAAGAGGCCAGTTTGTCAACCATTACAACTGTACTCAGAGGCTCAATGAAATCAATTCATTCTATTGCTTCCTCTTTAATAGAAATAGTGCATCGACTTTGAATGTTACTGCTGGAAAACATAATTTGAGCCAAGAAGAGCCCGGAGAGCAAACCCTCACCATTGAAAGCATCATCATACACCCCCAATTCTCCATCAAAAAACCAATGGACTATGACATTGCTCTTTTGAAGATGGCTGGCACCTTCCATTTTGGTAAACATTTCAGGCTCACCCTGAATTATCTATCCCCTGTTCTCCATAAATCCTGTTCTATAGCACATTCCTTATAGTATATGATATGCCCAGAAATTCTAGGTCATGGACTTAGAGACAGGGATTGGGGGTGGAGGGTCCCCTGCCTGAAATACTTTTGCTTATAGCTTCAGATATAGGATTATGTAGAGTTTCTATCTTTGTCTGAAAGGTGACACCTGGAAGTGTCAGGGAGAAATATCACAATTCTCACAAGATCTTAGGGGACCACTTAGATACTAGTGGGTGAATGTATCTGGTGACCTCTCCTCCATGCCCCGCCTTGCTCTTTTTTCAGGCCCATCTGTGGGGCCCATGTGTCTTCCAGAGCCAGGAGAACAATTTAAGGCTGGATTGATTTGCACGACTGCAGGCTGGGGCCGCCTGACTGAAAGTAAGAACTTCTATGCCTCTGCTCTTACCCAGATGTCAGAACTTTCTGTTGGGTAATCCAAAAATAGAAATGTTAATCTTATTTTTTAAAGAAAACTATTGTGCAAACATGTTTTAAAATAAGGGGATATAAAAATGTACTTAGAAGTTCAGGTCTTTTCAAAAGACACAAACCTGACTGGAGAAGGCACCTTCAACTCAGAAAGAGCAGTACGGTGCCTTGCATGGGCTCTCGTGTCTGTGTGTTCTAGATGGCATCCTCCCGCAAGTCTTGCAAGAAGTGAACCTGCCCATCTTGACCCAGGAGGAGTGTGTGGCAGCTCTGCTAACCCTAAATAAACCCATCAGTGGGCATACCTTTCTCTGCACAGGCTTCCTTGATGGAGGGAAAGATGCATGTCAGGTAGGTGGGAGCAACTGGGCTGATGGGTCCCAGGCAGGGCTTCCCTCAGCTGTAAGAAGCGACTTCTGAAAAGAGGAGTCAAGAGTGACAGGAGAGGTTTGAATCAAAATAAAGAGATAGCTTGAACAATCTGTTTACACCAAGAAGTGTGAGTGCAGAAGAGGTCTTCCACTTTTTCCCAAAGACTCAGTAACAGAGAATGCCAATCATGAGCTCAGGGTTCTCCACCTCTGAAGAATGGCTGGCTCTTTCCTATCTATAGAAGTTTCAGGTTCATGTATAACAGGAGCTTTCCTTTCCTTCCATCCCTCCTGATGAGCAAGACCTGAGGTCATTTTTACTACTGGGTAAGACTTCTTTGAGCCTGCAAGACGAGATGGGAACCGGAAGACAGCCTGATTGTGTGATGAAAGCCTAGGATGCAGAGAAGGAGGTGGAGTTGATAAGCTTCAATGTAACCAAGGATCTAATGTGAACTATGCTTGCCTGTTCTACCAGGCCCGAGAAGTGAAGAAATGTCATTGGTGCTCATCTAGCATCTTCATGGGGGGAAAGGGTGAGCACTCTGGGGCACAGACACTGATTGTGATGGTAACAGAGGCTTTCCCCCTCCAGGGAGATTCAGGAGGTTCCCTCATGTGCCGGAATAAGAAAGGGACTTGGACGCTCGCTGGCGTGACTTCCTGGGGTTCCGGCTGTGGTCGAGGCTGGAGAAACAATGTGCAAAAAGATGACCAAGGATCCCCTGGCATCTTCACAGATCTTAGTAAAGTGCTTCCCTGGATCAGCAAACACATCCACATTGGTAATAAAGCTGGCACCTAAGGTCAAGAAGCTAGGGCCAGAGAGGGTCTCAGCAGAGATCAGGCAAGTCAGGGCCACTGCGCAGCGAGGCTCTGCTTCTGTTCTCAGGGCAACACATCAGGACTGTGGAATTTCCTAAGGCTAAAACAAGAAGAAAGCATGGTGTGTGGTACAGCACACAGTCAATGAAACATGAATGCATCCATCCTAGCCTTTTCAAATTTGTCTTTAATTTAAACTATGTCAGCTAGTGATGTGTATTCACCACTTCTCAACTGTGCTAGCAAGATTCAGCATGCAATAGAAAGACCAGTGGTCATCAAGCACAGGGGACAATGTCTGGAGACATTTTTGGTTGTCACACAGAGAAGTGGTCGGCAAACTCATTAGTCAACAGAGCCAAATATCAATAGCACAACGATTAAAATTTCTTTTGAGAGCCAAATTTTTTAAACTATATAGAATGGCACATTGTTATTAACTTAGTGTACTCCTAAGCTGGCCTTTGCTAGAAACTCAAGAGGCCAAAGAGCTGCATGTGGCTCGTGAGCCGCAGTTTGCCGACCACTGCACTAGGGGAATGGGAGGGTGACATTAGCTTCTAGTGGATAGAGGCCGTGGATGCTGCTAAGCCTCCTACAATGCACAGACAGGCCCCGCAGAAAAAAATAACGCAGCCCCAAATGTTAGCAATGCCCTGGTTGAGAAGGCCTTATACCAGTGGTTCTCAACCTGTGTCTCTCGACCCTTTTGGGGTTTGAATGACCCTTTTACAGGGATCACCTAAGACCATTGGAAAACACAGATATTTACATTACAATTCATAACAGTAGCAAAATTACAGTGATGAAGTAGCAACAAAAATAATTTTATGGTTGGGGGTCACCATAAAACATGAGGAACTATAGTAAAGGATCACGGCATTAGGAAGGTTGAGAACCACTGCTGTATACAGATGTAGGTACAGTAAGTGTGAAAAGGCCTGGGTCTACATATACTGTCTACTAGCCTGACCAGTGAGTTTACTGAAACTTCATTTCTGTCTCCAAATCAACCCTAATTGTTTTCTAACTGGCACCTGCACCCGTAGTTCAAGCAATAGTTATCCCAACAATGCTCTTGTGGATGTGGTGAGTTATTCCATCTTGAGCTTCCCTTCTCCTGTAAAACCTGAGGGGTGGGCCAGATGACCTCTTCTTGCTCTGTGTAACCTCCAAGCTAATCATGGCCTGTCTCTTAATTCCCCTACTTAATAAACAGAGTGACATCATCTCCTTAAAACAAAAAGGCCATTTTCTGCTTTGCCAACTTGTCCCTCTGTTCTTTCCATAGATTAGATTCTCATTAGTTGCATATTGACTTGAAAAATCTCTGCACATTTAAGTCAAGGAGTTGCTAACTTCTTGAAACTGTTTAGGATACCACAAACTTTGAATTGCATCTTTCTTTTTCTTCCCCAGGGAAACGGAGAAAGAGCTCCAGAGGTGGGTATTTCTCCAGTCCACTCCCCAAGAAGCATGATTATACATCAGTTCCCTTTATAATCAAACGTCTTCCTTTATAAGAGCTGTCCTCACTCACTAGGTACAGAGCCACCACTTGGAAAACCCAGAGCCACTCCCTGCCGGTCAGGGCAGTTCTTCACCCAGCTGGAGCCCCAGATTCCCTCCCATTTCCCATCCTGTGCATCCTGACTCCCTCTCAATTCAGCAAGCATTTGCCAGATCCTTGCTTTGCATCAGAGACTTGAGGGAGGAGGGTAAGGTGGTGCAGATGCGGTCAAGAAGCTACACATCTTACCCTGAAAGTGCCCTTACATATTCCAGCTGTCATCCTGGATGGGTACTAAAGGATGGAGATTGGAAAACGCAGGTTGTAATAGAGACCAGTCATCTCAAAGGAGCTGAAGTGCAGGATAGGTGATAGGTT
Organism: Pipistrellus hanaki; assembly: GCF_964339955.1. Lineage (NCBI taxonomy): Eukaryota > Metazoa > Chordata > Mammalia > Chiroptera > Vespertilionidae > Pipistrellus > Pipistrellus hanaki. Next base: position 47,042,189 of record NC_140511.1, on the reverse strand, counting down.
AATGAGGGAGATAGAAAGATAATGTGAGATCACGTTACAGAAATTTTAATGCCAGTCAAAATGGGAAGTTGATTAAATAGATTAGAGCTATACTTCAGTGGTATAAGAGCCGCACATAGGGAATATACACTGAGTGGCCAGATTATTATGATCTCTGAACGCATAATAATCTGGCCACTCAGTGTGTCTGTGTGTGTGTGTGTGTGTGTGTGTGTGTGTGTGTATTAGAGGTCTGGTGCATGAATTTGTGCATGGTTGGGGTCTGGCCAGCCTGGCCAGGGGGAGGGGTCATGGGCAGTTGGCTGGCCTGCCTGCTGGTCGAACTCCTGGTCAAGGGGACAATTTGCATATTAGCCTTTTATTATATAGGATATACATTGAGTGGCCAGATTATTCTGCATTCAGAGATCATAATAATCTGGCCACTCAGTGTATAGGTCAGAAGGGAAAACAATTCAAGGTGGATTTATGAGATTATACATTAGTTCAAGAGACAAGAAATACAGGCTTGACCTAGGGCATGGGCCAGAGGATGAGAGGAGGAGACAGACACAAGAAGAATTAGGACTTGTTGGTCACTTAGAGGAAGGGTGGAGAGGGGGAATCAAGGACACTACCGACGTTTAAGACATGACAGAATTAAGAAAGGGGCAGATAAAAATAATCAAAGCCGAAGTGGAAGCACTCTTGCATATCCAGAGAAATTTCGTTTGTAGCATGTTAACTTTCAGGGGCAATACCTAGAAGACGATTGAAAAATCAGGTCTAAAGTTTCAAAATGTAGAGACCATAGTTGAAACTGAGGCTATGAATGAGGCTGGTCAGAGAACCCAGGCAGAGAGGGATGAAAATTAATGACAGAACCTGGAACTACCTGTATTTATAGAATGGAGTATGGGGTCAGAGAAAGAAGAGGGAAGGGAAAAATAACCACAGAATCTCAAGGTTAAGCAGGACCTAAAAGGAACAAAAATAAATAAATAAATAAATAAATAAATAAATAGCATCTAGAACCAAGGCAGGAAAAGGTTTCGTGAAAAAAGAAAGCACGCATAACGAAGAACCAAGAGGTCCCAGCATCCATCTGGATCCTGGAAAGCGAGGGCTACCGTGACTAGCCATCGTTGTTAGCCTGATTCTGTGGCTTCCCTCCCAGCCGCATGCAGGGAGAAGGATCGTGTGGTCAGGGAGTCGGAGGGGGAGCTGCACTTCCCAGAAAGCCCCGACCTCTATTATGACAGCAAGCAGTGAGTAGCCTTCTCTGCCACTCCTACCTCCGGTCTAACCGTGCCCAGTAGCATGGACAGCCACTGTCTGTCTAGAAATAACACCCTCCTGACGTATCTGCCTGCAGACTGTGCGTCTGGACCCTGTTGGTACCCGAGGACAAGCATGTGTTACTCAGCTTTTCCCGCTTGGATGCAGAGTCTTGTGACCACAATTACCTGTCAATGCACTCTTTAGAAGACAGACTTCTGGGTAAGTGGATTGCCACGCTGTCAAGTGGACACTCATGCTCGGAGGGCTTCATGGGGCCTCGGTGCAGTATGTCTGGCACTGAGCCATCTGTGCCCACCACATTTCCTGTCTCCAACATTTGAGACTCAGGATGGGTGGAGGAAAAGAACTAAACCTGGGCCAGTGTGAGGGCTGGGAGGCCACAGGGCATTTTACTCGCTGCATGGGCTTCCCATGGAACCAGGCTTCCGACATTCATTTCAGATCCCGAGCCCATCAGGAGGAAAATGCAGGCACCCTGCAGGGCCTCTGCCTCCCAGGCCCCAGGCAGCATGCGGCTTTTCTAGGCATGAAAACGGGCTTTCCCTGTCTCGTCCAGCTGAAAGTAAAAATGGATACTCACGAGTTAGAGAGAAAAGTTGCTTATATAAAACACAGACATGAACGGGCATTTCTGTGCTTCTTAACTGGAGGCGATTTTGCCTCCCAGGAGACCGCTGGCAGTGTCTTAGGAGCCTTTTTGGTGTCACAACTGGAGGGAGAAGGTCGGGCATCCAGAGGTCAGAGGCCAGGAATGTGCAAAACACCCTACAGTGCCCAGGAGCCTGAACACAAAGAACGTTCCAGTTCAAAATGTCAGTAGTGCCAAGGTTGAGAAACCCCGGGCTAGACGATCCTGCACTATCGTGACGAGTTCAGGTCTCCTTCAGTCTTTGAAGGGTGCTGTTTTCTAGACTGTGAACAAAGACTCTTCTTACGTTGCAGGGAAATTCTGTGGAGAAAGCCTCGCTTCATCAGTTCTTGTTGCCTCCAACTCTCTGAGGCTGAAGTTCGTCTCTGATGCCACAGATTATGCCGTTGGTTTTAATCTCACCTACCAAGCTCGTCAACCAAACTACCTTCCCGGTAAAACCACTTTCCTTTTATCACACACTATCCAGGCCTTTTGTCAAAGTTGAGGCCCCATAGGAATGGGGTAAGGGGCAGGGAGCCCCCGCCCAAGGCCCCCTTGGCTCCAAGGCAGAGAGGAGCACTGGCTTGTGAGACGCCAGGTACAGCGCTCCTATTGCACACCTAAGTGAGCTGAGCATGCCCAGTGAGTTCTGGAAAATCAGTGCACGAACCTCTTCCTCCATGCTGGCTCTGCCTGAAGATTCGGGTCATGCATCATTCCTGGAAGACAAGAGGAAACACAAAGGGCTTCCTCTGTGCTTGGCTGATGCACTGCTGGCATGCTTTCCCTTGTGTTTCAGAGTCCGGTTGCAGTTCCTTGACTGTCCTCTTTGAGGAAGGCCTCATACAGAGTCTTCATTATCCGGAAGATTACAATGACATGGCCAACTGTAACTGGGTGTTTCAAGCCCCCAAACACTACCTAATTAAGGTACAGACTCTGGCTCCCCTTCCTTTGCTATGGCATCTCCACAGAATAGCTAACTGAAGTACCACAGGGAAGCTTTTTATCTGATCTATTCACTGCTGTAACCCTAGTCCCTAGTCCTTAGTATCTGGCATATAACAAACCAGCCTATTTCTCCCTTTAACTACCCACACTCACCACCAGGTGGCAACTGCACACTTTATTTTTGTTGGAAGTGCTGCCTTAGTCTTTGTACCTGGTAAATTGTTTCATCATTCCCTGGTCCCTTCTAGAAACACTCTGTAAGTGATGGCTAACAAAAGTCGATGACAGTGAGGCCCAAATCATCTGCTCTTGTGGAGAGGGGACAGGGCAAGCACAGAGGAACCAGCATAGAGCAGGTACAGGTGCGCTGGTGTGAGCGTCATGACATGTACTGGAAGGGGTGCTGGGAGGTGAGGCTCAGGTTAATGAATGGAGAGCCTCGAATGCCAGGATACAGAGCTTACTCAGCACTTGATTAGTGGTGTTTGTGCCCACTAGTGTTTGTAAACACTAGCGAGCCATCTGCACAGACATGCCTCTGGGTAGTTGAAAGTGAGAATGCATTCACAGTGAGGTGGAACTAGGCATTTATTTAGAAGTCTTTCTCTTAAAATTATAATTGAAAGCAAGATAATATGAAGTTGAGAAAGTAGAGTAGAAAATAAAGGGGGGCCCTGGTGGTTTGGCTCAGGGGGTGAAGTGTCGGCCTGTGGACTGAGGGGTCCTGGGTTCTATTTTGGTCAGGACACATGCCTGGGTTGTGGGCTGGATCCCTGGTGAGGTGCATGCAGGAGGCAGCTGATCGGTGATTCTCTCTCATCGTTGAGGATTCTATCTCTCTCTACCTCCCCTTTCCTCTCTGAAATCAATAAAAAAAATTTTAAAAAAAGAAAAAGAAAAGAAAAGGGGAAGAATAGGGTGAATAACACCACCAAGTTCTCAGATGTTCAAGAGGTAAAACGTGATCTGAAACCCAGGAGAACCAAATTGGTGTGATGTTATAACAGTCTAGAGAATGGAGCCTTTAACTTAGAACATAAAACAAAATAAACAAACAAAATGGTGTGGCCAACACTTTGAATTTACTACACAATCTCAGAATTTAAAGAGAAGGAGGGCTGAGCACTCACTGTCCAGTCCCCATCTCACCCCCTACCCCAATAAAAAAGTAGAATAACTGGACTGGAGGACTGAAGAACAGAGAGAAGGTAGGAGTGTCAGAAATATCAGGGTAAGTCCAATCTCGGGAGCAGAAACAAGATCACACAGGCCTTACCAAAGAGTGGGAGGAGAAGACACAGAGGAGGTGAGCCCAGCTCTTTTCCTACAAGTTCCTGAAACCCCAACACAGGCAGGGCAGGTGTTTCAGGAGGAAGAAACATTAAGGGGAGACATGTTATTAGTGATGGAGGAAAAAAGTAAAAGAATGAGCATTCTCTAGAAGGAGGATGAAGACATATTTAGTTGAAAATCTGAATGTGCCAGAGCTAGAAGTGAGTAAAAAAATCTATTCATTAAATGTCCATGGACTGCCGAGCATCTGTGAAATGAGGCTCTCACACCTCTGGTGACAGGATCATCCAAGGTCTCAGGCAAGATAGTAATTTTGAAATTAGCATTGCCAGTCATAACTGTGTGCTTGCCATGACTCAGAGAGAAAAGGATTTACTTCCAGAAAGCATCCCACTAAGGGATGTTTAAGAAATGTTTGAATGAATCCTGTGTCTGACTCGGCTCCTTCTTCCCATGCCTACATTCACCACTAATGACCTCCACTTTTGTCCCATCCATGCAGTCCTGTGTCTCCGGCTGAGTGTGAACCCTGTCATCTGTATGTTTAAAATGTGAACTCCTGCTTCATCAGCCCTTTATCCTGCTGCTCTTCTCTTCACACTCCACTGGCCAGTGCTTTCAAACTGCTCAAATATTGTTCTTTGCTCCTCCTTGGAAAGGAGCTTAAACATTTGCATATTTCCCCACCCTTACATTTGAATTATATTTGGTCGCTTAGATGTTTCAGTAAGTTTGGGAGCAATGGAATAGCATCTTTTCCTAAGTAACTTGACCCACTCATAAACATTCCACTAACTTTCTCGTCTAAGGTCGAACTCCAGAGCAAGTTACACAATCCTAACTTCTCTACCTAATCAAAATCAGGTGATCCGCCCCTATTATTCAGTCTGGATGTAATGTTGAGTCTTCTCAGCTTTCCTTTCAGAATCTGGAAATAGAAGAGAGTGGAGACTGCACTTCCGACTACGTGACAGTGCACTGGGATGTAGAAAGGAAGAAGGAAATAGGTGTGTGTTCCTGGAGCTCAGCTGCCCTGGTTTGTGTTTGGACCCAGTCCTTCTGGGGAATAAAAAGGATCTGACTCAATGGTCCCTCATTCTCCCCCATCCCTCTCTCCACTCTCACCATCACCACTTCCTCTTCTCCTACATCAGGGGCAGGAAAAGCAAGAGGGAGAATCACAGAACCATTTGGACAGAAATACAGAGAGAGCCCATATGAGCAAGGGGTCAGAAGGGAAATAGTTCACTATGGAAATAGGAGTGTTTGAGAGATAAACAGAACAGAAATGTTGATGAGATTAAAAACATATTAAAAAGAAGCCAACTAGTGACATCCACCAGGAAAGCTTATTTCCTAACAGACACCTAAAGGACAATTCTTTTTTTCTTTAATGCTGGCCCTTGACCGTGTCTCGCCTGACCCAGCTCGGTTGTGTGGCTTTGCTGCCCCTGCCCCTCTGCTGAGCTCCTCTGGTGTGATGCTCATCAGCTTCCAGTCGGATGAAAATGTGACCTTCAGAGGCTTTCAGGCTACAGTCTCCTTCATCCCTGAAGCAGGTAAGAAGGAAAGGCAACAGATCTGAATTTTCATCCTCATAACGTGTTAATCAAGTCTCATCATTTGCAGCAGTTCTGTTCTAGAAAATCGCTACAAATGCTGAAATTAGTGAATACTGAACCAGTGTTCCTACGGGAGATATAAAGTTAGGCTCCTCTGAGCCTCTGGTTTGATGTCTATTTCTGTTGAACGTCACCTTATTTCATATATATTGTTGATTCACTAACGCTGAACTCACAGCCAATACCCTGTAACTCAAACCTGAACAAAGCTTATCTATCACATGCATCTTCAACGGCAGTACAGCCTCCTTGCACTTAGGAACACCTGATGGCACTTCAGCACAAAGCTCAGGGCCATTTAAACAGCAAAATCGTCAACAAAACACACAAAAATGCAATAAGAACAAACACACACTCCCACACAACAAAACGTGGCACTAAAGAGACCATGGCAAGAGCACTTACTGACAGTATGAGAGCTGAAACAAGAAGGCAGAGTGAGAGTCTCCTTAGACCTCAGTGAGGGACACCTGCTCAGGTGACTTAAATTCTTCACAAATGTCCATGAATGACCATGGAAATACCATGAGTACTGGTTTTGAGTCACAAATAAATGTTAGTGAGTAGGTAAATTTGCAAATACAGAATTCTCAAAAGATGAGAATCAACTGCATATCTGAATCTTGGCCTATGCTTATGAGATATGTGACCTCAGAGTCATCTAAGCCTCATTTACTTCAACCTTACAATGGGTGACTAACACCTGCCTAGTAAGAATGTAGTGATGATTAAATCAGATAAGGTATGCTTGGCCAAGAGCAGGTGCGTGACATGTAACAGGGTCTCCAAAATGTGAAATGTCTTCACCACCCCCAGTCCTTAGACACCTGAATTACACAGCTTCCTTCCAAGCTCTCACACCCATGAGCACTTGGTCCAAATCCCACAAAACTTCTCAAGTTGTTCATTCTTGTTAGGGGGTAAGCAGCAATTTATAGCAAAGCCAGGTTACAGTTGAGATACTACACTTTTTAGTTAAAATACCCACAGAGTTCAGCTAACGGAGATGCCCCAGGACTCTAACAATAATAATATTCTGCTGAGCCCCAAGCACCAGTTGGCTTGTGTGATCTGAGCATTATATTATGCTTACTCCCAGATTTAAACATCTCCGGATCAGAGGATGGGTCAATGCTTCTGGAGACATGGAATGTCCTTCCGGAAGAAGACAATGCTTCCGGTAAGCTGGGTTTCTGTGTGTTTTCTTTAATCCTCACTGGAGGAGTGAGGATATTTTTTCCCATTGATTTTTAGAGAGAGTGGAAAGAAAGGGATAGAAGGATGGGGGGAGAAAGAGAGAGAAACATTGATGGGAAAGAGACACATTGATTGGCTGCCTCCCGCTTGTGCCTCGACCAGAGCCAGGATTAAACCTGAAACCGAGGTATGTGCCCTTGACTGGGAATCAAACTCAAGATCCAAGATGCTCTAACCCAGGGGTCTTCAAACTACGGCCCGTGGGCCACATGCGGCCCGCAGAGGAGTCTGATCCGGCCCGCCAGGTTTTTTGGGCAGTGAGCGCAGCCGAGGTGTTACAGTAGGAATTAGTAGTTCATATAGTCCGGCCCTCCAGCTCTCTGAGGGACCGTGATCTGGCCCCCACTTTAAAAAGTTTGAGGACCCCTGCAAACCACTTAGAAACTGGTTAGGGCCGAAACCGGTTTGGCTCAGTGGTAGAGCGTCAGTCTGCGGACTGAAAGGTCCCGGGTTCGATTCCGGTCAAGGGCATGTACCTTAGTTGCGGGCACATCCAAGGGTGTGCAAGAGGCAACTGGTCGATGTTTCTCTCATCGACGTTTCTAGCTCTCTATCTCTCTCCTTTCCTCTCTGTAAAAAATCAATAAAATATATTAAAAAGAAAAAAAGAAAAAAAAAAAAAAGAAACTGGTTAGGGCCTGGTAAGCTGTTTGGAGGAATGTGACCAAGGATACACACAGAGGCTATCAGCCAGGGTACAATCAGGGGAATGGCATGTGGGAGTCCTAACCTCCAGGACCCAAGAAGGTGCCCTGATTTGGAGAAAGAGTTTTCAGAGAGGTAATCAAGTTAAAATGAGGTCAAATGGGACCCCAATCTAACATGACTGGTGCCCTCAAAAAAGGGGCAATCTGGATGCAGAGAGAGACACACGCACACAGGGAGAACATCACATGGACATGAAGGCAGAGACTGGGGTGATGCAGTGTCTTTAAGCCAAGGAACAACAAAGCTTGCCAGCGAACCACCAGAAGCTACGGGAGAGGCATGGAACAGCTTCTCTCTCACAGCCCTCGGAAGGAACCAACCCTTCTAGCACCTTTCTCTCGGCCTTCTAGTCTCCAGAACTGTGACGCAATAAATTCCCATTTTTTCTAAGACACCAGTTTGTGATGTTTTGCTGCGGCAGGTCTGGCAAGCTAATACACCAGGGACTGGCTTACATGCTGTGGGGCTGACTGAGCCGGTCAGTCCAGAGGGCAGTCATAAGGGAAGCCTTCACAGGTATGGCTGAGGCCGTTCTCCACGGGCGCAATGTCTCCTCTCCTCTGGCGAAGCCTCAGCTCTGCGTTTAAGGCCTTTCCAACTAAAGAAGTCAGGCCCACCCAGAGAGGCCAGGATGCCCTTCCTTCCATAGTCACCTGATTAGGGACCTTCCTCACCTCTGCAAAATCCCTTCCCACAACATCTCACTCATGTTTGACTGAGTAACCAGAGGCTGCAGCCTAACCAAGTTGACACATTAAAAAACCCATCTGTGGGCTGTGGTCATTGTCCCTTTGCTCCAAGCAACACAAATGACTCAATCACAGACCTTCCTTCAAAAGCATCTCTTAGCTCCAGCTTCGCCAGCTGAAAAAGTGGAGTGTTTCTTTAAATCTGAAACCAGGAATTTTTAAGCTGTGTGACATGACAACTAAAATGGGTTTTTCTTTGTTTGTTTGCTTGCTTGTTTGTTTTTATGCACTGAGTGTAGCACAGCGTGCCGGGGTTTAGGGGCAGAACATGAGGCTGAATTCAGAAATGTGGGCTTCTGCCCCAGCTTTGCTATTTTCAAGCCACGTGATCACAAACAAGGTGTGGACTCTCTCTGAGGTTCTATCTCCAAAATAAAATGGTTGAAAAAGGACAACGACACTTTCAGAAGGATCTGTTCCTTTATGGGAAATGTTTGGTAAACTCAGCAGTTCTATGAAAATGAAGCTTCTATAATTACTCTTAGAATGGAGGCATTAGCCCAGTTTGCTCTATCTTAACTTGTTCATAGTTTAAAAAACAGACACTAATTGTCTCCACCAAAGAAAACCTTCTGCTTTTGTCCCTATAAGAGACAAGGAACCAGAGGCTGGGCAAGTTACTGAACAACCAAATTCCGGGTTGTGTTCAAGTAAGAGGGGGACCAACTTCCTTCATGTCTTTCTGTTGGACGCTTTCCCCTTCTCCCCTTCCTGGAGGCTGGCCTTCCTCCCGTTGCAGGTCTGAGGCTCCCACCCCCAGGCTGGCAGCCATTCCCCTGCAAACTGCATGTGCTGCCCCCCTTACTTCCTGTTGTCTCCACAGCCCCACTGTGAACTCACATTTACGACGTTCTGGAGGCTCTACCTACCCCAGCCCCTGCCGTAACAGATGCTGTCTGGGAAGAGTTGAAGTAACTGCTAGTAAATACTGATCGGGAGCTACACCAGTGGGCACAGCTCTGCAGACATAGCTGCTCAGGAAGGAACCCCAGGGTATGGGTGTGGGAATGATGGTGGAATAGGACTCTACAAACTATTCTTCTGACTTTTCTCAAACACAATTTCTGGTAAATTCTGGGTCATTCTCAGTGTCTCAATTCTCTTGCCTTTATACTGTCTTACTCCATCAGGCCCAGGTAAGCCTCCCATTGCCAGGAGCGGGCAAGGTTTTCCGTGCCTTGTTTCTGCTACCCAAGTTGAGGTTGAAGACATTCCAGAAAGCAAAGTGTTTGTTACCTTTGCTTTATGACCATCTGCAGTGCTGGGGGTGGGAGGTGAGAGGTGCGGGGGAAGGTTGGGATCCTGACCAGGTGGTATCAACATACTTTAATTTAAAATCCTTGAAGAGGAAAACCAAGGGAACTCTGATTCAAAAATAGTCCGCACTGCTCACGGTGTTGGGTGCTTGGAGTGGGTAAGGCGCTCCATCAGTGTTGTCTCAAAAGCTCACTCAAGTTAACTAGATTTGTCTGCTGACATCCTTTTCTGGGTGTAAGCTGACAGAGTCCTTATGCCCAAAGGGGCTGATAAGATTCAGTCCCCTATCCACACAGTGTTCCCAGACTTGTTTAGATGGCAATTTCCAATTTTCAGTAGAATGAGAGCAACCTTTCATGGCTTACCAAGAAGTCTGTAACTATTTACTGAGATTTGCTGTACGTACCAAGAATTTGCCTTCCTGCTCTATCTCTCCCTTAGAGATTAAGAGGAACAAAGAGTGCATTCCTCTTGACTGACCTCCCATTCAGTGTTTATGTATAAAAGGCATTCACAGTTAATATAGCTGCTGCAGTCTGTCAATGGCTTGCAGTCCTCCCAATCCCGCTTTCTTGTCTTTCTTTTTTTCTCTTGTTTTCTTTTCTTTTCTTTAAAATATATTTTATTGTTTTTTTACAGAGGGGAATATAGAGGGATAGAGAGTTAGAAACATCGATGAGAGAGAACCATCGATCAGCTGCCTCTTGCACACTCCCCACTGGGAGGTACATGCCCTTGATCAGAATCGAACCCAGGATCGCCTAGCCCCAGACTGACGCTCCATCCACTGAGCCAAACTGGCCCCGGCTTGTCCTTCTTTTCTTAATTCCCACGTCCCTACCTCAGCCCAATTCACCTGTCATGCTGGCCCTGGCACTTTTCTCAGGATGACATTTTTGCACAATACACAAAGGACAGGCCAGAGCCAGGATGAACAGGAAGGAATGCAGTGGGTGGCCACTTGTGTGGCCCGGCAGAGATAACAAGCTGAAGATGTGGTCAGGCAGAAGAGGCTACTGAGGGAGGCTGTTTACATGAGAAAAGAGACCCATTATTACAGCCACAAGAGCAGAAGAACCAGAGGGCAGGGCTCCTCCTGGCTCCTCTGGTCCCAATCACAAGAAATACGTGTTTTTGTTTTTGTTTTAAATCCCAAGTAAAAACAAATAAGCCCTAAGAGACAAAAACAGTCATTCACTTAGTGTATTAGTTTCCCATCGCTGCCGTAACAAATTAGCCCACATGAATTGGCTTTAAAATTTTATTCTGTTCCAGTTCTGGAAGCCGGAAGTAAATATAAGATGAGTTTCACTGAGCTAACAAGGGATTGGATCCTTCCAAAGGCTCTGCGGGGAAATCTTTTTCTTTGCCTTGTTCAGCTTCTGGTGGCCGCTGGCATTCCTTGGCTTGCAGCCCCTTCCTTCATCTTCAAAGTTCATCGCTCCAATTACTGCTTCTGTCACCACATTGCCTTCTTCTCTGTCTCCTCCTGCATCCCTCTTATAAGGGATATTGTGATGTTGGACCCACCTGACCATCCAAGATAGCATTCCCATCTCAAACACTTTAACTTAACCCCAGCTACAAAGTCCCTTTTGCCGCACAAGGTAGCATTCCCAGGTTTCTGGGATTAGAACTTGGGTAGACTTTGGGAGCCATCCTCTATATCACAACTTAGGCTACACAGCTAGCACCTAAGAGATGGTCATTTGTTGAAGGGGTAAAATGGAAATAAATACTTTTTCAATGTCAAAAAGCTAAGTGAAAGTCCACAACAGCCTGGGGACTGTTTAGAGAGCAAATGCTCATTAAACATCAAGTTGGTCAGGGTGTCGGTTCCACCAGGGGAGTTCAGCAGTGAGGGGACGTGGTACTGCCCAGGAGACGCTGTCTTGTGGGGCAGAGTCTCTATATACTTCAACCGGGACAACAGATGTTCCTTCTTCCTTATTTTCAACAAGCACTTTCGGAAGGCCTGTTCTTTGCCAGGCCCTATTACCAAGCTGGGCTTTTAGAGGGTGAGAGGTACTCAGAGTAAACTGCAAAGGATTAGAAGATACCGGTAAGCTAAACTCCAGGCAGTAGGAGAGCAAGTGAGGGACTCATATAAAAAGTGTGTGTAGGAGTGCTGAGGAAGGAGGGACTCTCTGCTCTGTCAAAATTACTGGGAGTCTAGATAAGTCCAATAAGCCTTTTACCCTGCTGTAAGATTGAAAAGGAGGGTGTGCTGTCTGCCTCTTTGTTAACATGGAGGACTGTGCAGGGAAAATGAGAAGGGAGAATGGAGGGAAGAGGCAAACTACTAAGAAAGCCACAGGAAAAGAAGAGGTGACTTTTAATTCCAAATGCAAATATACTTTTGATTGATTAAAAAAAAAAATGACGTTCGTGCTTTCATTCATGCAATAAATATTTATTGAGCATCTAAAATATTGCCAGACACTATTCTACCTTGGGTACGGCAGGAGTTGAAACAGACAAAGCAAGTCTTGGCCTCTTGGAGCTGCCAGTATAGTGGAGAAAGGGAGTGAACAAGTAGGTAAGGTATGTATAAGATGTGATGGTAAGTCTTACGGAGCCAAATTAACCAAGGAAGCAGCATAGAGCTCTGATGGAAAGGACTGTTCTGTCCTTTAGTATTTACGGAGCATCTACCACGGGCAGTGTGCTAAATGCTGCAGGGCAGAGATGAATCTATTCATTCAGGACAGTCCCTGTGCTAAACCCTGGGGAAGCCAGCTTTCTAACCTCAGTAGAATTTCCAGTCAAATGTGAGAATCAGTCCTTTATTGATTGAATCTTCAAGATGTATAATTATAAACTGAAGTAAAAGCTATGACTAGAATGTAATGTAGACATCTACTTAAATTGGGGACAAGAGCAAGCATCTCTGATGAAGTGATATTTGAGCCGAGAACCAATGAATATATAAGAATGGGTGATATAAACACTCGTTATAAAAGATTATAATTAGAACAGGGGTGGGGCAACTAGCTTAATGTAAGGGAACAGAGAAGCTAGAACTAGACCCGTGCATATATAAAAAGTGATATATGACAGCGATAGCATTGCAGGTTAGTGGCCCCAGGGACAAGCAATTCAATAAATGTTACCAAGACAACACGTTATCCACATGGCAAATATTGAATTGGATCCCTGCTTCAAACCATATACAGAAATCAGTGTCAAATGGTTGAGAGACTTAAATGTGGAAGGAAAAACTTTAAATTTTATCAGAAAAAATATAAAATCTCTTTAGAATATTTGGTAAAAATAGGCAAGTTACAAAAAGCACTTACCATAAAAATTGAAGATTAAAACATATGACTACATTGCAATTACCAACTTCTATTAGTCAAAATACATCCAGGAAGTGATAGAAGACAGAGAAAAAAAGAAAGGTAAGATAAGTTGCAAACTGGGAGAAAACATTTGTAAATCCTATAACTAACAAAGAAGTAGTCTTTAAAATATATTAAAAAAAAAAAAAACCAGTAAGAAAATAAGGTACAACTCAACAGAAAAATGGGTACAAAGCATTAACACAGATTTTTTTTTCCCCCAGAAAAAGAAATTCTGTGGGAAATAAGCACATGAAAGATATTCAACCTCTGTAGGTTCACAGGCCATCTCTTTACACTGATTATATTGCAAATAATAATAATAATAATAATAATAATAATAATAATATATCTGACATTAATATCCTGGCACCTACAGGTGTTAGGGGAGGTGTCCATTACAAATGGGCCTGTGGTGTGTGTTTGCAGGTAGGGGTAGGTTAATGAGATGGAAATCTATTGCTTGGCTCCTGTCTCATTCATGTCCAGGAGACAGGAATTTATCTTTGCCACTGGGATAGGTGAACTGATGCGGGAGCAGAGTGAGCAAGATTCTCAAATACACTGTGAAGACACCCCCTTAACCGGCATGCCTGACATTCTGCTTCCCATTTATTACTGGGTACCTGTCATCTCTCTCTCCCAATAATAAATGAATGAATGAGCACCTTGAATAATGTCTTTTTTTTTAACTGGATCACACCTCTACCTCACCCTTACAAACACTTCGCCCTGGACCAGGCTCAGACCAGGAGGATAGGTAGATACATGCTTCTTAGAATTGGCCTAAATACCTGCATCCCTTCCCTCCCACCCAGACGTCCAGCCTCCCTCCAGCCAGCAGAGGACAGGGCGCCCTCCATCGGGCCAGCTCAGAGCGTGCAGGGAGAAGACCAGGCTGGAGAGGGGGCCACGTTACAGGTAAGGCCAGGGATGCTTCTCCAGGAACGAGGAAGCCCCAGCAGGGGAAGCCCCTGGATATGCCGCTGGCCCCGGCGGCGGCGCGGGGCAGGTGCAGAGCCAGAGTCACGCGAGAAAGAACCTTCCAACGCCGCGCCGCGGGCCGGGGGTCACCTGGCAGCAGGGCCCCGCCGCGCGCCGCCGCCGGCCGGTCAGGGCACGCGTCGCCCGCCCCGCCCCGCCCTCCCCTCCCGCCGGCGTCCCTACCTGCCCGCGAGGCTCGGCCGTCGGTCCGGCGGAGCTGCAGGTCGGCGGCCCCCAGTCAGCGGGCCCGCGGGGTGGGGACCGCGCCCCAGCCCCGCTTCATCATGTTCGGCGACTCTTACCGGGTGGGCTCCCGGGGCAGGGCGGCCGGCGGGAGAGGCGCCGCAGACCGGAGGCGGGCGGGGGCCGGGAAAGCCCGACGGCGTCCCCGGGGTGTTGCGGGGGGACGGGGAGAGGTCTGGGGGCGGACCGAGGGGCGGGGAGGCGGGTGGAGGGGGCGCGGGGCGTGCGGGGCGGGGCGGGGCGGGGCGGGGCGGGGCGGCGGGGCGCCGGGCGGGCGTGAGCGGTGGGGCCGGCGGAGCTTTCCCGAGTCTGGCCCCCGGGGATCTGCTTAGGAGCAGGCGGGCCGGGCGGGATGGAGTTGGACACAGGGCGGAGGCTGACAGGGGAGTGCTGTGTCCTCCTCCTCCTGCCTCGGAGGTGTTGGCGTGTCCCCAAAAAGCTAAGATCACGGCCGAAACCGGTTTGGCTCAGTGGATAGAGCGTCAGCCTGCGGACTGAAAGGTCCCGGGTTAGATTCTGGTCGGGGGCATGTACCTTGGTTGCGGGCACATCCCCAGTGGTGGGTGTGCAAGAGGCAGCTGATCGATGTCTCTCTCTCTCATCGATGTTTCTAACTCTCTCTCTTCCTCTCTGAAAAAAATCAATATAATATATATTAATTTTTTTTTAAAAAAAGCTAAGATTACGGAGCATCCCAGCTCCTGCCCTACACTGGATGCCACTGGATGCTGGGAGCAGTGGGGGGGAGGGGGGGAGGGGGGGAGGGGGAGGCCAGCCCTCCCCTGCCCAGCTCTCAGCCAAGCTCACCTCTGGAGATGCCACACCCAGTCTCCCTCTCTAAGTTCTGTCTTTGGGGGCTGTGTGGCCTTCATTTCAAATTGTATGTCAGAAGCAATGCCGAAGTCAACCGCTCCACCTCCAGGAGGGGACGCCCAGGGATGGCACCCTTGGCTGTAGCGAGGATGGAGGAAGATGGGCAGGAAGGGCCTGGCAGCATTAGCACTCCCAGGCCATCTGCTTGGCGGGGCTCAGGAAGCCTGAAACATGCCACCTCATCTGACCTGCAACTGACCCCACTCCCACGGGTGTTCCCCACCCCCCACCCCCCACCCCCCGCCCTCCTCCCTTCTTCTCCTCCCCCCCCACCACTCAGGCTGCTTTCTCTTTTAGTGTCTTTCCCTCTGCCCAGTTTCCTTCAGGCACACCCCAGCGTGTATGCATTGGGTGTGGAGAAGGCTCCTGTGTGTGCCTGAGAACTGTCCCGCCAAAGGCAGGCAGGACCTGAGGTGCCCTGCTCGCATTGTGTCTGGCTAGGACAAGGCCCTGATCGTTACCTTCGCCGCTGTCGTTGGGCTCACGGTGCTTCTGTTGGCCCTGAAGACCATGAACTCAAGGAGGAGGCAACTTGCCATCACCTTACAGAACCCCGAAACCAAGTATCCGCTGCCCCTGATTGAGAAAGAGGTAATGGGTCAGAGGTAAAAGAGAGGAGGGCAGAGGGGTGGGAAGGTGCTGAGCTGGGAAGGCAAGGCTGTGGGGCAGACATTCAAGGCCTCACCGCTGCCATTGTGTGTGTGTGTGTGTGTGTGTGTGTGTGTACCTGGAAAAGCACCAACTGGGGCTCCTATCCCAGGCAGCTGGGCTCCCCAGCGCAGCTTCTAGCAAGCGGACAGAGCCTGCCTTTGTTTTCTGTTTTATCAGCAAATCACCCACAACACCAGGAGGTTCCGCTTTGCACTGCCCTCAACAGAACATGTTTTGGGGCTTCCTGTAGGTGAGTGGTGTTTGGTTTCAGGCCTCCTCAAAGATTTTGGTTTATGTTCCTGAAGGTATTGGAAGGACTGGCAACCTCCAGTGCCCCTTCCCTCTTACTCCTGCCCCTTCCCTCTTACTCCTCCCCCTTTCCCTCCTCCCCCCCTCCTCTCTGTCTCTCTCCTGGTCTCTACCTCTGTCTACATATCCACTCCCTTTCCTGTGTACAGTTTCTACTCCCTCAGGCACCCTGGCACAGAGCTTCCTCTGGCTTCTGTCTCTGAGCATCTCTATTGCCACTTCTGCCTTCACCGCTGATTGGCTGAAGTCTCCCTGTGAGAGCCAGCAGAAATCTGAACGGCCCAGCCCATCACGTGGCCTGGGGTGTAGTTGCGATCCAATCCGTAGGTCTCTGGCCACAGCTGGTCCCTTCAATTCCACCCTGGAGGGTCAGGATGACATGGTTCAAAACTTCACTGCTGCCCCTCAGCAGAGCCATTGCCCAGGAAGACACAGTGCTCTTTCTAGAATTTCTGGTCTGCAGGTTTTCAAATCCTGGGGTTTTACATACCTGTGAGCCCAGGTGTTCTCTGTGCCAGGCAACAGGTTACAGCTGAGGGCCCTGTGACTCATTCGCTGACCCCAGTGGTGCATCCAGCTTAGGAAGAAATGACTTTGTGATGGCAATATATCTTGCTTTAAAAGAGACACACCCCTTTCTGTAATTTTTTAATGCTCAGCCTCCAACAATGAGCTCTGCTCATTTGACACAGTGAGCCCACACTAGCTAGCAACAGGTTTCCTGTGAGTGAAGCTGACAACCACACTATGATGGAGGAGGGCAGGGATACGGTCCCCAATCATAGAGGTGCTCAGAGAGATGATGTGACTTGTACAGGAGTGACACACGGAGTGACAAGGACAGGCCTAGCATTCCCACATCCTTCCCTGCTTGGCCCTCCTCCCGTGCACTCTGCCCCACTATGCACCCACCCACCTCCCTGAGGCTCAGTCCTTTAGGGGAGTTCTGAGTCCTATTTAGGCTAGCCACGCTGACTTGCCGTTTGATGCCTTTTTGTAGGTAACTATGTCCAACTCTTGGCCAACATTGATGGTGTCCTGGTGATCAGGGCATACACACCTGTGTCCAGTGATGATGACCAAGGCTTTGTGGACTTAATTATAAAGGTAAATGGTGCAGGCCCCCCCTCCCCTATGTCCAGGTGCCTCACCCTCACAAGCCTATCAGGGTGGTGGGGTGGAGAAGAGACTCTTTCCCTAGACAGTGTCCTTTAACAGTGAAGCCACTGACCTGGTGTAATCTCCCGCCCAAGTGGCTCCAATCGTGAGTGCAGGGCACTTTCTGCATGGTTTCCAACAGCAAACGTGTAAGGTGTGTGCGGTGGTGGTTTGCACAGCCTCTGGTCTGAGGCTCTGCAAACCAGACTGCCTTCTTTTTCAGATCTACTTCAAAAATGTGCACCCGAATTATCCAGAGGGAGGGAAGATGTCTCAATACTTGGACAACATGAAGATTGGGGACACCATTTTTTTTCGAGGGCCCACTGGGCGCCTGTTCTATCACGGGCCAGGTACTGGGGGTTCACCCTGGGACTCCCATGGGGAGGAAGGAGATTCCTATAGCAGTTGCATTGTTCTAGGAAACGCCTCGGATTTGAGTCCCATGGATCACACACTCTTTCACATACCATTTCACAAGCCTTGTAGGCGCCATCCAGCCAGGGGAGTGGTTATGTGTTTCCTCATCTCTGTATCCCAGCACAACACCTGATGCATAAAAAGTAACCCACTACTGTTGAAAAACGGGTGGATGGAGTTCACACTCATTCATTTGCTCCCATATGCGTCACTCGCTCGCTTGCTGCTGTGGGTGGGAGCGCTGTGCGAGCTCCCTAGCCACTGGAACCTCCCTCCTTCCTCAGAAGAAAAGATCCAGGATGCCCCGCAGAGGCCCAGACTCCATTCCCACTCTGTGCACGGGTGCACCGGGCTGGCCACGGAGGTCGCTCTGGCTTAAAAGGGTGCAGCCGCACCCCCCGAGAAGTCCCAAGGAAAGGCCAGTGCTGTTTTGCAGGCTCTCAGGCAAGGACTCTAGAAGTGAGCAGCATCCTCTGTGTTTCCAGGGAAGTTTTCAGTCAAAGCATACAAAACGAGTAAGCCCGAAGAAAAACGAGCCAGTCACCTGGGAATGATCGCTGGGGGCACAGGTAAGAGGCTTCTGAGGGCTTCGTCCTAGGTGAGCCCTGAGCCGTTTCTGACCTTGGAGTCCTTGGATCCTAGAAGGGGAGATGTGAGTGAGTCCTCCCCTGGCTGATTCAGACGGGAGTGCGGGTCAGTGCTAGGCCGTGGCCCTGACCCTGTGCACCCTGCTTCCCTTCACCAACACAGTGGGGGAGGCCCCCCAGGAGCCCGGGGGAGCCGCTAAAGTCAGGCTGGGGACAGGGATGAGGCTGAGGACCAGGCTGGGGAGGCCCACACGTGGTCCCCCAAGGACTCCTAGTTCCAGGTCAAGCCTCACCCCCGTCTTTTTATATGAATTTCTGAAAGAAGAGAACAAACATGTAAGGAGAACTACAACTAGCCAGGCACCGTGATAGGCACTTTTAAAAACTATTACAATTACTCATCACAAATGAGGACCCTGAACTGCTCAGACAGGTACTTGAGAACCACCCTGGTCAGATAGCGGGAGAACTGGGCATGGAACCCAGTTCCCAAACTAAAGCCAATGCTCCTTCCATCGACCATATGAAAGTGAGAAAGGGAAAGCCAAAACGAAGGGCAGTTCCCCACTGTGAGTTTTGGGGACCGAAGTGAGAAAAGTAGACCTGGGGTCCGGCTGCTCCAGACCAGGGACTGTGGGCAGCCGCGAGGGCGAGCTGGCCTGCCGCACACTGTGTTCCAGGGATCACGCCCATGCTGCAGCTCATTCGCCACATCATCAAGAACCCGCGCGACAAGACCAGGATGTCCCTCATCTTCGCCAACCAGGTCAGTTTTGCTGAGTCTGCCTCGGGCTGGCCGGGGTAGGGTGGATGGAATGTCTGCAGAACAGGGCTCCACATTCTCCCAGCCCGCACTGAGCCCAGGCTGCCTGGTGCCTGCGGCTGTGGGCGGGCCGGTGGGCTGCTGCTGGCGGTGGAGAAGCTACATCCTGGCCCGTTTCCCCACTTGTTGCTTTTTTCAAACTCTTGTCTCCCCAACCAACCTAAGCACCCTGCTTTCCTTCCTTTCTTAGTACTTAGTTCTATGGTAATCTGAGTATAAAATCATAGCAGCGCTCCCTGCAAATTTTGGAATATACAGAAGCATATAAATATTTGACTTATTGTCTTTTTTTTCTCTGCACACTCTATATGTATTTACAGTTACATATATATAGTTGTGTGGTTTTTTTTTAGTCAACATTACCATACAGATATCTTCTCATGAAAGCTCTTTATAAATATTTTCATTATGGTCTATATCAAGTTGCACCATCATTTACTAAATATTTAGTAAATATTTAGTAAATATTTAGTAAATCAATTATATATATATAATTGATTTTTTACAGAGGAAGGGAGAGAGATAGAGAGCTAGAAACGTCGATGAGAGAGAAACATCGACCAGCTGCCTCTTGCACACCCTCTACTGAGGATGTGCCCGCAACCAATGTACATGCCCTTGACCAGAATCAAACCTGGGACCTTTCAGTCCGCAGACCGATGCTCTACCACTGAGCCAAACTGGCTTCGGCTCATTTACTAAATCTTCTACATTCAGATTGTTTTCAGTTATAAATGATGGTGATGAAGAATTGTACCTTGACTTGGTCACTTTTGGATTATTTTCTTAAACAGAATCACAGAGATGGAATTATGAGGACCAGAATGATGAGTTTTAGGACTCCAGGTCTCTATGTAACATCTCTGAGCCTGTGACCAGTTTCTTTAGGCTTTGGCTTGCTTTTCCCCACATGAGGCTCCAGCCTTTGTTTTTCTCGTTAGCTCTCCAGTGACCGAATAGCCAGTCGCTATATATTTAAGTGACCAAATAGCCAGTCACTATGATGCGCACTGACCACCAGGGGACAGATGCTCAACACACAGGATCAGGCTCCCTCCTGTCCGGATTGGGCCTGTGGGGATTGGGCTGAACACAGCTATCCGACATCCCCTGAGGGGTCCTGGATTGTGAGAGGATGCAGGCCAGGCCAAGGGACCCACCCAGTGCACAAATACATGCATAGGTGGGGTCCTTTGGCCTGGCTGGTGATAGGGGCCAATCCAGCTGGCTTGGGGGAGGGACCACGGGAGGTTGGCTATGGGAGTACACTGACCACCAGGGGGCAATTCCTGCATTGATCGTCTGCCCCCTGGTGGTCAGTGAGCGTCATAGTGACCGATCGACTGGTAGTTTGGTCATAACGGTCACTTAGGCTTTTATATGTATAAATACAGATTATATCATATCATATCATATATCATATATCATATATCATATCATATCATATATCATGTCATATTACTATATTATATATCGCTGCCTTAGCCTCTTCCATTCCCTCCAGAAGATCCTGGGCCCACACTAAGCTCGTTTCAGCTGGGTTTGCTGAGCCTGGTGCTCAGTGTGGTTGTGGGAGGTGGGGCTGGGGCCTCTGAGGGAAGCCAGCCCACTGCTGTGGAGCCACGGCCTTGCAGCTGGAGGCAGTCACCCAACGGCCCAACTCCTGCCCTCACAGGAGAGGGTTTGTTGTGCAGGAGCAGGGCCTGTGGGGAGCACTCCACTAGAGTTTGCGGCAGCCGGGCCAGGAACATGAACATGCTAACCCACATACTCCATCTGAGGGATCAGCAGGAAGTCTCTGGAGGGGCCGTGCTCAGGCTGCTTCCTTTTTAGACAGAGGACGACATCCTGATGAGAACGGAGCTCGAAGAAGTTGCCACAACTCACCCGGAGCAGTTCACCCTGTGGTACACCCTGGACAGGCCTCCTCTTGGTACGAACCCCATTCTCCCCGCCATGGGCCCTTGACCCACCTCAGGGCTGAGTCCCTGGGTGTGTGTGTGTGTTTATTAGGACTGGGCTTGGGGGTTGAGAACTTGGGCTCTACCTCCCACGGAAAATTCAGGAGTTTGAAGAAGGGGAGATTTGGAATGACCTGCTTGCAAAGGCGGTCAAGGGAAGGTGTCCGACATCTCAGCAGAACGTCACACACTGCACCGAATAACAGGAGGGACACCGAGGCACTGGGCCACCCTGAATACCTACCTTGCACTCCGCACACATCCCATGGAGGCGTCAGGCCTCTGACCCCTTCTCCATCCTCGGCCGTACTCACGGCAGGCAGACTCCAGCCAGAGGCCTCGGAGCCTGGGACCTGGAGTAAACTGCTGCCTGCCCAGGGGTCCCATGTCCTCCACTTCTCTGCTTTCTGCAGAGAACAGTGGTACACACTTCTGAGTCTTGGAGAGCAGCCTGGCCTCCCTCTCCCTGGCTTTAGGGACAGTGAGAGGCCTGGGGCCAGGGTCTCGCCCTGGCGCCTCCCCAGCTCTCCTCTGCTTACCCTCAGACTGGAGATACAGCACTGGCTTCGTCACCGCCGACATGATCCAGGAGCACCTGCCCGCTCCCAGCAAGTCCACGTTCATCCTGGTGTGCGGCCCACCACCCCTGATCCAGACAGCCGCTCACCCGAACCTGGAGAAACTGGGCTACCCCAAGGACATGATCTTCACCTACTAACACCCCCTTGCTCTTAGCGAACGCCCCGGCCCCTTCCATCTGACTCACAGTGAGTTCAGCGTCACCACGTTCGGAAGTGCCTCAGGGCACCCTGGGGCTTACAGGAGCCCCTCTCCTTGGGGTGGGCCTAGGAAGGGATTAAGGGGCTGGAGACGAAGTGGCCTCCGGATCCTCCTTGCCTGGGGAGGCTCGGAGGGATGTCATCCTAGCACCTTTCCCCTTGGCTCAGTGAAATAAACGTCAGTACAAAGCAGAAGCCCAGGGAGTGTGGCTCTGTGTGGGACCCGCCAGGCACTCAGAAGGCCCTGGCCTGCCCTCCGTGTGCACTGGCTGTGTGTCCATGGGAGGGCAGAACTGGCAAAGGTGCCAGGGCAGAATTTCGGAAGAATCCAAGTGGGGTCATGATAACGCCCAGTAATCTCTTTTGACCGCCACCCCCCCATCTCCACCCCCATACACATTTGTTTTTATAATTCTCACTTGATATTTTTTTCATTGATTTTGAGGAAGAGTGGAAGAGGGAAAGAGAAAGAAATATTGATGTGAGAGAAACACATTGATTGGTTGCCTCCTGCAGGGACCCTGATCAGGGGAGGAGCCTGCAACCGAGGTATATGCTCTTGACTGGAATCGAACCTGGGACTCTTCGGTCCACAGGCTAATGCTCTATTCACTGAGCCAAACTGGCTAGGGCCACAGTGTTTTGTTTTTAAGGTCAGACCTACGAGAGGGCTCAGGCACCCACCATGAGCACCCGCCCTTCTCCTGCGGGAGACCCTTGAAGGAGGAATGGTGTTAAGAACACACATGCCAGGGCAGTGGGCGGACCCACGGGGTAGGAGGGCTCCAGGAACCCTAGACACCCTGCACTTTGCACAACAAATGGAAGCAAGGGGTGAATTTTTGCTGGCATCCTCTGAATGCCAGGCCCTGTTCTGGTGAGGTGGGTAGGGGTGGTCACAGGCAGAAGCTTCTGAGCTTGCGAACAAAATGAAATTCCAGAAGCTATTCCTTAAATCCTTCCTATCACTAACTCCAAAGTCTATATAACTCTTACCATCTGATGCTCATGGCTAGGACATGCTCCTGCTCTGTGACCTGTGAGGGGGTAGAACCCCTTCTGCTCTCGATTTTGTTTAATTCTCATAACAAGGCACAGAGTCTGTGGGGATTCTGTTCTTTAAGTTATAGAGGAAAAGGAAACGGAGCCTCAGAGACAGAATTACTATCCCCAGATCGTTCAGCCAGCAGGTGGCAGAGGTGGGCTTTAAACCTGGGTCTGTTTCATTTTAACTCCCTTCCCTTCTCACAAACACTGGCAGAGCAGCAGCATCGCCAGACCTTGATTTTGCTGGACTTCTTACTCAACACATATATGGGTTAGTGATGGGGAGAGGGAGGGCAGGCTACAGGAGAGAGAGGGACACTGCTCTAGGGAACAGCTTTGTAGCACCCACAGGGTGGCCTCCATGGGGTACCTCCCAGCGGGCAGTGGGGGGGGCTGCTGGGAGGCAGCCAGCCCCATTCCTCTGTGTGGTCAGCATGTCCTCAGGGAATCCCTTCCTCAGAGAAAGATACTCTGCATGACGAGCAGATTCTACGCTGGGATATTTTTCTTAAACACAAATGTTACCTGCTTTAACCTCTTACTCGTCCCCACCTGGCTACCTGGGTCTCCAGGATAAACTCCAGGGCCTGGCTTACAAGGCCTTTCCTGATGTGGCTCCGGCCGGCTCACCAGATTTCTCTCTCCCCCGGCCTCCCACTCTCACCCCTTCTCTGGCTCAGCAGTTCTCAGCTAGAGGGGATCTTCCCCCCAAGGACTATTTGGCCGGCTTGGGAGACAGTGTTGGCTGTCACAGCGGGAGAAGAGTTGCTATTGGCACCTAGAGGGAGGCCAAGGGCTCGGCTAATTGTCTTAGAGCACACAGGACAGCCCCCAGGACAGTAAACAGCCCAACGCAGCAGTGCCGGGGCCGAGAAACCTGTCTTCACATGACTTCCCAGGATGGGCCGAGATGCTTCAGGTCCATCTGTCCGGCGTGCCTGCCCCCTTGGCAGGGTCTTGGGGAGCCTGCTTCATCTTTCAGAACTCAGTGATCACATCTTCCTTGGAGCCTCTTTGGTCCTGGCCCCCAGTCCTGTCCTCCATTTGAAATAACTTGCTGTTGGGGCTGAAGGGACTGCTACTGGTGCCCCTGCAACACTCTCCTGTTTGAGACCTGTGAGCCCTCTCGGGACCATCTGCACCCTTAGGAAGGACCTTGGCGCTCTACCCCTCCTTGGGTCCAGCACGAAAGGCACTTGACCTGCACACACAAAGGAGTGTGTGTGTATATGTGTGGTGGTGTGTGTGGTGGGGGCAGGGAGGGGTTTGCAGCATGGATCCCCTGTGCCCTGTGAGGACCAGGATCGGGCCTTACAATGGGCGTAGAGCCCACCCACAGCAGGCGTGCAGTGAGTCTGTGTTGAGGGTGAGCATGCTAAGGGAGAAAGACCACGGGTTACTTCAAGGTGAGCCAGGAAGGGACACAGGGGCCTCCAACCGAAACACTAGTGAGGGATTCCTGAAGGAGGCCGTGTCTTCCGGGCCTCAGCAGGCAGGACTTGGCCCTGTGGCGGGAGCTGGGAGAAACACACACCCACAGTGAGGGGAGAGGGAGACAGCAGCGCAGGCGTGGGCACAGGGTCCTGAAGGCTGAAGATTCCAAAGGGCTGGGGCGCTGACGAAGGCTTTTGCGCTCTCCTCTGTGGTAATTCTGGAACTGGGGAGTCATTAGCCAGAAGCCAACAGGCTTAAAGCAGCGCCGAGGGAAGGTCACTGGGGATGGGGTAGAGGAAGTCTAGAGGGGACCACATAGGAGAACAGCTGTGGAATAAGATGAGAGGTGTGACTGAGCTGGAGCCATCACAGGGGGATGAGGGGGCCAGTCACCAAGGGCAGAGACCGGCTGGGAGGGGACTGTGCGGCAGGGGCAGGGGCTCTCTCCTGAGGTGGGAGCTGCCTGAGGTTCATAGGCTCCCCTGGAAGATGGAGTTGCTTTGGAAATGAGATCCCCAAGGTTCTTCCACTAGGGTGAGCTGTTTGACCAGACAGTTGCATTGGAAGGTGGTGAGGGAAAGGCTGGAAGCTGGAGGGGTGAGGGAGGGAGAGAGGGTGTGTGTGTGCTCTGCTTGCCCAGCTTCACGGAGAACCTGAGACAGGCTTGCTTTGCAGTGGAGGGTAGGCTGAGGGCAGCCAGGGCTGGGAGGGAGTCTCACCGCTCCTTTCCTCTTCTCACCCAGATCCCTCATGGGACCAGGTTCCTGTGAGGGGGAGCACGCGCCTCTGTCTGGCAGCGCCCAGGGAGGGCCCTGTTAGCCTCTGGCCCAGCTCAGTGACCAATCGCACTCAGAGGGTGGTCTCAGCACTTCTCCAGAAGAGCCTTTATGCACGCTCAGCCCCGCCCTTTGGTAGAAGAGCCCCCCCGTGTCTCTCACTCGGTCCCTGGCCACCAGGAATAGCTGCGTCTGCACCCACATCTCACGGCCTCCACACAAAAGGGGTCACAGCCACATATAAAAGTACAAAAGGTATAAAAGCTGCGGCGAAGGGCACAGCACTGTTGAAGATGTGGGGCGCTGGGGCCACATCTGTCCAAGCCCCAGTGCCCTGCCGCCAGCACCCACGTCCCAGGCGCCCGGCCCGCCTCCGCCTGGCTCTGCCGAGGCTGTGTGCCAGCTCCCCGCTGCAGCAGAGCCTGGGGTCCGCACGCGCCTGCCTCTCCGGCTCTCCGCCACGAAGTCACCTCCAGTCCTCGGAGTTGGGAGCAGCCAGGGGAGAGTCGTTCAGCATCTGGTCCTGGTTCAGCATGGTCTGAAAGGTCACAGCCGAAGGTGCGGTTGGACGGGGTTTGGGTCAAGGCAGCTATGTGGGAAGCAGTGGGCACTAGGGGAGGTCCCACCTGACCCTATAAGTTCATGGTGCCCCAGGGACCCTGTGCATTGGGTCAGATCAGACAGCATGATCAAGATGATAAATTGCTTATACCGTAGGTCAGTGGTCAGCAAACCGCAGCTCGCGAGCCACATGCGGCTCTTGGGCCCCTTGAGTTTTTTGCAAAGCCCAGCTTAGGAGTACCCTAATTAAGTTAATAATATAGTTTAGGTTTAAAATATCTGGCTCTCAAAAGAAATTTCAATCGTTATACTGTTGATATTTGGCTCTGCTGACTAATGCGTTTACCGACCACTGCCTTAGGTAAAGCTGCTATTTTCAAGGCCCCAAGAAACCTATTAGAGGTGAGAAGGTCAGAGCTGAGTGGTCATTTAGGTGGGTGAGACAAGAAAAAACAACTGAATAAAAATGATCCCACTTGGATTCAGGGAGATGTCCTCTGCCCTGATCACACCCTTGAATACAGCCTTTATAACCTGTCTCTATGGGAACCAACAGGACCTAAACTGTATGGGGCCCCCACAACGTGAGGTGGGGATAGCCTCTTCCTGCCTGTTCTAATCTGCCTGTGCATCTTGCAAGGAGGCTAATGTTAGCTTTGCTTCACAGAAACTGAAGCTCGGAGGGAGAATGACTCTCTCGACTTCCCCACAGGGGCGTGAACCAGGCTAGCCTCACTCCCGGGGTGCTCCTCTCCCCGAGACCAGGCTGCCTGCTGGACACAGCAGTATGTGTGCATGTGACTTGATATTCAGGATGTCAGAGGCATGATGAGACATATGTGGGGCCCAAGGGCAAAGAGGGTAGAATAGTGCCCACCAGGCCAGAGGTGAGGCGGGGCATTGGGCTGACTGGGCAGGTGACCAGAGCTACTGAGCATCTCGGTTTCCTCACCAGCTCTGAGTCTGGGAAGAGGACCTGAGGCCTGGTGTGCTTTAGTTGGTTTTTAATCGAGGTCCATAACCCTCCCCAGGCCCCTGAACTGCTCAGGCCCAGCAGCAGGCCCGTGGAGAAGGCATATGCACCGCCTGCTGCCTAAGGGCTGGCTCAGGCTCTGGCCCCAGCGCCCAGCACCCTCCTTTGTTCTCTCTGCACCACCACCTCCATCCCACCCGAGAGCTGCTGATGACACAGGTTCTGGAGTGGGGACAGGGCCGTCCCAGGCCTTGTGCACCACCTCACCAATCTCATCCCAGCACCTGTTCTGTGGAGAGCGTCAGGGTCCTACCGTGAGGCGGTGAATGTCTTGGGAGAGGAGCCCTATCTGCGTCACCGTGCCTTCTGAAGGTGCCATCTGTAAAACGGGCAGCGGCCCGGTCAGCACACGTGGACTCCACTCTGACTCACAGAAATGGCATGCGCATCTTCTACAGCTTGGGCATGCTCCCCTCCGGGTGCAGACAGGTGTGGGCCAGGCCCTGAGAGCACATGCCACCTCTGTCCCCGGGGAAACACGGAGCCTCCAGTGTCCCACACTGCCATGCACATGCTCTCCTGGGTCCAGCAGCAGCCCTTTCCTATATGCCCAAGGCTCTATTTCCAGAGCAGAGAGGAAGGCCTTCAGGATGCTGAATACACAGATGACTTCTGGCACCAATAGGACCCCGGACTCCAATGCCCGGCACAGGCACAGGGAGCATCCTCAGGGAGGATTTCACAGGTGGGAAAATGGGGGCCCACACGGGGATGAAGGCCTTGCTTGTGCCCACACGGAGAATCAGTGATGTAATTCCATGCAGTTTGAAAACAGGCACATACAGGGATACCCTCCCAGGGATGCAATAAGAAGTAAGGGATAGCCCAGCTGGTGTGGCTCAGTGGTTGAGCATCAACCCATGAACCAGGAGATCATGGTTCGATTCCCAGTAGCGGGTGTGTAGGAGGCAGCTGATTCAGGATTCTCCCTCATCATTGATGTTCCTCTTTCTCCATCTCCCTTCCTCTCTGAAATTAGAAAAGAAAGGAAGGAGGGTCAGAACCTGCCCTGACTATGGTTCTACAACGTGTGGTACCCAGGGACCAACCTCTAGACGCACCTGCCACTCAAGGTCCTAGGCACTGGCATCAAACACCAGCCGTGCCAGCAGGTGAGCTCGTCCATCTCTCACTGGCCGAAAGTGAGGGGAGACTAGACAGAGGCCATGGCCTGAGGTTACAAGTAGTTTAAGAAGCAAATCTGAGCACTGGCTCCATCTGGGACAGAATCAGAGTGTCCTCAACGGGGTCACAATGAGGCTGTTAGGCTTCTGCAGATGAGGCCCTGGGGGACCCAGTGGAGCCAAAAGCTGCCCTGGGCAAGCTGGAATCTCCTGGGCAGGAGCCCAGGCGTGTCTCTCACGCAGTCCTTGGCCAGACAAAGCCAGTCTGGAAGACCCATTATCAGTTAGTCAGCCTCTAAATCAGGAAGCAGGTCTTTGCAGCCCTGCCAGCACAGGCGGACCAACCCCCACGGTGGCTAGGGGCCCAGCTGGGCCCATAACAGAGAAGCTGGCAAAGCACATGAAAGAGCAGAAAGTCCTGCCAGCAAGGCCACCTCCTTGTCTCCCCACCGCCGCCTTCACTGGGTGGCCCACGCCGCCGAAACAGAAACCAACTGTGGGGTCTGCACGTGAGATGTGACCTACAGTCAGGACATGTGTGTGTGAGAGACGAGGGGGGTGGAGCCTGAGACCACAGGGCCACCGGCCTCCTCTGAAGGATTTTGGGATGGGGGCCCTTCCCTGGCTCTCCTCCTTGTCCATGACACTCGGCAAATCCATAGTGTGCATGGCGAGGACCCGTCCTCCGGCTGGGTGCCGCTGGTGGTCACACGATGCAGGGGGCAGGACTCATCTCCAGATGTGCTCGGCTCTCTTCCCCACCAAGACTAAAGACGTGCTGTATGGTTTGCTTTCCACATAAATACCGTTTTATTACCAGGAGGAAGCGACCACCTCTGTAGTAAGGCACAGCACAGGGACCTTGTCGTGGCGGCAGAAAACCCTGCTGCTGTCCCTGGGATCCCAGCCGAGACTGTGGCACAGGCCTAAGGCACTTGAGATTGCCCTTCAACTGAAGCACAGTGGACGGGCCCGGGAGTGAGGCCCTGGCGATGGTCCACGGTCTCAGGACCTGTGTCCAAGCTCGTCTATTCCCACGGGTGCTGAAGATGGGGCACCGAGAAGTACTAAAAATGTACAGGCTTCTTTTAGTGTCTTTCCCCCTGAGTGAGAGCACCTTTAGCAACCGTTCCCAAAGTCTGGCCCCTCAGCAAAGGTGCGACTCCATGCCCTGGCCACCCTCGGGGTTCGAGAGACAGGCCCAGGGGAACACGATGGCTGAGTGTTCTCTGCGAGCCATGCACACGCACGGGGGTGAGATGCAATTATGTGCTGACACACACGGTGTTACTGTGAGTTCTCAGGGTGCACAGAGAGGACAGGTGACAGGGGCATCAGCAAATCTATCCCACCTGGTCCAGCCCATCCACTTCGGGGGCATCGAGTGGGCCGGGGCCCCGGTAGCCACTGTAGACCCTGTCACCGACGCTGTCACTGGGCTCCATGGGGCAGATGTAGTCCGTCGATTCATCAAACTTCTTCTTCCTTATGTTTCCAAAATGTGAGAATCCCAGTTTCCTTGGCTAAAACACAGCAAACGCAAGATTATGAGGAGATCGTCAAGCTGGGATGCAGATATGACTGACCATACCTTACACGGCAGGCCTCTGAGAAAGATGCAAGTCAAATGCTTCTGGAAAAACTCTCTTAACCAAACAGAGCCCCTGTAAGCAATATCTATGCTGGGGAAAGACCAACAGGTAAATGATCTCATGTGGAGTGCTGTCCCCCCAAGACTCCACTCCTGAGACACATGCCTCCTGACCCAGCAGGGATGCTGGCATTGCCCGGGGACAGGGATGCCTAGAGCCCTGCCCCACCACAGCTGCTGGTGCCACACAGGGGAGTTCTCCTTGCCCTTGTGGAGCCACAGGGGACAGGCCTGCTGGCCCTCCTTTCCCCCCTCCAGCTGCGCCCAGCAGTGTTTCCCCAGACACACTTTCTGTCCTGCTCCCTTGGCGAAAGAGGTCTGGGAAGGACCTGCTCTGAGGACCGTGTGGCTCAGACAGGTCAGATGGGCTTGGTGGCATTCTGAGAGCCCCATTACTTGGACAACTGGTTAACTATGTGCCAGCTGCCAAGGGGAACACTCCTGTAGCACAAAACTGGGTTTGACTGCAGGGAGCTCAGGCCTGGGAAAGTGAGGCAAGGTAGAGGACAAGCTCCTAGCCTCTCGAGAGTAACTGCTTCCTGCACGTGATGTCCATGTTAAGCAACCCGCACTTGGACTCAAGTGTGGCCGGGAGCTAACACGCCAACAGTGAGACCACAGCAGAGCTGAGAGAGCTCCTGGTCCAGGTGCACGCACGGGGTTGGCCCCGGGTGCTGGGTCACGGCTGTGCAGCACGAGGGCAGGAGGAGGGCCGCCGGACTGCCGTAGAAGGTGTTGCCACTCACCCGGACTTTGGCTGTGGTGGTCAGTGGTGTGTAAGCTGGTGAGGTCATTTTCTCCCGCTTCTCCTGTTCAGCCTCAGGACCAATCAGAGCATTGAATTTTGTAGTTAGGTGGCGTCTGAGGAGCGTCTTTTGTGGGGGGATGTTGAGAAGCATAGCCAGGGTGTCCCCAGTGAAGCGTGGCTCCAGGATCTAAGAAGAAACCAGACAAGCTGCCCAGGGGTGACGAAGGGGCTCCAGGTGATGACTAAGAAATGAGCTCCCCCACCACTGCGGGCCTGGGTGCGCCTGCAGAGAACAGCTGAAGCTCGCACTTGACCTGTGTCCCACGCCCCTCTCTACCTGGCCCAGAGCCTGGCTTTGAGCAGACACTAGCACAGCTGCTGACCGATCATCTCCTTTTCACAGACGAGCAGAGAACTGTGACTTCTTAGATAAGCACACCTCCCAGACTCCACTCTGGTTGACATCCAAGCCACCCCTTCATATCCCTGCTGGCTTCGCCACTTGACAGATCTGAGTGAAGATGAGGACTGTATCACGGCAAGCAGGAAGCTACATTTGGAGGGGGAATGAGCTGTCCTCTCTGGCCCCCATGTTCTATAGGAGGAGGTAGAGCTGAGGGCTGATTCTCACCCAGCCCCTTTCCCCGGAACTCTCTGGTCTGTGGCTAGGCAAGTCCTTCCAGGGGCCGTCTTGCTTCTATGAGGTATATTAATTCTCAACCACAAATTATCAAAAACACTTTGAGATTTCAACTTGTACAAGGATTTCAGGTGAAATATCAAATATTTTTACTAGGACTGATGTCTAGCCCTGAAGAAAGCAATTCCTGAATAGCCCAGCTTTCACTGAGGCAGGTGGGCTGGTCCAAAGAGCCACTCACAATGAGACCTCCGTGGACGCCGCTCCCACGAAGGTTGGGTGCATACTCCGCCAGGTCCACGGATCGCAACCACTCCATCACCCTGTGGTTGGACCACTGCACAACTTCTGAAGCAGAAAGGTTGCCCTGTGACGGAGAAGAACCATGAGATTAGGTCTAACCGACCCCACCGTGGCGCTCTGTGGAGCAGTCCCCGGGAATGAGCCCGCCCCGGCTGCCTCGCCAGAAGACAAGTCCCATGCCCCCAGGGACTCAGGTGGCAAGACCAGTTGCCCGAGAGCATTTCCAGTTTCCAGGAAACGGAGCTCTCATGGTATCAGGCAGGATATTCTACACTGAGCTATCCGATTCCAGAATCCTGTTATTCCCTAACTCTCTGGTTAACTTTGGAAACAATAGTCCCCAAGGGCACAGAGCCATTCATTCAGTGATTCAACGTAACCTTAAAGAGGACTGTCGATTATGAGCTGAGTGTTTTATAGACAAACACATCTCCCTGGCGTGGCCCGATGTTTTAGGAGAGCACACACTGAGATACTTGTGCCTAAGTGCCCTCCAGTGGCAACGGGTCTTCAAAATACCCAGCATGTGCCCATTGTACAGAAAACTTATTTGCTGAACAGGGAAAAAATAGGTGGTGGAGGGTAAGGGTAGGTGTTGTTAGTCCCTCAGAGTCAATCTTAGAGCATTAGACTTAGTTCCCAGGAACATGGGAGACGGGGTGTAGTCACAGCCCGTTAGCTTCAGGGCCCACCAGGA
This sequence comes from Pipistrellus hanaki, assembly GCF_964339955.1. Taxonomy (NCBI): domain Eukaryota; kingdom Metazoa; phylum Chordata; class Mammalia; order Chiroptera; family Vespertilionidae; genus Pipistrellus; species Pipistrellus hanaki. The sequence continues at coordinate 47,010,297 of NC_140511.1, read as the reverse complement.
GCTCTGAGGTTCACGGAACATGACCAGGGACTCCTCCAGAATTTGGGTTGCTGTGTTTAATGACACAGTTTATTCTCTAGAAAAAACCTGCTCATGGATCCCCTGTGCACCCAGGACTGGAGGTCAGTTAATTTCATATCTACGAATAGGGAGATCTAGTCCACAATGTCTGGTTCCTTATGGGCTCCTCATCTCCTCTCCTCTGCCTCCTTTGACACCCATATTTGTTTTGCCTCTTCCCTCCCTCTCCTTTGCACATTTCCTTATTGCCTTTCGTTATTATGATGGCTGTGCAAGACTTGCTGCCCCCACCCTCTTGTCTCCCCAAGGGAAGGTGGGAACTTGAAGGTCTGGTGGCTCCTGTGGGGCACAAAGTGGTCTATGCTTTGTGCCTCACAGGAGCCACCAGACCTTCAAGTTCCCATCTTCCCTTGGGGAGACACACACTTATGCGGGCCAGAGGGCGGGAGCAGCAAAGTCTGAAAAGCAGCCAGTTTGTGACGATGTTACTCTTGTTTTCTTATACCCAATCTTACAGATGTCCTAGTTCTGGGCTACCCAGATAGGTACGGTCCAGCCCTCACCTCATCAGCTGGCCGCCGGTGCAGGCAGTGGGGGTTGAACTTGTTGACGTGCAGCACGTGAATGGCACATTTGATGCTGAGATGATGTAGTTGGCTGGTGACTTTTAAAAAGAGTAGGTCATTCTGGAAGAGGAAAGTTTTGGTTGATGAACCAGAGTTTCCAAAGTGACAAAAGACCCCCCCGAGGTCCCTTCTCAGACCAAACACAGACAAGCCCACCACATCTAGGCAGGTGCACGTGGACACACCAACAGCTTTTCTTAGCACGATGGTTCGGATTTGGCTACTTGGCACCCCTTATGTGACAAACACCACGATTTTCAGACCGTAAGAGTGTGAGGGAATCAAGTTTAAAATAGCCACCCCAGGGACACCTGAGCTGAGTGCTCACAGGGACGAGTGAACTATTGAAAGGGAAAACCCTTACCACAGTCAGGTACTGCAGCATGCGCCCATCAACTCTGGATTCATGAAACTGGTCTTTGTACTGGGGTAAGCCAATATCATCAAGCCAACCTGCAGAAACAGGAGGAAACGGGTGAGTAGGATTCGAGAGAATGGGAGGATGTGGGTGCCAAAGGAAAGGGGGCAGCAGATGCTCATTCTGGAGTTCCGGCTGTACTCGCCATAAGGTTTAGTAATCCATCTGCCTTCCCCAAGGAGACAGCGTCTTTGAGACACATATTCCCAGGGAAACCGTCTCCCCCGAGGAGCTGCCAGAGACATAATGCACAGAAGCTTGTCCTTACGTGTCACCCAGATGTGGTCCAGGAGTGCAGACTTCTCCTCCTGCTTGGTGTTGATGGCTTTTACTGCTAAAACCAGCTTCTTCCTGTGAAGAGGGTGCTTAATTCCCAGCTCCTGAAATTGAAAGATGAAGACAGATGTGAATTTTTGGCGAGCAGCTTAGCCTTCAGAGGATGCTGTGTCTGGGTGGAGATATTCCACCTGGGTGGCAGCAGAATCCCGCACAGCAACAAGGGATCAATTTGCAGCAACAGAGGGAGTCTGGGCCTGCTTTGTCCACTCTGTTGTGTGTAGAGTGGGGGGTGGGAGAAAAGGGGTCCAGGAGGATTGGGGCACCTCCCAGGCATCAGTTTGGGGAAAGATGGGAATCTCCTTGCCTGGAGGCTCAGCTCTTACCTTTTCCATGTCCTGAGGGGTAGCGGTCAGTAAAGTGTGGCCAGAAGTCACCCACTGTCTGGCAAAGATCACGTACTGAGCCAGGCCGAAGTCCTCCAGCCACATGCACACGCGCTCCGTATTCCACTGGGCGAAGGGGGCATTGGGGTCACTGGGAAGCAGGAAGACAGCACTGTCTGTGAGTGGGGGGCCTGAGGCTCCCTCTGTACATAACTGAGCCTCACAAAGAGGGGGGCTATGTTTTAACAAATGCTCCCCACCATGGGATCTAGGTGAAAAAAATTCTACACCCTCATCTGAGGTGGTCTCTAGTTTCCGGTGGTGGCAGCTGGTCTGAATTAAAGACTGTAGCTGCTGAGAGCATGGGGCTGTTACATGATCCTTGTGAGGCCGTGATTACGTGTCCTGTGGTTCACACACATGTGCACACGTGCCTCAAGTCCAGAGTCCTGCCCCCTTAGGATGAAGAGCCACACTGAAGCATGTTTTCCACAGGGTTCAACACCACTTTTAGGGAAACACTCAGGAAACTAGGAAAAAGGGTCAGTTCTCTAACATTAAAAAACAAACAAACAAAAACACTCCAATCAACAACAGCTAATACATAATGAAATACTAGGGGCATTCACATTGAAGCCAATAAAAAAGCAAGCCTGGCCAGCGTGGTTCAGTGATTGAGTGTTGACCTATGAACCAGGAAGTCACAGTTCAACTCTGGAGTTACAGGCTTGATCACCAGTGTGGGATGTGCAGGAGGCAGCTGATCAATGACTCTCTCTTATTATTGATGTTTCTATCTCTCTCCTTCTCCCCTCATCTCTCAAATCAATAATATATATATATATATATATATATATATATATATATATATACATATATATATGTATAAATATATATACATATATATTAAAAAGTAATACTTTTTATCAGTACTAATATCAACACTAATAACTGAGACTTGTAGTCAGTATAAGAAGAGATGAGATCAAAATAAGAAGTATAGCCATTAGAAAGGTAAAAATAAACGAAATCCACGCCTTTCAGAAGACTATCAATCTTGAAAACCCTAGAGCACTCAGTAAGATGGCTAGTTATAAAATACACACACACATAATATTTATGACATGTATCAGTCCACAATTTTCTTTATATGATCAGTGCACAGACACTAACATTTTTTGTTAAAATAATTTAAAATCCCACTCATAGCAACCAAAATGATAAAATGTCTAGGAGCTGCCTTTTCAAAGAATGTGTGGGTCCTGAGTCACAACCTGTGGGTGCGGGGGGAGGTGGTAACTGTAACATCCAACTGAGCAGCATAAAAAGACATGAATAAATGAAGAGCCAGATCGTGTTTCTAGACAGGATGCCTGGGTATTACAAAGCCGTCAATTCTTAGAGACATCAATTTTTCATGTAAAGTGTGAATATTAATGGCACACTTAAAATCCCCATAGAAACTTCTTTCGGGAGTGAGAGGAAAGAAATTGACAAAGCAACTTTATATTCATTTTAAAAAATAAGCGGTGATTTATGGAATATATAGAAGGCTCCTTCCAAGAAAGGTTCCTTCCAAGAAAGTACCCCTAACATGATGGTTAAAAAAAAAAAAAAAATTAATGCCTGGTTGAGTTGTTAAAAAGGAGTGATTTTCTTAAAGGGCCAGAAGGATAAAAAACAAAACAAAATAAAAACTCGCCAAACAAAAAACGCTCTTGCTTCTTCCTCCATGTGCCTATGAGCATGAGCGAGGTCTACTTGAGTCCAACGGGAAGGGTTGGGAAGCCCTGCACTAGGAGCTTCCGCCTTCCACCTTCCACCTCTGGAATCTCTGGGACGTCCGCCCTGGCCAGGATTTCTTTGCAGATGGACTAGAGGGAGCCTTACCTTTTCTGACCCTTGGGGTCTCTCGTCCTAGAGAGCCTTGGCCCTGCTGTTGCCCGGAGTCCACCACGCCGAAACTCCGCCATCCCCGGTGCATCGGTGTTGAAATTTCCTGACTGAGTTCTTCGGATTCTGTGTGGAGAGCATCCACGGAATCTGTCAGGGACAGCCTGGAAGCGTGCTGTGGGGCGCACACCCTCCTACGCAGATCCACACAGGCCAGGCCCAGGACTCAATGGCACTGCTTCCTGGGGCCTCCCCAGAGGTCAAGGATCATGACCTGTGATAGCTCCTTGGCCAGAGTCAAGCTTCAATTCTAACCCTGCCTCTGGGATTTGGGCCTCTCCCTTTGGGAGTGAAAGTGGAGGTTGGTGCCTGGCAGGAGGCCCTGGTTTCTGCTTCATTTCACAGACTGGGTCAGTTGGGCCAGCAAGCAGTCAGCTTCCTATCTTCAAAGATGTTTTAAGACTCAGACTGACCCCTAAAACGGAAGCAAGTGTTCTCACACATGTGTCTCTCCCAAAGCACACGGTTCTTCCACAAAATACCACATGAGGGCGTGCACATATATTGCGTTTGCACATCCTGGAGCTGCAGAGAATGTGCTCAGGCTGTGTGGGATGGGAGAGCGCCTAGAATGAATGGCATGTAAGGTAACTGGCTATCTTTAATAGATGCCTTTCACAGTTCTCTTTCTCTGGGCCCTAAAAAAAGTCACTCAAATTCTTGGAGCACTCTATTTTCACTGCTTTTCTAATATTTAATTGCACAGGCATTTACGTAGGCTCTTTGCCCAGTCAAGAAGAATATTAATCCCAAGCTATATAATTACAATCATCACCACCAACTTACTTTCCCCAGAATTTCTTGATGCCTTTGGGGCTCCGTTTACCATCTGGTGTCAGGGGAGACTGTGGACCCGACTCCGTACCAGATGACGTGGATGAGAAGTCGTTGGCCATCACAGTATCATCCCAACCGCTTTCGGTATCTCCTGAGATTGAAAGAATGTGATGACGTGTGAATGAGTGGAAGGGCCATGACCTTCAGAAACTTCTCTCCCAGGCCTGGACATCCTCCAGGGGGCGTTGGGAAGAGTCTGTCCAGCTCTGCCTTCAGGGCAGAACTTTACACCAAGACCTCAGTAGGGGGCTCGAGCATACTCCAGGGTTCTCTAAGGGGACTTAATGAGCATAAGGTTTCAAATCTGGGTGAGCTAACGCCTTCAAATTCTAAGGGTTTGGGGTCCAAATACTTGCAGGGAACTCCAGCAAGGAAGGTGCTTTATTTTTCTCCAGGGAGATTGGGGAACTCAGGCAGGAGGGGTACCTGGCTGCACGCTCAGAAGGGACGGTTGGGGTAGGGCATGTCACACTCCACCTCACCTGGAAGGGTACAGTACCTAATACGGGGGCACTGACACTCCGGCCACGATCTCCAGCCAACCAAGAAGCAGAGAAGCCACATGAAGAAGCAACAGAGGCCCAAGTCCAGCCCACCAGAGTTATAGGGAAGCAAAGAAATAAACAAAAGTCATCGAGCAAGAGAGAAAAACTCAAACAGAAAGAAAAATAATCCCCACAAGGAAGAAAGGGGAGAAATGGGGACTAAGCTCGGCACACAGGGCCAAGGCAGTGAGAGGAGGTTTCAGGTGAGGGGACTGAACACCCTTGGAGCCACTTCCTGGCAGGGAGAGGGAGGAAGGGTGGCAGGGCTGAATACACGGGGCCCACAAAGCTTGTGCAGGTGCCAGGACTCAGTCAGACTAGAATGTCCAAAGCCACTGCAAGTCCAAGTCCGAGTGTCACCAAGACATACTCATTCAAGGGCTTATATGGAGCTCCTGCAGCTAGAGGCAGAACTGGCCAAGGACAGACGCCAACACAAGGGCTGGCACAGGGAATAGCCAGGGATGAGGAGTCAGGGGTAGGAGAGCTCTGCCAGGACCTGAATATTCCCTCCCAGGCTCCATGGATATGTGATGCTATAGGGCAGTGGTCGGCAAACTCTTTAGTCAACAGAGCGGCAAACTGTGTCTCGAGAGCCGCATGTGGCTTGCAAGCCAAAGTTTGCCGACCACTGCTGTAGGGGAAAGATGGCCTCTTCTGTATGAAAAGCAGCAGGGACCTCCACGGTTTCGGGTCCTAAGCATCCAATGGATATCCGTGTACTGGCATCCTTGCACACTGGCCACTGATTCTATTTCTCTAAGGAAGTGTTCTCCCTCAGGAGAGCTCATAATACCAACCTACTGGAAATAGGCTGCAGAGAGGAAGGGGAGAGAGGAAAGGGGAGATTAGGGTGACAGAGGAGGCAGAGCAGGGACAGGAAGGGTGGAGTGGGGAGTCTCAGAAGGAGGCAAAGGAGGAATTATGGGAAGGGCAGGAAGGGGTTCGAGAGAGGAGGAACAGGAGAGATAGGGGTGGAGTAATTGCAGCTGGAAAGAATGTGTGCACACCCTGGTTTCCTGGGCTCTAAGGTGTTTACTGAAGGAAACATTGTACCCAGACAGGGAGCCAGAGTCTCTGGAAGTGGTCTGACTTGTCTCATTTGCCCACCCGCCCCATTCTCCAGCTGCGGGCTGCCGTGGTGGGCACAGGATCTCGTGCACTAAGTGGAGGTACCAAGGCTGGACACTCACTCAGCCTCCGCAGGCTGTTTTCTGTGGGGTCAGGCTGAGGGCTGGTGGGAGTAGATTTGGCAGCGTCTCCATTGGGCATGGCTCCTGAAAGCTTCCCAGGTAACGTGGGGTATTTGTGCTCCGCCAGGAAAGGGCTGTCCTGTTGGAAGGAGAGAGATATTGAGTTAGGGGTCAGTCTCAGATTCAAGCCCCACTAGGAAACCTCAGGCTGCAGGGACAACACCCTGCTCTCCAGGAGCCAACTTCACTCCAGCTGACTCTGAGACCCCTCAGAGGTCATTCAGTGCAGGCCAGGAGAGGGGACCAGAGTTCTGAGGCTTCACAGTGATGCAGGGCTGTGTGAGCCCTGACTAAGCAGGAAGTGGAGGAAAGATGCAGAGGAGACCTTTTCATTTGCTGTAGTGCTCAGAGGCTCAGGGAATTAACAGCTATAAATTACCCTTTGAGCCCTTTGAATAAATAAATTAGAATTCTAATAAAAGCTATTGTTTTATTATATAATAACTAATATATTATATATTATACCTAATATAATAATATATTACTCCTATATTATATGTTAATAATTATATATTATGAAAATATTAATTTTGGAAAATGCCTGATTAAGGCAAAGAGAGAAGGTACACTGCACTCAGGGGAGATGACCACAGAAAATGAGCAAGAGGGCTACATGCCAACAGAATCCCCTAGGAACTCGGGATCATGATCTGCATAAGGTTTAGCCCCAGGGCAATGGGCTGGTCATGGAAAGTGTCCCAAAGAAACAGCTGATTGGAAGAGAAAGGAGAATTGGACTTACTTGGTCAAGAAAGACACAATGGCCCCTAAACTCACAAACAGCGTGCAATGCATTTGAGTGAGAAATAAAAGAAAAAGAAAAGTTGAAGCAACATGACCAAGGGAGTCAACTTTGGACCACTTGGTTGGCCTCAGAGAAAAAAAGTAACATGAAAGACAAAATTGATTTCAAAACCGGACAAGTTAGACAAGCAACGGGAGACTTCTGGACTGAGATATCTTTTGAAGTTTTGTTAACAGCCATGTGCCCAATACATTTCTGAATTCATTTGCTTATAAATGCATGTCCTAGAAATTGTTTGAAATCCAATTCATTCTTTGGAATTGAATACTAATGCCCTAGAAAGAAGCTCAGAAAGGAGGACTATGAGAAAAGTACGTGAAATTCTCAAATAATTCTGAAGGAACGGCTGGTGAAGTGGAAATCATCAGAATCTTGAGAGATGGAGATCATGTGGTTTTTAAGTTCACAGGGACCTATAGATAGAGCCTGGGCCTGAAAGGACAGACATGTGCTCAAGCTCCAAATGCTGGTTCCTGGACGGGCTGCCTCCCATCACTGGGGACACATGTAAAAACCATGTAAATCCCCATGTTGCAACCTGGTCCCATGAATCAGCCCCTCTAGGACTGTACCCTGGAAGTCTGTACTTTTTCTAACTGTGGGAAAGGCAAAATTCAACCAATTTAGAAAATTGAAGGGCCAGACTCCAAGTTCCATAATATACAGAAAATATGGGGGGAGGGCAGCCTCAAAACAGTTCTCTGGTTGCATCAACACCCATGCTCTCTTAAGAAGGGCAGAGGCAACAGAGGTCATTGACGTAGTCTGCTCGGGGCGCCTGCTGAGGAGCTGAAAGGTAAAGAGCACATGGATCTAACCCAAGGGGTGGGCTTCAAAGGTGGCCCAGATCAGTGCGAAAGAGATCAAGGAGGCAGAAAGGGCTCTTAGCTCTATTTAGCCAAGACGAAAAGCTGGGAAGGAAGGACTCACTGCGAGTGAAGGTTGTGCAAGGTCAGGATGGGACCCAGGGAAAATAGAAATGTTTGAATCAGGTTGCTTCCCTAGTCTCCAAGAAGAGTAAACCTGGTTAAGGGGAAGGATGAACTCCCAGCCAGGGAGCAGCATGGAACTGACTGCCCAGCACAGAGGCAGCACATTGAGTGGGAGGAGCCTGGGCGTTGAGTCAGACCAACCTAGGCAAAGCCCTTTCTCTTAGCCTCTCAGAACCTTTGCTCGTTTCTAAATAGAGAATAACAGTCCCTGCCTCAGAGCCCATAAACAGAGCACTGAAAAGGTCATGTGCTGGGGCCTGGAGTGACAGCAGTACCACCAGAGCAGTCCCTGGATGGGAGGACATCAGTCAGACCCCATCAGGAACGTCACACTCAAGTGTGGTCCAGGGCACAGCTGGAGGAGACTCTGAGGAACTAGTGCTGATCCCAGGAGACTGAACAGAGATGCCAAAGGTTTGTGATCTGTGCACATGAGAAGAGGATGTTTAACTCAGAGGGGGCCAGGAGGTTTATAGTCTAGAGCTGTCAGGAGCAGGGTTCCAGAGGAAGAGCTGGGATCGGCGATGATATTCTAGGGAAGCCCAGCAGATGTGCGTCAGAGACAGAGCTAGAAAAGAATACAGTGTGTCTTACAGTGCAGTGAGCGTTCAGTCACCAATGTTAGTTGCTGCTGTGGCTGAACGGACGTCTGGGTTTTTAGTCATGGCATATCAGCACAGAAAGAGTGAAAGCTGCCGCCCTCCTCTAGTTGTGTGGTGAGACCATATCCCCTTTCCAGTAATCGCATATACGCTGCCTGGTTGAAGATGAATTTCTCTGAGCCTATAAAATGGAGAAGATATATGAAACCCTACCCCACAGAGAATGGAGGTGAAAGCACACAAGACAGCGGGGTGCACATACAAAGAAAATGGAAAATGTTCTCTTTTCTCTCACCCTCTTACCCTTTAAAGTTAACATATTTTAAAGTTACAGAAGCTGTAACTTGCTACATGAAAACACTCTAGCAAACACTACAATCACATACAGGTGAGAGGGACATGCATTTAACATACCTTGGATTCTCCCACCAGGAACAGTTTGTTCCCGTTGACACACTATGGAATGATAAGGAGGATTTCCATTATGTGGAGAAAAAGAGACCTGTGTTAGTCACAAACAACTCAGGACCGGCTTGAATTTGCAAGGCTCATCCCCTCCCTCCCTATTGTTATGCCAGGTAACCATCCTCCATGGCAGGAAACAGGAATCACTGTCCAACCACATAGACAGATGTTCTGGGCAGCTGCCAACATCTGACCAGAAGAAGCAAGAGGCAAAGGACCATGGGAACAAAGCTACTGAATGGGCCTGTGCCTCCTGCCACCTCTCCCCTCTCTGGTTTTCCACAGCATCACCAGGGAGGCTGATGTACTGCTAGAGACCACAGGATCCTGGGCAGCGGGGCTCAGTGGAGATGCTCTGTCAGGGCAGGACGCCTTGGTGTCCAATGTCCTCAATCAAAGGCCTGTGACACTCTCCTCCAGTTCAGGATTTACCCACATGGTCCAGAGCTATCCTCATAAAGGGCCACAGAGCCCTCCTCATCTTTCCAGACTCTTACAAACACCTTCTCTACAATCTTCTAAATGATCCTGTAGCTCACTCTTGGGATTGTCTCTATCCACATCACTTCATTTAGAATCTCTGCAATACACATGGTGCCCTAGGATACTCGGCCAGTATTCAAGTTCTTCTGGGGCTTAATATAACTCATGGTCTTGACCTTACCTTCTCCTGCTCCCCATTTCCCAAAACCTGCCTCTGCCCACCTCAGTATCTTTTCTCATCAACTTCAGGCAACATTTCCTGGCTTACCTGGCTGCTAGGATGTCTTGGACCTCACTTGACTGTTTTTTGTTTTGTTTTTTTTTCAAGATATTCCCATAATTCCTGCCACCCCATTAACTTTATAAAAGGCCTACAAGGCTGGGACAGGGACCTCGCTTGTGTCCCTGCACTGTGCGAGGCACAGAGAAGTAACTCAGGAGCTCACAATGGGCTGACCTTATCCACAGGTTCACTTCTCAAATCTTCTAGACTACAGGAGAGTTTTTTCTGAGCCCTGGAAAAACACATAAGGAAGAGTTACTGGAGAAGGAGGTACCTAGTATCATTCATGCAGAGAACATTCCAAATGTTTAACCAGTAGTTTGTCTTGGGCTTAGGGTCAAGATCAGGAAAAAGCCACCCTCTCATCATAATGATCATATATAAGATCAGACTGGCCCATCTCCGGGATAGCCTGATTGGACAATGTATTAGTGAAGACATGAGAGCATCGCTTAAATCCAAATTAAAAGTCATTGGCATTCCTCAAAAACCTAGAATACATTCCATTCCGTTTTATCATTGTGAACTGTTTTGTAGTCATAAAAGACCAATGTCAACAGACTCAAAGAGAGGGAAGATGCCAATACTGCTCTGTCGGAGCCTAAGAGTAACGGGGGGGGGGGGGGGGGGGGGTGAGAATAACTTTAGAATAGAGATAAGCAAATCAGCCATCCCCACTTTCAAAGCATTAGCTGCTAGTTTCCCAGTCTGCTCAGAAGAATTTGCTTTTAGCCCTAACCAGTTTGCTCAGTGGATAGAGCATCGGCCTGCAGACTGAAGAGTCCCAGGTTCGATTCTGGTCAAGGGCATGTACCTTGGTTGTGGGCACATCTCCCAGTAGGGGGTGTGCAGGGGGGAGCTGATAGATGTTTCTCTCTCATCAATGTTTCTAACTATCCCTCTCTTTTCCTCTTCGTAAAAAAATCAATAAAATATATTTTAAAAGAAAAAAGAAGAAGTTGCTTTTACAGGGGCTACATTACTGAGAAGGTCAGTAAAGAAATAGACTGGATAGAGAAAAAGCAATACCATTGTGGTCACAAGGGTTCCCTGTGACAAGTATCTTTCTGGCATTAGCATTTCTCAGTTCATATGAAGAAGTCAGCATCTGTTTACATGAGTCTCTTGTGAGCCTGAGTGTGTGTTACTTTTCATAAACCAAATTTCTTATTCTACTAAACCAAGGTCTGGCTGATTACCCTCTTTGACACCACTGTTTGTTCTGGGGCTAAGAGGCTCAGGGGAAATGGAAAGTGGGTTTCTGAGAGTACAAGCTCTGGAGAATCAGCACCCATCTGGGTAAGCTTCTATCATGCTTGTGACCATTGACTCCAGACACCTTGGCTGAAAGACAGCCTGCTCTTGGCAGTGAAGCTCCGTATCTCCATTACTTGGAAACGTGTTCTAAAGAGCTGACATAGAGAACTAGAAATAGGTTCATTTTAGAGGGAACCAGACTGATGACAGCCAAGAGACAGACAGGCCAGCCGATTATAAGTGCATTGCTATGCAACACTGCCAAAACCATTGGACTAGCTTCTCTGTAGGAGAAATGGCTTTCCCTGAAGAGCATGGCTTGTCATAGAGTTAGAATCACCCTGAGAGCGGAAAGACATTCCAGAGGGCCTGACAGGCACAGATCATGGAATGCTCTCGGCTCTGATGAGCCACTGGAGGGCCCAGATGAGGTGCAGCCACCTCTCCTCTGAGGATCTAAGCCCTGGCCAGGTCTTTTCTCCATGACAGTGACCCAGACCCTCAGCCTGAAGGAAGGGAAGCCCCTCTACGGCCAGGGCTGATAGGTATGGTTTGTGATTCTCCATTGGTCCCGTTGTGGCCACTGCGAGGGCCTGGATTGCTGTCCTGATGGTGAAATGCAGGTATTCCCAGGACACAGTGGTCATGCTCACAATGCATGGCCAGTCCCCGCCATGTCAGGCGCCCCGAGTGGGGCCTGAGGTCACAGCTTGAGCCTCCTACCTGGTTTCCAGTGATTTCTGTGGAAGTGGAGGTGGCCCCACTCCAGGAGAGCTACATCTTGGAGGCATCTGCACCAGAAAGAGACGAGTCATCATAGAGGACAGTTGCTATTTGGAAACCACCCTTTGCCCTTCTTTGATGATTTCTCTTGGGGAGTTACAGTTCTTCCCTTGGGTACAAGCCATGGTAGCTCCATCAATTCTGGTGCTTTGCTATTTCAAGATACCAAGGAGGTGGGTGTAAGAAACAACCCAGGCCAACCTGCCTCTCCTTCCTGGGCCAAAGTTCACATCCTGGGAGCAGAGTCCCAACAAGAGAGTCCCGAGACTTGAATCCCAAAGGCTCTTGCTGCTCCCTTTCAGAGCTTGGTCCTTCAGTTTTTCCTTTCATTCATGAGCCCTTTTAAGAACATGCCTTTTAGGCCAAGGTTAGTCGGAGCAGATTTCTATTGTTTGCAATGAGCAACACTTCTATCGATAGAGTCACTCAACAAACATGAGCAACATCTACTGCCTGCCAAGCCCTGTACTCATCATAAGGCCAGCACTCCTCGCATCAAGGTGGTAGACAAGTTAATTAGGATGAAAGATCAATGAAGCATGTCCTTGTGGCACCAATTCCTACAATATAACGTGTTGTTAGCCCCTCCCTCTCACCCGTAGGAAGGTTAGGAAGGCTTTGGAGGGAAGACAACTCGAGCTGAATCTTAAGAACTGAGTGTGGCCGAAACCAGTTTGGCTCAGTGGATAGAGCGTCGGCCTGCGGACTGAGGGGTCCCAGGTTCGATTCTGGTCAAGGACATGTACCTTGTTTGCGGGAACATCCCTAATAGGGAGTGTTCATGAGGCAGATGATCAATGTTTCTAACTTTCTATCCCTCTCTCTCTTCCTCTCTGTAAAAAAATCAATAAAAATATTTTTTTTTAAGTATCTATTAAAAAAAAAAAAAAGAACTGAGTGTGGGCTCACCAAGAAAGGAAAGAGCGTCACAGGTGGCAGGGGCATGAGCTAATAGTATATAAGGACAGACTGTCTGCAAAGACCACCTCCTTTCTCTAGAGCTCAGTGTCTTTTTGGTGTACTGCAGAAAGGGCCCTGATAGTATAGCACAGTTGGTATAGCCTGGGCTTTTTGATCAGATAAACCTGGCTTTACGTCAAGGTTCTGCCATCTCCTTGCTGTGGAGTAGATGAGGCGAGCCACACACAGTGCACATCGCAGTGACACTCAGAGATGCTGAGCACGTATCAGTTACTGCTGTTTCTTACGGCCAGCAGTCCAGCACGCTTGCTTTGACTAGGTAACTGGGTCATTGGGTGACACTTTACACTTTCCTTCATTAAAAGGGTTGATCTGGGCTGCTAAGATCCTTTTCAGTATGGCTGTTCTGGAGTTTCTTAAACTTTTTAGATCCTAGTTTGAAGGCCTTTCTCTACCTATGTGCTTATTTGTGTTGATCCTAAGTCCACAGAGATTCATATAATAGGGGCAGATTTTAAACAAGGAAAAGAGGAGAAAGAACATCTCTTTGCTGGGTTTTGGGTCTCCAGGGGACGTCTGTGAAGTAAGGATGTAGGACTTCAAAACTGGCAGCTGCCCCTCTAAATGAGCAAGACGCATGGGTACCAGGCATTGTTGCAGACTCTGGAGAAACAGATGGGTAAGTAAAAGCAACAATACTTCTGGTATATGCTTACACTCCAGAAAGGAAATACAAAAAGACAAGGAACTGAATTTAAAAAAAAAAAAATCCTACTCTTGAATGTCCAGTATCCACTATGCTGTGCCTCCCAAGCGAACACCTGCCTGTGCCTGAGCCCCTGGCGGCCCTCGGGGCTCTCCCCAAGGCCTCAGGGGCTCCACTGATTTCAATTTTCACCTGTCAACATTTACACCTGACAGGTGCCTGCCTAGATCCTCCCCTGTGCTCAGGGTAAGCCCTCGGGAACTGCTAAAACCCCACATTCCAGATGGAAACAGCACCTCTTCGGGGCCTTTATTTGTAGTGTTCCACTTTCTGAAACTTCCCTCCAGCTCTTCTTCATTGATTGAGAGATTTCTTTCTGCCGGCCCTGGAAGCATTAATGCAGAAAAAATGATCACATACCGTCCTTTGCTCAGAAATTATAACTGCACCACACAATTCTAACACTTTTTTCCTTCACCAAGAAAGACTAAGAAATATTATAGTGGAGCATTAAGAGCATGATTTGGAAGATTCTTCACAGCATCTGAGCATGGGCTGACAAGAGGGTCATCTCAAGGTCAAAGCTCATGTGTGCAACAGTGAGAAGGCACCCTGCAGTATCCCTCTCCAACCTTCTCACTCCTTGGCCCAGGCAATCAGATTCTGAGAGTGACTTGATCCAAGGCCTCCAGAGTTTTTTTTTGTTTGTTTGTTTTGTTTTGTTTCGTTTTTTGTTTGTTTTTTTTACAGAAAACAAAAACGGCAGTGACATATATGTGGGGATGGGGTGAAGGGAGTAGGCAAGGTGGTAACCAGTCAGCCACAACCCAGTTTGTTTCTAAGATGAAGCAGCAACTCAGCCAGAATCAGAGACTCCTGAATATCCTGCAAGCAGCCTTCTCCTATGAAACAGCTGCTTCCTTGGGATCTGTGATGGGAGCCCAGGTCAATGGTGGGAACAAAGTGGACAGCCTGGCAATTGCCCAACTGTGCCCATAAGAACACAAATGCTGCCTGCACCTTGCATTCAGTCTGGGCAGCAAATATGAAATGCAAAGAGCTCTCTCTAACCTGTGACTTCCTGGGAACCAAGCCCTGGGCGTCCTCTGGGAGAGTTTCACATTCTCCAGGAGGTGGACAAGATCTCATCCCCATGAGTGCATTGAAATTTCTGATCCAGGTTGCCCCCCACTCATTGTCTCTCCCAGGGGAAACCTGGGGAGATGCAGAGGACATCCTGCCAGGGTGGGATTCACGGGGCTCAGTTTGAAGGCTGCATTTTCTTGGTGATCTGGACAATACCCGAAAGTTCTGAACTGAGTACCATTTGACAAAATTTCTGGAAATCTTAACACCTGCCCATTTCCTACAATTCAGGACAGTGTAACCGGCTCTGTTCTCCAGCAGAAGGCTGTCCTCAAATGAAGATGAAGAATCTTCTGGTGGGACTGCCCCTGGATTTAAGCCTACAGCTGAAATTCCTTTGGGAGAAAATAGGGCTCTTACCTTGCGTTGCCAGCATGATCTCCTTCACCCTTCGGTACTGGTTTAACAGCCCCGCGAGCTCCTCTATCCGGCGGTCCTGCAGCAGTGCGAGGGCAGACATGTAAGCAGTAGCACTGGCACCACAGGAGCACCTTTCCGAGCCCAGGCTAAGTTCTGTGACCACCGAGAGGAGGTGTCATGGGGAACCTGAGAAGCATCCAACACGGTGTCCAGGCCCCTTCCCAGAGCCAGGTTTTCTGTGGTCTGCCTCCCAGATGGCTTGCAGTCACTCTTGCCTCTCCCTGAAGGCTGAGTCCAATCTCCAGCTATAAGACAGCCCCTTCTTGGCACAGCCTTTGAGGGGCTGAAACAGTTCCAGAAGCAGGAAATTCTCTGTCCTCTCCCTCTCCCCACCTCCCCCCGCTCTCCTAAGGTAACCATTCAAATCTGCCTCCTGGCCCAAGTGTTGTTCCCTGGAGATATTCCCCACATATTCCCCCCCCCCCCCATACACATGACTAAAATAAAGACTTTATATTTATCCCAATGTCCTTGCCTGTTTCTTGGGAGTCTGAGGTTCCGTACACAACAGAGGACATCCCCAGGGGATTGTTTCTTTGAGCAAAGGCCTAGGGACTTGGGAGGCCACAGGAACTTGGGCATAAACTCTAGCCCTGCCATCTACTATTACCTGTCCTTGGATAAAACTAAAGTACTTTGAGTCCTCATCTGTAAAATACAGGGGTGTGATCCTCCAAGCTGATGTCTGTGCCAGGTTACAGAGGTGTTTAATTTGTGATTATGTGTGAATTGCACGTGAAGAATATAAGACAGCAGGGCAAGCAGCACTGCATGCTGCCTAGTGTCTGTGTCGAGTCCATCGCTGGATCATGAATGTGGGAGGTGGGTAGATTGATCTGGAGTGTAGATTGGAGTCTAAGCAACAGCTATGACATTGGCAGTAACCACAGGTATTTTTTCTCCACACTAGCATGAATAGGCTTAGCTTCAATCTGCCTTTGGGAGAGTCCATTTAGGCAAAGTTTTCAGACATCAAAGCCAAAAACAGGTGGCTGAGGTCTAGTCTCCAGGAAGCACAGCCATTCTCCCAACACATCCCTAAATCAATGACCTGGTGGGTATGGTCATGCCCAAAATATCAGAGACCAGAGAGACCAACAGAGCCAGGGATGTCAGCAGGGAAAAGACAGGGTTGCCCAATGACCATCTTACCTTGTCTTCGTTGGCAATAAGCAAAGTTTCCATCCCAATTTTCAGTCGTTGAATTTCTTGGTCTAAAGGAGAATTTAGATGTGGAAAGAATTATTTATGTAAATGCAGGCAGCTATCTCCACATGCTAAGATGCTTCTCAAGTGAAAACATGTGAATAAACTGCCCAAGGGCTTCTTTAGTTTTTTAAAGAGCCCATAATGGTGTCTGGCATACACTTCAGTCTCATTAAATATTTGTTAGACTAATAAATGAACAGACCTATCATTTTGTCTTCTCTTTATAGACATGTGTGGGGGGAAAACAAAATGCCATTTACTCAAAGACGATACAGAGAAAAATCTCTCACAACCATCATCTCACAAGAATATAGACATTTATCCTTTATGAGGCATGTGCCTGGACTGCAGCCCTAGTTTGTAGCAGAGAATTTAAAATAAGGGGGGGAAATGTCTATAGTTGAATGGAGATTGGAAAAGAAAGACCATGTAAAAGAGTTTGATTACTTGGCTTAGTTTAAAATGGTATAGTCAGAATTGATTAACAAATGTTTAGATACATCTTTGCATATATTAAAACAATCCTTTTTCATCATACATCTATAGAACTTCCCTATGGGCTGAGGGGTCTACTTCAGTCTCTGGTGGACAATTCATGGCATTCTCTCACTTTGGAGCCAACAGGGACTCTCTTGACTTCATCCCAGACTGGTCTAGAGAGCCAGGTCAAATGCCAGTGCCTGAAGAAGCTAGAGGCAATTCTGCCAAATATTTGGAGGTCTAGGAAGTGGCACATAATTAGATTTTTTCCAAACAAGGATACATCTGATATAGGGTACTGCAAAGAGAATAGGGGTGTCTATATAAGAAAAGTACAGGGAAGAAAAGTACAGAGAAGGGAAGGGAAGGGAAGGGAAGGGAAGGGAAGGGAAGGGAAGGGAAGGGAAGGGAAGGGAAGGGAAGGGAAGGGAAGGGAAGGGAAGGGAAGGCAACCAGGGAACAACAGTACAGGCACCCCGTTTGCTTTTAGGATGCTTGTTATATCCAACAAGAACAGGAAGAGAAGATTTATGGACTTTGTATAAATAGCTGTAGGGATTTATTTTCAGAGCAAAGGGTAGAGTGCTTGCCCTTTATCTTAGGCTCTTGCCAGCTGAAGATCATCTCTGCAGCCTGGCATGTGGAGAGAGCAGTGAGCCCCACATGAAGACTGGCAAACCTTGATGCTCTGGGGAGCAAGTGACCAAAGGACCAACTGATAATAGAATGGGTGACTGATAATAGAATGGGCAGGGCTTGGAAGGCATAGACTGTGGAGTAATGTGGGGCCTAGGGCTGTGGTTGGCAAACTGTGGTTTGCAAGCCATATGCGGCTCTTTGGCCCCTTGAGTTTTTAGCAAAGGCCAGCTTAGGAGTGCCCTAATTAAGTTAATAACAATGTACCTATCTATATAGTTTAAGTTTTAAAAAATTGGCTCTCAAAAGAAATTTCAATCGTTGTACTGTTGATATTTGGCTCTGTTGACTAATGAGTTTGCCAACCACTGGCCTAGGGGAAAGGCTGCCTGGTCTAGAAGTCATGGATCAGGGAGCTTTCTTGGTTTAACATCACAGATCATCTAGGTTATCTTAGGCAGATCCAGCCTCTACATTAGGCTTGATGGGTAGGTGACACATACACTTAATGGCTTGGGAAAAGAAAGGCTGGGGAAGGGATTAGCATGTTGGGGGCTAATTTTCTCTAGCCTAAGCTACTGTTTCATGGCCACGTGGCTTCACCACCCCAGCAGGGATCTGAGCAAATCTGAGACCGAAATGAGACTAGGTAACAGGATCAATCTACCCAGCTACATGATCTCCCCCAGCATTACTCTGCGGCCTGAGCTAAGAGAAAAAGTTGGAAGATGTTGAACATTTTGTATACAAGGCAAATCGCCATAAATACTAAGTATGTGCTAAGAGGATTTACCACCAAGACTTGAACTCCTCGGGGACCATTCATCATCCTTTCATTTATGCAATAAATATTACTTAGGAGCCTTCCATTGGCTAAATACGGTGGTATGTGGAAATGTCTTACGAAAACTTAGACACAGTCTCTGCCCCAGAGAGAGGACAACAGACAATACAAAGAAAACCGCAAAATGAGAACTACAACACTGACAAGTTATAATAAATGCTATGGGGGGGAAAAGAATACTGACTTAGAGAAAAATAATATTGGGGGCATCTATTTGAGATAGGGTGGCCAGGAAAGGTTTCTATTGCTTTCTAGAGAGACTGGAGCGGAGGGAGGAGAGAAACATCAATGTGAGAAAGACACATCAATTGGTTGCTTCCTGCATGGATGTCCACCATGGCTGGGGAACCTGCAACTTAGGACCATGCCTTGACTGGGAAATGAAACTGTGACCCTTTGGTCCTTGAGCTGACGCTATAACCACTGAGCAAAAACTAGCCAGGGCAGGAAAGATCTTCTGAGAGGTAACATTTAAGTTGAGATCTAAAGGATGGACAATAACTAATTTGTTTCTGTAAACTTGGGGCTTTCAAGAAGTACCAGACAGGAATCCATTAAATGACTAAATGAACTGCTAAAACCTCCCCTTTGTTGATGACACAAAAACAAGTCCTTTCAATCAAGTGAATGTCTAAAGCTCCAGAGGTGGCTACACAGAGCTTTAATGGCCAGAATGCATGTGAGGAAAGCCTTCAGGGCTGAATCTTCTGGGCAAGGGAGAGGTTCATGGCAATGATTCCATGATAGAGCTGGGTTTATAGGCTCAGTCATGCAGGCACACACATGCATCCCTTCAGTTGGATATGTTTGTACACATACTTGCACCTACATGCACATCAGCACACCTACTCACACAGACATTTACATACCCATCCATAGACATACATGCTCAGGAGCACAGGACCCAGGGGCAACTGCACTGTCACAGTCAACCAGTTACCTTTCTCTGCATGATCACTGTGGAGCGCTGCAGTACGGGAGAGCTGGCTGTGTAGACGCTCAATTTCTGCATCCTTCAGGGCCACCTGCTCCTGCAGCTGGGCCACCTCAGCCTGGAAGAGAACAGAGGACCCCTAACAGTTCAGAGAGACTACCAAACCGTAAAGAAGTGCCTCAGGTCAGAGTCCAGGACAGCTTAGGAAATTAGAAGAGGTGCCAGAGGTGAGCAATTAGAGGTGCTCACAGACCTTTCCACAAGGTGGAGCTCTGACCAATAAACTCATTCTTTCTGGTCATTTTGGCCCTGCCTGTCTCTGGCTGTCCACCTACTAGCATCCTCCTACCTGACCAGGCTCTTTCCCTCCCCTGCCCTCTGCTGTCCAAACACCACTGAGCTGGGACTGTGTGCAATGGGAAGACTGCCCTTGGTCTAGAAATGGTTATTTTCTTTCTGGATATGGTCTTCCTTCTCCCAAGATACTCAATGCAACAGCATGTATGAACACCACTGTTACAAGTGCATGCATTTTCATTTTTTCCCCCCATCTAGGAAATAAAATCACTGTTGGTAGACAAAGGGTGAGCCAAGAGTTGCCTTTTTCAAGCATTCACCCACCCTTTGTGCACAGCCACTGCCTGCCCAACCTCCAGGCACCTGTGCATGAACACCCACACATACCTACATATAAGAATTCAGGTGTGCCGAGCAGATATACTTTTGCAAATAAAATAGGTAAGTACAACCACATGCACTCATATATGTACACACATGGGCAGCTGCACTGGATAGTTCTCATGTCTCTATACATAGCAGGTTACACTTCACACCTAACAGGAGATGTGGTTGGGTCCATGCTTTTCCATCCTCGTTTGAAGATTATAAACGTATAGGTCCCACCCCAGGAGGCATATTGGCTTTGGAGTCAAACAAACTTAGATCCTCTCACTTCCTATTGGGTGACCTTGAGCAAGTAAGTTAATCTTTCTGAGTCTTAGCTCATCTTTAAAATTAGGAAAATGACATTTACCTTTTGAGGCTCTAAAGAGGATTAAAAAAGATAATGGTTAAGAACAATTTAGCCTTATGCCTAGTAGATAGTAGGTGCTCAATAAATGCTGGTGTTGCTGCTCTCATCCTATTCCTTCCTTATGAATAACTAGCTAGTTCTTTGAGCATCAAACCAGATTAACTAAGGGGTTGCAAACTGACCCCTGAGCCGGGCAATGAACCACACAGCAAAGATTTCTACTCTGGCCGCACCCCCCCACCCCCCAATGTGGGAGTCCAGTCACACCTGCCTTCGTTCCTCAAGGTTATGGAATGTGCTGTCTGTTCCCACGGAGGCCCACATTAATCTCTGAACAACTACAAGTAGCCACATAAGCACTGCTCCTGTTGGCGGCCTCTGCCACACAGGCCTGCAGAGTGGACCCCTCAGGACCCAGGACATGCAGAGTGGATCCTTGCGCTAGCTACTTTCTTACATCAAACCTTCTTTAGCTCCACAGGAAACAACAGGAGGAGCAATGTCCCTGCATGTCACTGGAGAGACAATAGGAGTCGTGCAGGATCCAATGGTCAACTCACAGAGCCAGTTAGTGACCAGGCCAAGGATGGAATCCCTGCCTGCTCCAAAGCCATTAGCACACCGACTCACACGGGCATTTACACACTTATCCATGGAGGGGTTAATTAACTTTCCTGAGATCTCACAGTTCGTCAGTACCAACCCTAGGCAATCTAGATCCATTTAGCTACTGCTCTGTTTTTATCTCCTCGAACCCTGTGAGCACCACGCTTCACACTCACTGGCGGCAGGAGCTCTGTTTTCTCAAGTAGCTCAGAATCTTCCACCACAGTGCTCTCCACGAGCCCTGTGTTGGTGAAACCTTTGAAGTTGTACATGCCATCTTCTCTTATCAAACCAAACAGCTGGTCTGCTTCTAAGATAGCAGGACAATGAGATCCACTCTGACAGCTAGAGCTTTCTGAGACCACCTCGAGGGTTTCAGAATAAACCTCCCCTACTACCTCCCGTGGCACAGAGATAACCATATAAGGAAACCAGGTGGCACGGGATGGGGTTCACTTACTGCAAAGTTTTCGGGAGCACCATCCTGTGCTCTGGTTTCCACCCAGAGGCCGGAGAGCCGAGCCCCCTGTGCCACACCGCCTGCTGAGACTCGCAGCCAGGCAGCCGCTTTCCATAGCTCCCTCAGGGCCCCAGGGCCCCAGGGCTGATGATGGACTGTGACAGCGGCTTCTGAAAAGCTTGTCCTTGAGATTCTCAATCCAAAATGCCTCACATTTCTCCAAGAGTTGGACTATTCTTGGAAAATATTCTCGAAGCCTCTCTTGTACCTCTCCATGCCACTGCTCCCTTTCTTTGCAGACAGGGAGAGAGCTGGTCCCAGTTAGGAATCTGGATGCCTAATGCTTGTCTGTGGGCCTCACAGTAGACATCAATGGTGTGGACCTGCTGAGGCAAACCCGGGCCACAAGGAAATCTCTCCTCTGGGTGAGGTCATCTATTTAAGTCCCTACAAACTAAGTGGCTGCTCCCAAACTCTCATGTGCCAATTTCCACACAATAGGCCAGAAATGGCATGCGCTCTGATATCCTTTGAGTGGTACCTGTCCCTACAGCTGGGGAGTCCACAATAGCCCAGAGACTCCACTTGACCAGGAAGACCAAGTAAGACCAAGTAGGCTACTGCACAGCCACCCAATCAGGCAGACACAGGCACTGATCCCAGCAAGGGCAGGTCCTCATTGAGCCCCGACCACATCCCATTCAGCTGAACTGGAAAACAAACCGCCTTTTGGGACCAGAGCTTTACACAGAAAACCAAGTAACTTTCAAAACCAGTGAAGGCTTTTACTGCAAAGAATCAGGATGGTATAGGGAAGGGAGCATGAGTTTTGAAATGACAGATCCAGGTCCGAACTTCACCTTGGCAACCTGAGGCTCAGGTTCTTTACCAGTAAAATAAGGATAATAAATCAATGGACCTCACCAGGTTATTTCATGGATCCAATGAGAAAAAGGGCTTGGTACATTCTGGCACGTAGGAGGGGCTCCACACCTGGTAGTTATTAAATAACTCTTGGAATCTCAAAGTCTACATGCTTGGAAAATGTAAAAAAAAAAAAAAAAAAAAAAAAAAAGTTGTTTGGTTTCAGAAGAGAAGGTGGCACGTACAATTTCAAAGCTTTCACCAGGACAGGGCTCGTGGGGAGCACTGTGGTGGAGGATTCTGAGCTCTTCAGAAAACAGAGCTCCTGCCGCCAATGGGTGTGAAGCGTGGTGCACACAAGAGTTCGAGGAGATAAAAACAGAGCAGTAGCTAAGTGGATCTGAATTGCCCAGGGTTGGTACTGACAAACTGTGAGATCTCAGGAAAGTTAATTAACCCCTCCATGCCTCAGTGTTCTCATCAGTAAAATGGTTAAGCAAATTATTTTACACTCATATTATACTCATACCATAGAATATTATATAGACTACTAAACTCAGCATTGTATCCAGAGTTTTCTTTTAATAGCATGATATAAAATTGTATATAAATTATCAACACCAGAAATTGAGAGAGAGAGAGAGAGAGAGAGAGAGAGAGAGAGAGAGAGAGAGAGACACCCAGAGAAATGCCTAGAGGAAATATTAACAGTGGTAACTCCAGGGTGGCATAGGAGAATTTTTTTTTTTTTTTTGTATTCCTTCATTTTTTTTCTGGTTTAAAAATTCTCTGTAATGAGTATTATTGTTTTTAATATTATTAAAAGTTAACTTACAGAAAAAAATAAAACAAAGAACTAACTAGACTTTAAGAAAATTCAAGTAAGTAGTAAAAATGAAAATGCCTGCAGGGATCATGCACCAACACCTGTAGGGAAATGGCAGGTGTGCACCCCACTTAGAGGCAGCCCAGCCCAGGCTGCTTCAAGCAGGAAAGCTGTTCCAGGATTGTGAGAGCTTCCTTCCCCACACTCCACCCCAACCCTTCCCAAGGCAGCCTAACTATTTTAGTGTGCAATTTCTTAATGTTTTAAGTGACAATGAATTTGACATCTTTAAATACAATGGTCAACTGCCTACCCACCCCCGCAAATGTGTGGGCTGACTCCAACCCACTCATTTTAATCTGCGTCTCAACTAAGGAATAAATGAAGGAGGGAGAGGAAAAAGTTATTTCACACACACACACACACACACACACACACACAAATTATCTTTAGTGTCTTCTAAATAGCAAGCTCTGCAATTCAATAGAAACCTGATTTGGTTTTTTAAAAATAGTCAAGCCTGGCTGGTGTGGCTCAGTAGTTGAGTGTCTACCTATGAACCAGGAGGTCATGGCTCAATTCCCAGTCAAGGTACATGCCCAGGTTGCAGGCTTAATTCCCAGTAGAGGGCATGCAGGAGGCAGCAGATCAATGATTCTCTCTCATCATTGATGTTTCTATCTCCCTCTCCTTTCCTCTCTGAAATCAATAAAAACATTTTAAAATAATAACAATAAATATTATAAGTATACATCATTTTTAATTTTTTTAATATATTTTATTGATTTTTTTTTACAGAGAGGAAGGGAGAGGGATAGAGAGCTAGAAACATCAATGAGAGAGAAACATTAATCAGCTGCCTCCTGAACACTCCCCACTGGGGATGTGACCACAACCAAGGTACATGCCCTTGACAGGAATTGAACCTGGGACCTTTGAGTCTGCAGGTTGATGCTCTATCCACTGAGCCAAACCGGTTAGGGCTACATTCATTGCTGAAAATAAAGCATGCTGTTTTAAAAAACTGATTATTAGAGGGGCTGGCAAAACTTAAAATGATGCAGCCAGCATAAGATTGGTGTTCACCTGCCTCAGGACTCACCGTTCACTCACTCACTCACTAGCCCTTTCTTGGCCCAATGTCAGCTGATGGTGCTACCAGACACAGCAAGAGGAAGGAGACTCAGTTGCTTCAGCAGCTCATAATCTCACGGGATTTCCCCCATGAGAAGGCCCTCTCTCTGCTGCTGGCCACTGCTACGTGTGCATTTTTCAAGCATGGGGTCCTGTAAACCCAGAGTTTGAACACAGAAACCCCCCACAGGGCTCGGTGTCTCCCCTAAGCATCAGAACTGCCTTTTACCTTTGTGGCCTTCAGCTTCCACTCATACTGGTTCCGTTCATTTTCCAACTCTTCCACTTTGATTTTAAGGCGCCTGAGCTCTTGCAGTAACTCCTAGGGAGAAGAAGGAGAAAGACAAAGGTCTGATGGTTATCCAGCAGGATGCTGATCCCTGATCTACAACCCAGTTAAGCTCGTGCACAGAGGATGTCGGGAAAGGCCAACCACATCATGCTCCACACTGAGGCTCAAATCCTTCGTGTGCTGTTTCAGGAACAGCTGTGTAGCCCTTTAAAAACAAAGGCCAGGGAATTCTTGACAGAAGAAAGAGAAAACTCTCTGCTTATTTTTAGAACCTGTTCTGTCTGGCCCCAAAACTCCCCCTACCCCCACTTATGCGGGATGTGCCCACATGAAGCACAGTGTGTGGGAGGCAGGGCAGGTGGGGACTTGGGAACAAGAGGAACAGAGATATGGAAATGAGGAAGCTTCTTACAGACAAAGAAGCAGGAAGCAGGCTAATTGGGAGCATCTTTCTGTGCAGAGTGAGGGTGGAGGAACCCAGGGGAGGGGTCAGTGATCCTCAGAGGCTGCACAGAGGAAGGGACAGCCAGCCGGACAGACATCAAACACGGAGGAAACAAACGCTAAGTGCCTAATGCAGAGGCCAGTCTCCTGTTCCAGTTCGCAGGAGGGGGTTGAGGAAAGGAGGGAGGGAGAAGGCATCCAGGAAAAGGATGGGAGAGGAGGCTGGGATGGTTTTGGATGAGACTCTCAGGAGTGCTGATGCCATTGTTTGGACGGTAGGGAGCCACTGAAGGTTACTGGGCGGTGGGAGTGATATTCCAACAACTTGCCCGTGGTGGAGCTGCAATCCAAGCCCACATCTTCTGGCCTCGGGCCTCTGCTCTCCAAACCACCCGTTCAGCAAAGATGACAGCACTCAGCACCTTTGTCCCAAACCCAGGTTCCTTTAAGGCAGCGGTTGCCAACCTTTCAGACCTCACGGACCACCAGTTGGCAATTGCTGCTTTAAGGGACAGTTGGCCCCGCTGACTGGTTCCTATCAGGAAAAATTAGTATAAAAGGGATCCCTTCCATAGACTTTCTGACCTGCAGACCCATCTAACAAACTGTGACCCCCTAGCATCCAGGGGCACAACACCATTTAGACACAAATCTGATCCTGGCACAACCTGCTCCTCAAAGTTCATCAACTTTAACCCATGACCCGAGCCGGCACGCTGCCTGCCTCTCATATTACCCTGTGCTCTGGATATGATCCAGCCACCCTGAAAACGTATTATTAGTTCCTCTTTCTGCCTTGGGGCTTCACACATGGTCTTCCCTCTGCCTGGCACTGTCGGCCAGGTTCATTCCTGCCCATCCTTCTGGCCTCCCTGAGTGAAGCCATCCCAACCTCTGCCCTTGCTATATTTTTGCGGCATCCTGCCTATCACCCTCATCATGTGCAACTAAACATTTACCAGTGTGAATGCCAACGGCTAGTTCTCCTACGATGAACTCCATGAGATGTTTTGCTAACTTCTGGCACATAGTATGCATGCATTGTTTCTTAATGAACTTACAAATTTAAGGTCATTGTCTAACTGACCTGGAGCTCTTTGCATTTGGAGACGATCTAGCAGAAAGTGGCATTGCTTACACTTGAGCTTTGTAGGGAAATTTATTTAAAAAATTTTATGGCTAAAGGAGCATTTATTGATGCCCTTTAAAAAAAAAAAAAAAGTCTCCCATGCTGAGGTTATTGCATCCATGACCTGCAGCAATAGATTTCTAGGCCTGTTGTGACCTGCAGCCGATACAGGAGCTTTTTCTGAGAGCATTTCCAGCCCTGCCCACGGGAGCTCCAGGCCTGCAGAACCTGAAGTGTGTGGGTGACTGCCTGAGCGGCTGCCACTATGGGACACAGGGCATGGTGATCTCCTGGCTCCGGTTACCTCTTTAGCACATTCTCCTCCTTCTAAGCTACCGGTTGTCCATCATCAGCTATAAACACCGAAGCAAATTTTAACTTCCTTTAAAAGTCTTTTTGGGGTAACCCCTCAACATGAGGCATCCTCTCAGGGCTTCTTCATCTAAATCTACACTTACATCTTGTTTCTCATTTCCCCCGTATCCTTTAATGTAGGAGCAAATCTTCTCCCCTGATGCCTGAGTCGGGGGAAACATCTTTCATAGCTGATTGTGGACCACGGGAACTTCCTACAGAGCTAAGGCAGGCCTTCTGCATTGCTCAGGCTACTGTGACCTTGACTTTCCCTGGGCTTCCAAGTCCATGGACCGTGGGGGTGCACAGCTGCCTCAGCCCAGTCACCTTAGTGTGAGGGGCCAAGTCCAGAATCCCAGTCAGAGACACCCCACAGGGCCCAGGGATCATGAAATCTCTCTAAAAAGGGAACTTTTCCCGGAAAGTCAGAGAATGACTTAACTATCACAGCAAATAGAAACTTGTGTTCCATTTCCTCACTGGGGATAAACCTCTTTAAAAATAAACTTGCAAGAATTCTTTCATAATGCTTTTCTTTAAAAAAAAAAAAAAAATCATGGGCGATGGAATGATATTTATTGCACTTCCCAGAGCAGGAATCAATGTCTGAATTGTTCCTGGGACTGGCAATCCGGAGGCTTCCTTTTGCACAAACACCCCAGGACTCATTCTGAGCCCAGCAGGAGGTGAGTGTCACCACGTGCACGGGTTGGCCTCACCTGCTCAGACCCCGCTCAGAGAGGGCCACAGAGCCCAGCTCCCATCCCGAGGGAGTGTGTGAGTCCCCGGCTCTGCCCAGAGGTAACAACAGATCCCTGTTAAGCCACTGCACTCTGTTCTGGTTAGGAGCCCCCCACCCCCTTCCCTCCTCCACCAGTGAAACACCCCACACACGCATGCTCTGATATACTTAAGTGTGGTTCCTACAGGTGACCCCTCCCAACGGGCACAGTCCTGGCTGCCGGCCTGGGGCCCGGCCACACCGTCGCCAGCCGCCACCTCCTCAGGGTGGTCCCTACTGAGCAAGAGGCGCTCTTGAATCTGCCTGTGGATGTCCAACTGCAGCCTACACATCTGCTCCTGCAGCTCACTGATCACATTCAGAACCGACTGTGGGAAGGAAGAGAAAGGAGAGAAGCACTCAGGGTCAGTCAGCGCCCAGACACAGAACTCCTGGAGGGAGCCGCACAGAGGAAGGAAGGGCATAGAGGTGAGCGGCAAGTGGCACCCGGCGGGCACTGTCTGTGACCACCCGCTCTCTTCACAGGAACCAAGAGACATAGCATTTTCCTGGAGGCCTCTCCCATTCCTGGGTCTGCCTTAAAGTTTGAACAAACACCCAGCAGCTCCTTGTGCCAAACTGGGGGCCATGGTTGCATGTCAATATCTGAGGCACAGGGTCTGGGGTACAGTTAAAGCCCATGTGACATTGATTACTGATAACAAAAGCCCAGCAGCTACGCATGCTCTGGCACACGCATGTTACTGGGCACCCTTCACTCCTAGACTCTTCTAGTCCTTAGGCCTGCTTCTCTCTCTTACATGTTTCAAGAACTTCACTGCCTTCTCCCTTCTTTTGTTCCCTCTGTCAATAAACCTCTCAAATGAGGACACTGCTGCACCTGATTTTCATCCCTCATTTCCTGTCTCCACCAACCCAGGTGCCCGGCTCTTCCTTGGTGCCTTCCTCCTGGTCAAATCCACAGGCGTGTCCTCTGCCCGCAAACTGCCTGGCGCCCTCTTGATGTGTGTCATGCCTCGCCTTCAGAGATTTTGCATTTTGTAGGTTCTTCTGACCTCTTTTTCTGTCAACGTATCTATAGCTCCAGGTACTGTAGAGGTACCTTGAGAGAAACTCATTTTCAAAGGGGCTTGTACAAAAGATAGAAGGACAAACAAAAGTGCACCTGCATGAACAGCACTAAAGGACAATGCTGAGGACAACAGAAAGACTTTTGGTTAGAAATCATGTTCTCAATAAGGTCTCGATTCCGCTGACGCCTCTGATAGGTGAAAAGGACTTACAACAGCAGTCCCCGGAATGCTAGAGGTGAATTTTAAGGAATCACGAAAATCAAGTGATTTTGAATTCCAGTGCCAACTGATCCATGTAGATTTTCTTGGCTTCCTGTCATCACAACTTCAAGGCCTTCTACATCAGCATCTAAAATATGGACTGAAAATGCTCAACAGGCAGAAGGGCCGAAGGCTGATTACTGTTACCCTCTACAGAAAAATAGTTCAATAGTCTTTAGGTACTAATGTAGTACACAGGGTGGGGCAAAAGTAGGTTTACTTGTGAGTACACAAAACACCATTTATTCTTACATTATTATTTACTATTGATTATTTTCCATACCAACAACTGTAAACCTACCTTTGCTCTTCCCTGTACATATATGTAGCCTCATTTGGGTACTAATATACCTATTTTTACACTCAACCTACATTCCTCTCTTATCCACAAGACTATTCTAAGCACCATTTTTTGTAATGCCTTGCTGAAGTGAGGATTTACCGGACCTACCTCTACTACAGTGTTTTTCAACCTTTTTTGGGCAAAGGCACACTTGTTTCATGAAAAAAATCACGAGGCACACCACCATTAGAAAATGTTAAAAAATTTAACTCTGTGCCTACATTGACTATATATAAAGTAATTCTCTTGAATAGGAATCAAATAAACACAAAGAAAGTATTTTATAATTACTTTATTATGAAATATTAAGTAAACAAAATAGTGAAAAATTATAAAATTCTTGTCTTGTCTGCACCTACGGCACACCAGGCAACATCTCGTGGCACACTAATGTGCCGCGGAACAGCGGTTGAAAAACGCTGCTCTACTAGACGCATTCCCAGCCAAGCCAAGAAGTGAGACCTAACTCACTCTTAATGGACATGGATCCCTACTTTGTTTTCCAGTCTCTTACAAGCCTTCATAGGGTTGACCCCAAACTCAATAGACTAAATGTTACAAAAGCCATCTAACTTCCTTTATCATTTTGGAGGAGGAAGAGGAGATGGTTTAATTTTAGTTTTTAAACATATCACTTGATTCCTTCAAGTTTGTTTATACCAAGAAGTTTGGGAATGCTTCTCTAAGTACTTGGCACCTATCAGCTCATTTTTGGAATCGGACTAATTCTTTCTTTGACCTTATTGAGAACATGACTTTTAACAAATAGTCTTTCTGTTGTCCTTTTGTTTGGGGTTCGCCCTTCCTGGTGCTGTTCATGCAGGTGCATTTTTCTTTGTCCTTCTATCTTTTGTACAAGCCCCTTTGAAAATGAGTTTCTCTCAAGGTACCTCTAAGCCTTTTCTTTTTATTGGCATTATTTGTGAGATTGTGCAATCAGAACTATATTATTTTTAAAGTAGTTCAGTGTTCCTGAGTCATCTCCTGTTTTGTCTCTGAACGTTTAGAGTCATGGTTTGCAATGTGCATGTCTGTCTAGGCACAGTTTTCTCTCCCTCACTGTCATGAACTCTCAAACGACAATGACCACCCTTTCCTGGCACCCATCACTTTTCCTCATAAACCATTTTCTCCTTTTGCTTCCACAAGAGAGTGGCAGTTTTCCCAGTGTCTCTCTCTGCCCTCCAGATGGAAACTCTAGAAAAGGGGAGAAGAGACCAAGAACTAACTCAAATATTAACTCAAATCCCTGTGTTCCGCTGGAGGAGACTGTTAGGAGCTCTCTTCCACTGCCCCTGGCCCGCCTTAGTCAGCCTGGGGTCTGTACCAGGAGAGCATTCCCAGCTCTGCTCGGGGTGACCCTGAGGGATGCCCCAGCACTGCTGGGACCCTCTCCTTTAATTCTCCCCATCCATGTGACACTATGTTTTCCAGCATGTCTATCCTCAGGCATGGCACTTGTATAAAACATACTTTCATAATTCCTGTCTACAGGGCCAGCCCATCACCTTTCTTAGCAGGTCTGTTTCTTCCATTCTTGGGCCCCATTTCATGATGTGCAGGTGACATTTATGAGGTTCTAATTGCTGTTCTGTGTTGTAATCTCTGCTCATTTACTCCTGCTTTGCCAACCATCAAAGTTCTTTTTTATGGTTCATTTTATATGTGAAACTATTGGGCACCTCCCATAATCAGAGTCTCTCCCACACCAGCTTTCCTGTTAAACTTGTTCACAACTTGACTTTTTCTCTCTTTTCCTTCAGTTTACTACTTTCTTGGCACTCTTCTACATCACAGGTAAAAATATAACCACTATGGTCTATGGGGTGATTGGAAATACCTGTCAAAATTTCAAAATTGCATTGTACCCTTGGACCCAGTTCCACTTCTATATCCTCCTCACACATGTATGAGCATTTTTATAATAGCCAATACTTAGCAATAACTTAAATGTCCATCAAAAGAGAACTGGGTGGATAAATTAGGTCCCTGGCCAGTGTGGCTCAGTTGATTGAGCATTGTCCCATGCACCAAGGGGCTGCCGGTTCGATTCCTGGTGAGGACATATGCCCAGGTTGTGGGTTTACTATGGTCGGGAACAGGAGGAATCTCTCTCTCTCTCTCTCTCTCTCTCTGTTTCTCACGTTCCCTTCTTCTCTCTCTAAAATCAACTTTCAAAAAATATTTAAGTAAATTAGGGCATAAGCAGATAGTAGAATAATATGCAGATATAAGTATAAATGAGGAGGTTTTTTTTAATGTAGCAAAAATGTATATGTGCATATATTTATAGATAGATCTCCAAATAAATGTGCTTGTCCATGCATAAAATAACTCTGGAAGCTTAAAAAACAAACGGATAGCATTAGTTCCTCATGGCTGGCTGGGGAGCACATGGAAGGAGAATTTTTGCTATATTCACCTTTTTGAACATTTGAATTTTAAATTATTGGAGAATATGTTCTATGTTAATGAAAATAAGTAAATAAAACAAAAGAGGATAAAAACAAGAATAAAACTCCCCTCACCAGGCCAGCTCTTTGAGAAAACACTATTTTCCCAGCCCTTGCTCCATACTTCAAGTCCATTATTCTAGTTGCTCAATTCAGAAAACAGAATCCCGCCCTTCCAAAGGCCTTACCATCGGGAGAGAGAAGGCATGACCCCACCAGCTGGGCTGTAAAACAAGTATGTCAAACTCGTGGTCTGCTGGCTGCATGCCTCATTCATTTGGCCTGTGTTAGCCTTTGAGTTTGACCTGCTTGCTGTATGACATTCCATCTTCTGCCAGGAAATCCTAAAATTCTTTCTGGTTCTCCTCATGCTTGTGCACATCCCTGATCATCAGGGCTGACTTCACACCCCAGCCCGGCTGGGTCCCTGCTCCCTCACTACAGGCAGCTCTGGTGTTCCTCACAAAGCCCTTTGGGTCCCACCCAGGGGCCCAGCGGCAGGTGTGTCCATACACCATGCTCAGGGATGCTCACCTCCTTCTCAAGGAAGATCCCCCTGAAGGGCATGGCTCTGACATGGTGAACCACCAGGGCTTCCTTTGCCTCCGAATCTCTCTCTTTCATGTTCCATCCTCTTAATTCTGATTTTTAGTTTCCAGGTCAGCCACCCTTCCTGCAACCCGCCTTTCAGGAGTAAATCTAACTGATCCAAACTTAGATTCCCTGAAATGGCCCAGAGCTGATAGGCTGATAAGAAAAAAGTAAAGCAAATACCGGAAAGCGAGTAATCGCCCCTATTTCATTGAGGCCACTGACTCACTCCTGAGCAAGGCTGCCCGTCAGGACTCTCCGTTTGACCAGAAACCTGCCTCTCACAGTCCTCAGCCCACCATTCGGAATGGCTTCCACAACTACAGGCAGCAGGAGGCTGGTTAGAGTGAGATCAGAACAGACAGAAAGAACAATCTGCAATGCTCTTGTCAATAACACCCCGCCCTTTTTTCTTCCTTTTTTTCATGGAAACATAAAATGGAAGGAGTTTATTACAATCTGGCTACTTCAAAAAACAACAAAAAAAAAGTTCCTGCCTGTTCCAAACCCCAAGCAATCAGGCCTTAGGCTAAACACTGGAAAAAACAGCAGTGTGCCGAATGGAAAGCAGCGTTCCGTTTACTCATGAAACTACAACCTCTGGTAACCTCAGCTAGCTGGACGCCCCGTTCAAAATAAACAGCCCAGGCCCAGGACAGCAGAGCAGCGGGAGCAGCATCCCTGCCCTTTTAAGTCTCCAGCAGATGCAGACTGTGGAGGTCCTGGGCATGGCAGCAAAGGTGATGTTGAATCACAAGAATAGAAAACGTGTTTCGGGCCGAAACTGGTTTGGCTCAGTGGATAGAGCATTGGCCTGCGGACTGAAAGGTCCCGGGTTCGATTCCGGTAAAGGGCATGTACCTTGGTTGCGAGCACATCCCCAGGAGGGGATGTGCAAGAGGCAGCTGATCGATGATTCTCTCTCATCGATGTTTCTAACTCTCTATCCCTCTCTCTTCCTCTCTGTAAAAAAATCAATAAAAATATTTTTTTAAAAAGAAAAGAAAACGTGTTTTGGGGGTGTTTGCATTCTAGGCTAGGGAGGGCTGCTATCTGATAGGACTGCAGCCAGCAGCTCAGGGTCTATGTTGCCGCAGAAATAAAGAGCCGAATGGAAAACAAAAACAAAAAATTCAGATTTAAAAACAATCCTTCCAAAAAGAAAGAAATAAAGCAAATCGTAAAAGGGCTGTGTTAGCTGTACTTGGCCCAGAAGTGTGAGTTCTCCTTCCTTCCGGTCTCCCTAGGAGGGAGCTGAGCTGCCCGGCTTGGTACTACCGTATCTCTTTGGGCTCAGGTGTACACATCCCCGTATGTGGCTGCATGCTCCTTGCAGTGGCTGGTTCAGGACCAGGCCTGTGACCCAAATTGACCTAATAAGGCACAATCCTGGGGCTTCTGCTGCAGAAAGAGAATCTCTGTCTGGCAGGCTCCTAGGATGGAGTTGTGGATGGCCATCTCTGCCACCACATGGGGACAGCCTTTCTGAGAATAAGGCTAAGACAGAACCAAGTGATACACGAAGGCTGGTTTCTAAGGACCTTGCGAGGTCACCTGGACCTAGTGCTGTTGGTTTTTTAAACCCTGGACTCTTCAAGTTTTGTGACCTAATACCCCTTCCGCCTTAAAAAAAATAAAATGTATGTGGTTTCGAGTTGAATCTTTGCCACCTGGAGCCTTCTCACAGAATCTATTGAATTCTTCCCCCAGAGCCTTAACGTATGTTCACATGTAGCCACACATCTTGGAACATTGGTAAAATTAACCCTGAACCCGGAGAACATTTAATTGTTTCTCTGTGAATATGTAAGAAGCATAGTCTACTCAACTAGCACTTCACACAGATGAACTTCCAGTCTGTGTGACCTTTGTCATATATAACAATGCATGTAGGTCCACATTTCCTTTCTAGCATTCTTTACAACACGGCCAGTAAAACCTGGCTGGTTTGTATTTCTTACACTGCTAGTTCAATGGCAAAAAACAAACAAACAAAGGGGACATCTGTAATACTTCCAACAATAAAGATTAAAAAAAAATCTATTACTGTCTGTACAGCACTATGCTAAGGACGCTACATATATTATCTCATTCCTTACTCAGAACAGCCCAGGAAATAGGAAGTATGTATTACTATCTCCTTTTTACAGAAGAAACTGAGGTTCGGGTGGTCAAATTACTTGCCTAAGATCACAAAGCTCCTGAGTAGCCCAGCTTGGATTACAGCCAGGAGATGTGATTCAGAGCCTGTATTCTTGATCACCAGCAGATACTGTCCTCAGCTTAATGGAGAGACCTTCTTTTGGCAACAGTACGTCTTACTAATGAGCATGTCCTCAAAAGCAATGCAAGGAATATGCCCACATGTTAGACGTGTCTCAGTTACCCGTGTTCACCCAGTAAACACAGAAATGTGACAGGTGTCAGTGCACAATAACGATGCCACTTCATAGAAAAAACAACAACAATATCCACCTTCAGATTTTGGAGATCCTACATCGAGGGAGGGGATGAAGTTAAACCAACTATCTACAAAATGGCAGATACTATAATAGGGACTCAACTTTTGTGATTTTGTGTGGACTTCAAGTAGTTATCTATCTTATAGATAAAGAAACTGGAGTTCAGAGAGATTAAGTAGCTAACTGGTTAATGTTCCTAAGGCTATTTAACAGTTAGGCCAGTAAGGGGACCGGGTGTTTCTAAACCTAGAGCCTATCTCCCTTTCACATCTCACGTTGCCAGATGAGAACACAGGGACTTGTAGGTAGAGGCACACAGGAGATGGTTATCTAGTGTTAAAACAGGCTATCTCTCTCAAATACAATAGCTCCAACTCTAAAAGTTTCTAAATGTTTATCCAAATAAGGAGTCTAGTATGTTCTAGACAATGGCATATGGAGCCTGGAAAAACAAAAAAACAAAACGAAAAAACAGGAAAACATTCTCTGAGAGAGGCCTGTGCCTATGGGCCCCAGCAGGAGGAAAGCAGCACATAGTCTAAGGTGCCACCTGGTTAGTGAAGTGCACACCAGACTCCTTGGATATAGTGACTGTGGCCTGTGAGGCAGCTGACTCCATCCCAGCCACGTACCATTACCCTGGCGTTCACTGAAGACATCCCGTGTCCCTCTACATCTTGCCCGATCCTCCCCCAACTACTGCCTCCTTTTCCATCCTTGTCAGCAGCCGGAGGGAGGACAAAGCCTTAGAGCCAAAACTGGGTGGTTTGGGCATTGCTGAAATTTGCAGCCACAGCAAAACCTGATAACCTGGTATTAACAGATAGATCATTGTGTCTCTAGTGCATAGATGTTTCTGGCTCCCAGTGGCTGCCAGGCCCAGGATTGATGAGATGGACTGAGTCCACTTAAGGGACAGCTTCCCCTGCTCCGAGCTTAGGACAGTATGGGTCCCCCTGGAATTTGGTGTGTTACACTCACCTCTGCTTTTCTCTGCTTCTCCTCCTGCTCTCTCTGCTCCTTCTCCATGCCAACCAGCTTGAGCTTCAGATCAGACACTTCAGTTATCAGATCGAGCTTCTGAGTCTCCAGAGATGTGCGACTTAGCAGCTCCTGCAAGAAAAGACAGATCCCAAAATCATAAGCCTCCACGACAACAAGGACATTTCTACTCCATAAGCACATAAGGCAATCTCTCACTTGTGTGCTGGACGACACGGGGCCGAGACTGATGCCTAGAAGCCACAGCCTAGTAGGGATGGGCTGAGATGAAGATCAGTCGTTTGGGGATGGCACAGCCCTTGCCACTACCCACTCTGCTATCACAGACATGTGAGCTACTTTTAAAAAAAAACTTATTTGCCAGAGAAAACATTATTCATTATTTCCCAGTAGGGGAAAAAAAAAAAATGAATGCATACTCTTGAAGTATTAAATTTCTCATCTCTACTTTTAGGCAAAGCAACAGGTCCTTTTCCACTAAAATAAAACAAACAAACAAAAAAAGCTTATGGCAATTTATTTTTTCAAAACTAAA